>NC_135720.1:112438812-112786237 GCF_964656455.1 Halichoerus grypus
GAGCTCAAGAAGTCCCAAGCTTGACAGGGGTTAACCATATCCAGAAGGCTCTGGAAGAGTCTGCTGGGCAGTAGGACTGCTGCTGCTGCTGCTGCTGCTGCTAAGAGGCCTCTTGTTGGACTGAAGATCAGGAGCCGAAATAATGTCCAGAAGCAAAAATCCACTGATCCAAGCAGGATGCTCGGCCTGTCAGTTTCATCCTTCCTCTCCCCTGAACTGTTCTGAGGGCTTCCCACTGCAGCTGCAGGCCACTAGAGCAGAGAGATAATGTAGGAAAAAATGACCAGGCTTATGATGGCAAAGAACATCAGGATGAAAATATCCGGCATTATGGAATCCTTAGCCGAGGAGGCCTCTGGATTCCAGGCAAATACGAGCTGTGAGCACAGAGGCTGCAGCCAGTGGAGAGAAATGGCTCCCTCTTTTCCTTTCCCTACATCCATCTTTAAAAATAAATTAAGTAGGGGCACCTGGGTGGCACAGTCGGTTAAGCCTTGGACTCTTGGTTTTGGCTTAGGTCGTGATCTCAGGGTCGTGAGATGGAGCCCCGCGTCAGGCTCCATGCTCGGCATAGAAGGGAGTCTGCTTGAGATTCTCTCCTACCCCCTCCCTCTGTCCCTCCCCTCTCTCTCAAATAAATAAATATTTAAATAAAAATGAATTAAGTAAGTAGGACTTTATTAGTTTAAAGGCTGAAAACATGGCCTGACACAAATCTCATTTTTCACTTTTCTTGTGAAGATGGTCTCCTTTAAATTTAATCAAACTTAAGGAGCACAAACCACCATTTCTCAAAGTGATTCACATGTAAAATCTACGAGCAAAAAGGCAGAACTCTACAATAAATGGTTTTCAGTACTCTAGACAGCGCCCATTCTAGAACTTCATTTATTAAGCACTTCTTGGACAACACCCAGTTGTCTAGAGTCCTCCCCTATTACCTTTCTTTTTAAAGCATTATATGACCAGAAAAAAACCTATATAGGAAAAAAACGCTCTTCTCTATCTATAGATTGGCATGTTCACTACTGTCAGCCCTATTTGATAAAGCAATTATCAAAAGGCAAAAAACATTTCCATACTTAAACAAAGTATTTAAAATAATCACAGGGATTGACAATTTGTAACCACAAGCCTCCGAAATACACCAGATGATCCTTGGGACTTGCTACAGTGTATTTGCACACAGCAGCAGAGTAATTCTTTAAAAATAAAAATCAGATCATGTCACTTCTCTCCTCAAAAGCCTTCTGTTTTCATTTAGAATAAAGATAAAAATCCCTTCAATGGCCACTAAAGCCTTACATAATCCGGTACCCTGTCCCCATTATCTCTCTGACCTCATCATCTACTTCTCTCCCCTGTTCTCATTCAACTCCACACTGGCCTCCGTACTTCAGGAACACAGGCCCCTTGCTGCAATTCCAATTCAGCATGGAGTCTTCCACCCCAAAACTTTTGCACTGGCTGTTCCTTCTGCTTGGAATGCATTTCTCCCAGATATCCATGGTTCTAATTCCTCTACTCCTTCAAACGTTTGGTTCAAAATTCACCCTCTCAATGAGGCCTACCCTTGGCCATCTATTTAAAACTGCATCTCACCCCCTACCCTCACACTCCTGATTCCCTTCCCTACTCTACCTTTTTTGTCCACAGCATTATTGCCTGCTAATATACTATCTAATTTTTTGTATGCTCATTGTTTATTATTATCTATCTGTACAATGCTCAAGGAGGACAAAATTCTCTTTGTTCCCTGTAGTATCTAAAAGAACTAGAACAGTGTCTGATAGATAGTAAGCACTCAATTACTACTGAACAGAATCAAATGAGCCAGGACAACGCATATAGAATCACTAGTAAGACCAAGCAAGACACATCTTATTGAAATACTCATGCCAAAGATCTTACCTGGTCAACAGACCAGATGCT
The DNA here is from genome assembly GCF_964656455.1 of Halichoerus grypus. NCBI lineage: Eukaryota > Metazoa > Chordata > Mammalia > Carnivora > Phocidae > Halichoerus > Halichoerus grypus. The sequence continues at coordinate 112,440,745 of NC_135720.1, forward strand.
TCTAATGTAAGGAGTAAAAGCACCATTTAGCAGCCAGGTAGACAGCTTAGCCAGCTTATTTCACAACAAACTATTCTCCTCGTTTGAAGCAAAGATTACTGAGAGGTGCCCTCTACTTACCCACATCAACCAAACTAGACTCCATGGTAGAATATTGAGTCTAGTTATATCCTATATATCCTGTTACAGGATAAAAAAAAAAAAAAAAGCTAGTCAAAAGAGAATGCACTGAGCAGACTACAGGAAAACTAGTTCATCAACCAGTTATAAACAGGACAGCACAAGGTTGTTTCTTCAATCACTCCACCAATAAATATTAACTGCCGAGCACTGGGGATGCAATGATGAAAAAGACGACAGGAAGGCATATATAAATGTAAAATCATAATAGAGCATGATTAGAACTATAAAAGGGAACATCAAGGTGCTAGTGAACACACAGGAGAGGGCCCCAACCCAGACTTAGGAAGGAGTTAATGAGGGAAAGATTTACTGAAGGACCCAAACCCTAAGCTAGACCCTGAAGCTTCTTTACCTTTTGAAATCAGCTCATTTGAGAAAAAGGGGGCATCTTATTGACACGTCAGACAAAAACTCAATGATATTTTCTTAAAGGATGTGTAATCTATTCAGTTTTCAAGTGTAGGCATCTACAAGGAGCTTCAACTCCTTCATCTTTCTCCCACACTGATTCTCTTATATCACCTATCTTGGATGCTCAGCCTATTTTCAAAGAATGAAAGTATGTCTGTAAGCCCAAACAATGAGGCTGGGTACTTCTTTCACAGTGATGGAGGAAAGCATTATTTCTAAGTAATGTTTTTTTGCTAAATTAGGAAAACAATTCTTCTCTGCCACAAAAGTCAACCAATCAATTTACTTACACAGTTTTTATCCAAATACAAAAGAAAAACCAATGGTTATCTATCTACTCCTTTAACATTCTCCATTCAATGCAAATCTCTTTTTCTGTACACTTCACATGTTTTCTTTATTTCTTTGACTGTCTGGAATAAATTTCAACCTCTATACCCCATCCATTTTTATCTGTTTCTTCAGATACAGTTATTACCTTCTTCCTCCACTAAGCTTCTCTCATATTCTGTATGTTACTTCCACACTACAAATTTGACTTGGTCGTTTAGTTGTTTTAGACAAACATTTATGCTTCATCTCATTAATAACAGGCACCACATGCAACTGGAAGGCCTTTAGTTTTTTGTTGTTGTTGTTTTTTTAAGATTTTATTTATTTATTTGACAGAGAGAGACACAACACAGCGCGAGAGGGAACACAAGCAGGGCGAGTGGGAGAGGGAGAAGCAGGCTTCCCGCAGAGCAGGGAGCCCGATGCGGGGCTCGATCCCAGGACCCTGGGATCATGACCTGAGCCGAAGGCAGACGCTTAACAACTGAGCCACCCAGGTGCCCCCGGAAAGCCTTTAGTTTTGACACAGAACCGATCACAGTGTTTACCCAATAAGAAGGGTTAGCAGACTTTCAAATAATAATCATAGCCCTGGATCAAGAAAAATGTGATCAGAAATAGATTTAGAGCCAAAAGACCCGGGATGTGTGCAATTTCGTAGGTGGTATTATAGAGTTCAGTTCATTTCTCTCAAGTGCAGTTTCCTCATCTGAAATCTCTAAGTACTAAAGATTCAACAAGGAAGGAAACAAACTCCCTACTCTACTAGAGCATATAAGCCAGAGAGAGAAAAGACACAATAACAAACACAGGATGGTAAAATCTGCTAAGAACAAAGTGGAGTAAGGAGCAGACACTGACAGTGAGGCAGACTGCAGCTCCGGTAGTGAGGGGGAAAGAGCTCCTGGTGACGAGACCTTTGAGGAGGGTCCTGAAAGAAATGAAGGAGCCAGTTACGTGGATATGCAGGGAGAGTGTTCAGGCCCACGTTAGGAACCAGGGCAAAGGTCCTACTGCGAATGTGGATGTCTGTACTCAAGGAAGAACAAAGAGGCCAGAGTGGCTGGAAAGCAGAGAGTGAGTGGAAAAAATACAGATGGTGTCAGAGAGTGCACAGGAACAAATCATGTAGGATCTTTCGGAACTGATCACACTGTCTTTTGTTTGATTATTTAAAATTATCTTCTCAGGATGCCTGGGTGGTTCAGTCGGTTAAGCGTCTGCCTTCAGCTCAGGTCATGATCCCGGGGTCCTGGGATCAAGTCCCGCATCGGGCTCCTTGCTCAGCAGGGAGCCTGCTTCTCCCTCTGCCTGCCGCTCCCCCTGCTTGTGCTCTCTCTCTCTCTCTCTGTCAAATAAATAAATAAAATCTTTTAAAAAATTAAAATTAAAAATTAAATTAAAAAAAAAAATTTTCTTCTCTCCCATTAGGAGTCTCAACTCTATCATCAGGGCTCATGTTTATCTTTTTTTTTTTTTTTTTTTTTTTAGTTTTAAATTTTTTATTGTTATGTTAATGGGCTCATGTTTATCTTATTTACTGTTACATTCCCCAGAGACTAGTCCTGTGCCTAGTATAGGTTGGGTATTCAAGTATTGAATGAAATCAGGTTAAATGTAAATCCAGAAACTCCCTTTATGTATTCGGTATACCCAGCAGCTTTTATATTGACATAAAAGGCTACACTTATTGGTTAAACCATCATTTTTATCAAATGTAACTCTAAACTAGGCTATAATCTGCCCACTGGTTTTCACTAAAACAATGGCTGCTGACCGACCCTTGTTGTAAGGTCTTCTGCTAGATCACAGAAGAATCTACAACCCCACTTCCATTTCCCTCTTCAAGAACTAAGGAGAGGTAAGGAACTCAGGTATGAGAAACTTGCAATGTGAAGCTGTAAAAAAAAGTGGGAAAAGTGGTACATAGTAGGGACAGACTGCCTTCCACTTACCATGACAATTCAGTTTTCCTGAAATTTGAGGAAATAGTTCCCACTAAGTCCAAAAACTCTTTACTGCCTCCTAAGCTTGGTTAGAGAGCCTCTATAACCAAGAACAGGCAATACTGTAGCACAAAGATGCAGCTGACTCTAGCAGTTAGGTTCTAAGACTAGCCATTTAAAATTTTTGGACTTTTATTGGTAACTAAGTATTTGCAGCATGCATATGCATATATATGCCACCTCCTGCCAAATACTGCGATTAAGAAGCCAAAAGAAATGTCCAGATGATTTCCAATCATTTAAAAGGTCTAGCTATATCTCTGCAAAATCTTGCCATCTGGGCAACCACATCACACGGCAGTCAAGAACTTGATATGCTCATCTTTTAATTCCCCATTTTCCAAACAGTATCTGTTAGAGTCAGTAACTGTACGTTACTCCTAATGATCAAACTCACTACCTATTGTTCCTTTCTCAAAAGTACAGTCTTACAAATGAAGTATGCAGAATGCCTATTAACCAAGAAGTTAAACATTCAGTGAAAATCTGAATTGTATGATAAATGAAAAGTGCTAACTGAAACACAAAGGTACAAATACACATAACACATAATTTAGTGTAAATATGAAAAGTAACTAGATATTTTATTAATCAGCACAAAAAGTTAATGTTCAAATTGTAGCCTGCTCTAAAACTGGCCGCCTGTAGAGCCACGCCAGCCTTCAGCGTGTTTGATTTGGCCAGAATAGTGGGTTTTTTGTTTGTTTGCTTGTTTTGTTTTAATGTCAATTTGAGTGCTTTTAGGAAGTATAAGTACTCTGTTTTACCACAAATCCTACCACTTCCAGTTGTATAATACTGAGCCTCATTTATGTTATTTGTCTAACCCTGAAGGTATTTAAATTTGCAAACCTTGCAATTGTAGGTGAAGATGTTCGGCCTCTTATGCAAATTCTGAAATGACTTTGGAAAACACTGAAATAACCATAGTCCTGGACAAGTGCTAATTTTTTTCAGTGATACAAACATCATAGAAAAATAAACAATGAAACATTTTCCTAAGGCAACCTTAGGTTTACCATTCTATTTTCAGAGATTCTCTAGTATTAAAAACACTTCAGGGGTGCCTGGGTGGCTTGGTGGGTCTTGAGTGTCTGACTCTTGATTTTGGCTCAGGTCATGATCTTGGGGCCATGGGATCGAGCCCCCACCAGGCTCCAGGCTCTGCACTCAATGCAGAGTCTGCTTGAGATTCTCCCTCTCCCTCTGCCCCTCTCCCTGCTCGAGTGCTTGTCTCTCTCCCTCTCTAAAATAAATATAAAATCTTAAAAAAAAAAAAAAAACACTTCAGAAGTCCACTACCCCAATTTTCATCATTTGCCTACTAGGTTCGATTAGAGAACCACTGGGGCCCAGAGAGGCAAAGTGACTTGTCCAGGTCATACAGCCAAGTAACTTGGTTACAAAAGTGTTCTTGAGTTTACTTCCTTCCCCTAGTAAGATTTTGATTTCGCAAGGGGAAAGATTAGTGTTTCCCATTATTTGAAGACTTTTTCTAACACTCCACTCAGCAAGCATTCAACAAGTGGTACTGAGATTTGCTCCCAAGGGATGAACTCAGTTCTTGTTTATAAATAATCAGAACCCAACTTACACAATGTTCTATGTCAATTATATCTTAATAAAGCTGGAAATAAATAAACAGACAAATGGCTAGAACCCAGCTAAAGTCAAGTAGAGAGAACAGATTCCTACTCAGCAGTGACAGTATTTGTTGAATGAATGAAGAAATAAATGCAACTTTAGTTCAGTGGGTATGCTTGTAGTCAGTGGCCTTCAAATGGATAAAGGAGCCAAAGGCACAACAATGGACAAACTTTCACCTTTCAAATAGACACTAGCCTTAAATAAGACCTTTTCACCTGGAAAAAAACAGTTCATAATCCAGTTCCATAATGCCTGATTAAGCCAAAATACAGCATTTTCCCAGGTTAGCAAATCACCAAATCCTTTGTTAAATAATAAATCCATCCCCATGATACTTAAAGTTTTAGGGTATAGCTCAGACCTGATTCAGATGTTTTCCAGAGTAATTCACAAACACATTACTTCAGCTTTCTTCCACATCTAGGCAGAATATCAAAACCCACCATTCTTAGGGCAGTGAAAATACACTGTATAATATTAAATGTTAATATGTCGTTATGCATTTGTCCAAATTCATAGATTTACAGCACCAAGAGTGAACCCTAAGGTAAACTATGATGTGTCACGACGGGTTCATCCTTGGTTTAAAAAAAAAAAGTACCATTATGGTGAGTGATGTTGACAATGCGGGAAGTTATGCATGTGTTGAGGCAGAGGCATATTTGGAAAATCTGTATACCTCCCTCTAAATTTTGTTATAAAGTTAAAGATGTTCTAAAAATATTGTCTTAAAAGATAAATTAATTTTAAAGGAAAAAAATATCATTCTGCAATATTCTTTTCCAAGTATAGCCTACAGCAGGGCTCAACAATTTGCAACACCCGAGCCCTTGCCTGGGTAGCATCAAATAATCTTTGGAAGCCTCCACATTCCAGTGCCAAGCAGGGCTGCAGGTTCTTAGTTATTGCCTACTTTCCCTTTGTTTGTTTCTTTTTTCTTTTTTTAAGACTTTATTTATTTGAGAGAGTGAGAGAGCATGAGCATGGGGGAGGGGCAGAGGGAGAAGTACTCCCAGCTGAGCAAGGAGCCTGACATGGGGCTCAATTCCAGGACCCGTGGGATCACAACCTGAGCCGAAGGCAGACGCTTAAACAACTGAGCCAGCCAGGCACCCACCCTTTGCTTGTTTCTTAAATTTTCATTAGCAGGATCAAGGTTAATGTGGGTGGAAATTCTCGTACCTGGACCAGATTCTTCACTTTCATCTTCTATTCTTAGCCATATCATCTTCCAACTAAGTTCACATGGTGTGAAAAAATTTTTGCTACCTTTCCTGCTTCTTTTTACATTTCATGTTCTACATTTGTTTTTCATTTTTTTCTTTCTCCCTTTCATTAGACAGAACACACAAGCTCAAACATATCCCCCTGCTTGTTCTTTGGGAAATGGGCAAATGGTGCTTGCACTCAGCCTAAGATAAATAAAGGTCGGAGAAACTGAACACAAGATAAGGGTAGGGAGAAAATGGTTAAGTTCAGCACTGGGGACAACGGGGAGTAGAGGTTAAGAAAGAAGCAGCCATGATCTGCAATTCTGTTTTGATTTTCACAACAGTCATCCTTTCCAGGTAGGAACGCCAAAATTTCAAGAGGACAAAATGTATAACTCTGAATTTAAGGTGTTCCTTTTCTCTATGGTAGAGTATAACTGTGAATTGGGGATGGGAGGGAGGTGGGCTACTTCAGATACTGGGAAAGCTACAGTAGAAAGCTCCTATATGCACAAGAACACTTGCTGGTATCGATCTTATCCTCACACATGTGCAATCTGAGCATGTGAGGGCATTAATGCCCCCTGGAGCAAACCCTTGCCAACAGGGTCAGGGGCCAAGGGGATAAATGCTCTCCATCTCAGGTGCATTCAAATTGCTTCCTAAAAGATCCTGGTAGTTTTCAGCCCAGTTGCCCACAATGGTGACCTACTAAATAAATATTCTCACAGCAGCTTTTTCTCCAGTTTCATTTTCCCAAACCCCCACTACTGGTTCCTGATAATCTCAGGCTAGCACTGGGAGAACTAGCACTATGCAGCAGCTTTCTCAATATCTGAGGCCCACTCCTTGTCTCAGGACAGAAATCCAATACTTCAAGGAAGAGCATGCAGGTCTAGTACCATTTCCACACACAAGTTGGACAAAAGAGAGAGAAGAACTTATATGGAACCATGGCCTGGTTACATTTCTTGATGTGAATGTAATGATGTAAAGTGTAAAGGTGTCCCTTTAAAACTGGGACAGGCCATTTGAGAACAAAAATCATAATCAAAACTCGCTATGCTCTTTTCCATGGAACTCCTGCAAGGACTCACCACTGAATCTTCACAATGTGCCTGGAATGATGAAAATACTAATATACAGTTGAGTCTTGAGCAATGCAGCGGTTTGGGCGCCGACCCCTCCCACGCAGATTTATACATGATACACATCTCTGTATCCATCCCCTGCCCCTAGGGGAGTTGGATGGTAGGAATAAGAATCTTTTGAATCTGTATACTGCTAAATTGTGCAGGAATAAAAGTGGGCTGCTAATCTTCATCAGCCAGCTGAGGAAGGCAAGTGCAAAAGATTCACTCACACATCATTGAATTCCTCCAGAGACCTTGCAGGTGTAAAAACATCCAACAGACCAATCACCTATAAGAAAACAGAAAAATCAAGCAGTAAATAAATATAGAACTATAATACCCATCAGGTCTTAAACATTTTAATAAGAACTGATTTCAAATCCCATTATCTCATACACTTAACTGAAACTTATTTTTTCACCCAAATTATGCTTTTGACTTTTACTTATTAGCATCACTTCCCAGAATAACATATTTTACCATTAAAAACATCATTTCTCTAGAATTTGCTCACATATAGCCATTAGTTTATCAGGAAGCAAAAAGATTTAGGGCTCTTGACTTACACATGCACTAACAGTCTAATGATGAACAAGCAGAAAAAGTCACACTTCAACAGCTATTACTATAGTATCATTTTTCTTCTTTAAACTATTATTATCCCATGAAAATTTTCCACATGTAGTCTTCAAGACTGACTTTTTTTTTTTCCTTTAGAAAGGACTGACATTTTTGAGCCCCAAAATATTCTCTTAGTATATTCTTGGTGTTATTCTTATAATATTCTTAATATTCAGATACTTTTCTTAATCATCATCAAGTATTTAGATCAGACTATTTAAAAATGGGGGGGAAAAAGGCCATCCTTATACAAGGATAAAGCAAAAACTACTTAATACTTAGTAATCCATGGTCTTTGAGCAGTTTTTCTGGTCATGGAGTCATACTGACTAATCCATATATACCACCACCATTCCCCAACCACCACCAGTTACTCCTTAAACCAGAGTTAAGAATATCTGGAAACGAAACAAACAAAAGCTAAATGGCCTTCATGAACACTGGCCCATGACTGGGCCGCATTAGCACACTGTTCTAACCTAGCAAGTTAAATGAACAGCCCTGAAAGTAAAATATACCAATGCTCAAAACATTATCATAAAAAAGAACATTCTTAATTGGAATGTTACTCCACTCATCTAACTATCAGACTTTTAAAAGCAATTTCAATTATACAGCCTGAACCCAAATGGGAAATAAGCCAACAACAACAACAACAAAAAGACCTTGGAAGTCAAGGAGAATAGCTTTTCAAGACTTTGCATCTTATTCCAAAGGAAAGGTACAGTTATCCATAAGATCATTACCCAGACAACTGTATACAAGAAAATAAAAATTACTTATAATTGCACTACCTATTATAACTATCATTAACATTCTGAGATATTTCCTTTGATGTTTCTGATGTATGTAAATTAAAGTTGGGATTATACTCTGCATAGTTTTATATCCTGCCTTGTCACTTACTACATAATGACTGTATCTTCAAATATTTTTCATGCTCTACCATTTGTATATACCATAATTTAACCAATTTCCTATCTTTGGACATTTAAGGAACACTGCAAGTGTGTGTGCACACGTGTGTGCATATGCATATGTACATGTGTATGTAAATATATTTTGCACATCTTGTATTTCCTTCCAGAAAATAAATTTCAAGAAACAGAATTATAGCATTAAGGACACCAATATATTTAAGGATCTTAATATTGTCAAATTGTCCTACATAAAGGTGAAGTCAGCTTACATTCTCAGCAACAGTGGATCCCTGACCTTACGACAGCTCTGAGTTGTGCTTTAAATCTAAGTCAAATCATTTTATTTTACCTTCACCATAATTGTCTTCCTTGAGTTTGATATACTCCTGGCTTAGACCTCTGGTCTTTTGATTACTCTCCCCATCCCCACTTGTACTTTAGGTAACTGAGATCTAGAAGCCAATTTTATTCAACTGTTCCAATATTTTCTAAACATTGATTCTTGTTATGTGAGATGCCTCATCTCCCCAATACAACAGAAAAAGTTTAAAACAATTTACATTATTTCAATGGTGATTGTGAAATTCCTCAGATTAAAGTGAATCACTAGAGATCAATTTACATAGGATTTTTCATGCAAGAGTTACCTCAAAGACAAAATAAAGTAAAACAAAATAAGTCCAAAACATTTTCAAATAACAGCTCCAACTTCAATTTGAAAACACAAGCATTTTAGAATCCAAGAGCTGTAAGTCTGAACTTCACAGTCAGTTTGCGATTTCTTAGTTCCATGAATTCATGTCTCCTTCAATCCAATAATCCCAGCACTTGGAATAGTGCCTGGCACACAGTACTTCAATTAATATTTTGTTAAATAAATGAAAGAAAGGTATCTTCTCCAAGCTTCACTTCCTCATACAGAAGAGAAGGGGATGCTTATTTTTATCGCATTGTGGGGAAGATTAAGTCAACAATGTAACTGAAGGTGCCTAGCCCAAAGGCCTGACCCTCTGTTGATTACCAAAATAAGTGGTGATAACAATCCTTAAGTTTTATAAAGAATTACAAAATACAAAGCACAGAAACAAACTATTTGAAGCAGCCGCTTCCAGTACAAAATTTGAGATACAAAGCTAAGCTAAATTATTCAAATGATTAAGAAGCATGACTGCCAGAAGCACAATAAACTAATGTGGAAAATAATAGAGCAAGCATGTTAGTAAACAGCCTATCAAATTTTAATTTCCTAAAAAAGGCACATTTTATGAGATTAAAACTGCCCATGTTACATCAAAGTATTTTTAATTTTTTGTTGGCTTTTACAAATATCCCTTCTCCATTAATTGTATTTATGGAGTATTCATCAAAAGGAAAATACTGTAAAATAAAAGTTTCCCAGCATTAGAATAGGTCTGGAGAACTTTTAGGAATATTCCATAATCTATTCATTTCTCATTTCTTAAATGGAAATTTCCTTTTAATTCAAGTTATACTTTAGCCTATTTCTTTATTCCTTTTGCCATTATATACTTTCAGACACCCAAAAGTAACCCAGGAATCAATTATTTAGAAAAGACATTTATAATAGAAATAATCAGCAAATGTCTCTGATGATTGTCCTACAACGGTCCAAAAGCTGACAGACAGAAGTAACACATTTTTACTAAATCGGCACATACTCAAGAAAAAAATCTACTTTAACTCAGGCACCAAAGACAGTATCTAATGTATTTAACACAAGTGCACCAAAACAATGACTTGGTCTACCATGGTAGTGTTAAATCTAAGGCTCCCAAATAAAATTTATGAAAGGATTCCTTGAATATTTTTAAATTTCAAAATGTACAGATCTCCAAGCCCTAAGTCCAGGCAATCTTTGTAGCACCTATCCAGAAAGCAAAAAGATGCAGCAGGCAGGCTGCTTCCCTTTCATCTTTCCTGAGAGCAGGTTTTAATGAGATCAAGGTCACAAGTTCAATCAGGAATGCACCAGCTAACTCTGTTCATCGAGGAACTCTTACAGGCACAGAGGACATACCCCTAGCTCCTATTACTAATCTGGTAAGTATGTGTCTGTCATTCATTATCACTAATAAAAGAAATAACTTAAGATGAACCACTGATTCTGAGTCAGGCATTTTTGTGTAAAAGATCACATGTGCACTCGGCACCTAGAAATTATATTTGTTACCAATACTTAATATTGTCAAGAGTTTTAAGCTGCTGCTGTTTTTGAAGTCCTAGTGGCTAGTTAAAAATTGTACAGTGCCCCAAAAGAGTCATTCATTCAAAAGATTTTATTTTTAAGTAATCTCTACACCCAACGTGGGGCTCAAACTCACAACCCTGAGATCAAGAGTCCCAAGATCTACTGACTAGGCCAGCCAGGCACCCCCCAAAAGAGTCATTTTTTTTTCGATTTTATTTATTTGAGAGAGAGAGAGAGAGAGAGAGAGTGCATGCGCACGCACGAGTGGGGGGAGGGAGAGGGAGAAGCAGGCTCCCCGCTGAGCGAGGAGCCTGATGCGGGCTCGATCCCAGGACCCTGGGATCATGACCTGAGCTGAAGGTAGACACTTAACGGACTGAGCCACCCAGGCACCCCCAAAAGAGTCATTTTTGAAAAAGAAAGAGGAATATGAAGGAAAGGAACGCCTCTTAAAATCCTCGATTAAACTTATTTGGAGGTCTTGGCTCTTCCCTGGGTAAAACTACTTTTACAATTTGAGCTCCTAACAGGTGTTTGTGGAATAGGCTGATATTCAGGAATTTTCCTATATTGAGTCAAAGTCTATTAGCCCCTAACAGAATAGAGAACTATAAAACATTCAGCCATATGCCTTCTTTTGTTCAAAACCAAATTATCAATATTTAAGTACAGATGACCCTCTACATCGATATTGCTAAAACCTGAACATGTTAACATGAAAAGGCCAAATGCTATTAAGCAAGCTGCATATGAAACAACTTATGTAAATTAAAATCCTGTGTTCCTAATACTATCAGCTCCCCTTTTTTAAAAAAAGATTTATCCATTCATTTTAGAAAGAGAGAGAGAGAACGCAATGAGGAGGGTCAGAGAGAGGGGGAGAGACAGTCCCAAGCAGACTCCCCGCTGAGCACGGAGCCCAACACAGGGCTCAATCCCAGGACCCCAAGATAACGACCTGAGCCAAAACCAAAAGTCAGACACTTAACTGTGCCACCCAGGCATCCCATCAGCCCCTTTTCTTTTTTTTTTTAAAGATTCTTGTAGCCCTTCCTAAATTAGAACAATCATATCCCATCACTGTGGCCTCTTCATTTCTACAAATACAGAGTGACCCAAATGTAACCAGCCTAATACCATATAAGACACATTTTGAAGCATCTCATCACAGAAAATTAAAGCAAAATAAACTAAATAAGCTTGTTTCTTATGATTACTAGAAAAGCTAAGGCATGGAGTCAGATAACCCAAAATAATCTTTGCCCTAAACATTGGCTTAAATGGTCTATGAAGAGAAGCAGAACAATAAAGTATAGTGCTGGTAATCTAAACCAGATGTTCAGAAATGAGCACTGGCAACATCAGTGGGATCCCAGGGCCTCCTGAAAGTGCTTTGGGGTTCTATAAGTGTTTCGCTTGCATTCCATTTTCAAAGTTTTATTTATTTAAAGAGCTACGATAATGTCTTTGTCACATTTATTAATGTGTAATGAAAAACAGCATACACACTCAACTGTGCTAAAAACCAAATGTAAATGCATCAGTTAAGCTGCCAGGCCACCTTGATTGTATGCAGACCTTGGAATAAAGCTTCTCCTAGTAGCTTTTTCCATATATCTCAACTTCGTGTAAACATGTCACTGATTAGGAAGGTTGTAGCACTGCACTGAACTTTTTAAAAACTCAGCTTTGTACATGGATGCTCATAAAAATTATACCTAGGAATAGAGGTTACCTGGGGAAAACGGAATTTGCTCAATAGTATGCAATTAAAATAAACCATGAAAATAAATAAGCTATAGCTGTGATTAGAACAGCATGGGTTATCCAATTCCAAATTCCAGTCTCAATGCTCCCAATTTAGAAGAAATTTGTACCCTGTGAAACAAGTGTATATTAATAAAGTATCACTGATCTGCAATTTAAGAAAATTTTTTTAAGTTCCATTATTAAAACAGAAAAGGTCTGAATAGCCAAATAATAAATTTAGACATTCTGAATTTTTTTCTACACAGTAACAATCGATAGGGTCAAATGACTCTAAAATCTCTATGGCCATTGTTTCCACAATGCTACAAATTTTACAGTTCCTTTCATACGGCAATCACATAAATTCTTTTTAACTTGATTTTGAAATTTAGGAAAATAAGTGTCCTCCATTAATTGTTTTTTCACTTTCGGCTAATAGTCCAATTGCATCCTTTTATTTACTGTATTAGGATTTTGAAGCACTCCTTTGCAGGATGGCATTGCTCTCAAATTTCCAAATTGACAGAAAAGAAAAAGTTATATTTAACTTAAACAATGTCTTTGTCACATTTATTAAAATACCTGAATCTGGAAAAGCTGTCTTAAAAAAGATTAAAAAGGAAAATTATAATATTAAATTATCTATAAATTAATAGTCACCTCAATAAGACATTCAGTGAATCTAAGGCATGCTGCCTCAAACTTCCCCACTGAAAGAACCCATAATAACACAAAATAGCCTTGGACTCCCATATTCGGACACTACAGCCTTAAGTAAATCCAGTAAAGAATGCAAAATCCAAAATTTATTCTTCTTGCATGAATAACTTACATTTTCATGTTTCATATGTTTAAGTAACCGCAGTTCTCTGTAGGTCCTTTTGGCATGAATAATGGACTGAAATGGTCTGGAGAGCTTCTTCACTGCCACACGTAACCCGGTTTTTGTGTCAAAAGCAGCACTTTAAAAAAAAATAAAGAAATAAAGAATTCATCATTGAACGTGCTCTAAATACTTCAAAAGTAGTATTTACAAGGAAGGCTATTTCATTTCCAAATTAATGGGTTTATAACAAAATACAAACAAAGTATAAAGATAAAAACTATAACGACCTATAATCCCACTATCCAAAGTAACATTTTATTTTTGGTGTCTCCTTCTCATTTTTTTTTTCTATGCATCTAAATCAGGGATCAGAAAATTTTTTCCACGAAGGGCCAGAGAATAAATATTTTTGGCTTTGTGAGGCTTAGGGTCTTTGTCACAACTACTCAACTCTGTGGTTATAGCCAGAAGGTAGCCAGACAATAAATTTAAAAATGGATGTAGCTGTGTCCCAATTAGCACAAAAACAAGCAGCCACTTGATCTACATGAGCCAACAGACTGATATACGAAGAGCTGGATTCTGTCTTTTCTGCCTTAGGCCTCACTGTCACCTTGCCACCAAATGTTGCCTGATCAGAGTGGAGGGCTTGGAATGATTTCAGGACAATGAGTTGGCACAAAAATTTCTTGAGTGCCTACAAAGTATCTGCCACTCTTTAGAAGCTAAGATATAAGAAGGACAAGTCAACAAATCCCTGTCCCCAAGGGATAGGGGAGAGGGGATGAGCAGAGTAATACAATAATTTCAAATAGTGATGAATGCTATGACTAAATAAAACAGAATAATGGGACAAATGATAGAAAGCCGGGGGGGATGCTACTTTAGCTAGGATGTCTGAGCAAGTAGGTTCAAGCTGAGACAACTGAATGATGAGAAAGCAGCAACCATGTAAAGGTATACAGAAAAAGAGCTTCAAACAGAAGGAAAAAATAGTATTATTAACATTTATTTAGTTTTTACTGCATACCAGTAACTGTTCTAGGCCCTTAACGTTAATTTTTAAAATTAAAATAAGTTTTAATCCACAACACCACTACGAAGGAAATGCTATTATCATTCCCCCACTCAGAAATGAGGAAATGGAAGCACAGAGACGCTGAAAAACTTGCCCACGATCACAAAGCTAGAAAGTGGCAGGAGGAGGGAATCTGGATCCACAGCTCATGCTATTAACCACTTTGCCATGCTGTCTCTCAGAAGAGCAAGTGCAAACAGAAAAGAAGAAACAGAGGTAGAAAAAATATGGCATGCTGGAGGGCGTAAAGATGGCCTGTGTAGGTGGAACACACTGAGCAAGGGGAGAGGAGAAAAGAATGAGGTACAGGCAGAGGCTAAATCATGTAGGACAACTATAGCAAGAAACTTGATGTGTATTTTAATTATTTTTAGAGACTGGGCTAATCCAATCATGCCTCATCCTCCTGTTTATCTCAGGCTCTAATGGGCATCCGAGACCTCCAGATCATCTATCATGACCAAACTCTTTCCCATGTGACTCTGTACTTGTTCCAGAAGTTCCCCTCCTTTCCCTCCCAAATCCTTAGACTACATCCTCGCTCTTCAACTCCCAATTTGGTATTAACTCCTATAAATCTTCAACCCCCTTTCTGAGCCCTCCCTCTAACTCTTTAATTGAAACTAGGCTCTACCTTGAAGACACTACTTCTCTTACAGCCCTGCCCTTAGAGGGAATTCTCTCTTGTATCTCAGGTACCTCGTGGCCAGCAGGTGGGGCAGATGTCCTCCTCACCAACCATTCCTACTTCCAGACTATGATTCTCCATTTGTTTTACAAAAGCCCCTGCTCACAGCTATCACTACCTCTCTGCTGCTGTAATCCACTGACCTGGAATTTTCCATTATTCACTGTAAAGTTAGTTCCTATCTCAAAGTCTCTCCCCACTCCCAGCTTCTGTCATCACTCTTGGCAACTTCAATATCCAGGTGGAGGACACATCCAACATCCTGGCCTCTCAGTTTCCTGACCTCTACAGGAAACTCCACCTCATCCAGCCTCCAGGGTCACGCCCTGGACCTCTATCAACACCAAAAGCTGCCCCGCCTACACAATTTTGAATGCCAGCACCCATTTTCCATCACAAACCTTCTATGCCTTTTAGTTTACTTCTAGTATACTTGTACCCTGACTATAACGATTTGTTGACCTCATCATCATTGGTTGATTCTATCCTTCAAGCCCTCTCCCATCTTCATTTCCCTTCTTGCCTGGCTTAGACTACATGCTCCCTTGTGTCTCTGTCTTTGCCTCTTGTCTCCTACACTCACCTGGATAAAGTCTAACTTTGGGTGATCTCAACTATTTAATTCTCCTTGTCTGAATCCAAGAACTAATTGTGGTTGAAGAAAAAAGAATGTACAACCATACAGACTGGTTTCATTCTTAATTTCTGAACTTAACCTCAAATAAGGCTCTCAAAACTGCCAGCTTTTTCTAGGAAGTGCATTTTCTTACTCATCTGACACTGTCTCTCTTCTCAAACCTCCAATTCACCCTCTTCCTTAAAAGTTGCCCCTGCCTTCATCAAGAAAATAGCAACCAGCAAAAGGAAGCTCCATCTGCCTATGGGTAAATCTACAAACCCATCTGCACTTGGACCTATTTTCTCTGCTTCCTCTTTTGCTGTAACTAAGGACACATGCCCTTTCTTACAAAAATCCGAGACCTCAATACATGCTCTGGAGCCACCTCCCTTATCCCCTCAAGGACTTCACTCCTTCATTCCCTTTCTCTCTCCCTTCTGAGTTTCTCCCTATCTTCTGGATCATTCTCATCAACATAAATATGCTCAAGTTATTGCCCAACCTCAACAAACAAAAAATTTCCCTTGAAAGCTCTCCACTACAGCTAAAATTCTCCAGTGGTTCTCAACAGTGTGGTTCCTAGACCAACAGTATTTGTGTCACCTGGGGATTTATAAGAAATGCAAATTCTCAGGTGCTACCCCAGATCTACTAAATTGGAAACTGAAGTGGGTACAGTAATTTGTATTATCAAACCCGCCCCATAATTCTAACACACGGTGAAGTCTGAGAACCACTAATCTATACCTCTGCTCCTCCACAGACCAGCAGCATTGGCACTAAGGGGGAGCTCTTTAGAAATGCAGAATCTCAGGCCTTAAAGTAGAATCTACATTTTAACAAGACCTCCAAGTAATTCATATGTATCTTAAGGTTTGACTCATTTCCTCAGCTCCCATCTTTCCTCAATCCTACACTGAAACTGCTCTTCTCAGGTCATTAATGACCTGTTACCAAATCCAACAGCCACTTTCCTGGATTACCAGTTGACATGGTTAACATTTCCCCTTTCTCTAAACACTCTCCATTCTGGAGTCCATATCAGCACATTCTACCGGTTTTCTGTGACCTCTATGGCAGCTCCCTCTCTGACTCCACTGCATGTGGTCCCTCTACTTGGAACTCTCTGTTAGTTCCTCAGGGCATGACACTGGGCCCTCTTCTCTCTCCCACATTCTCCTAGATGATTTCATCTATACCCAAGACTTTAAATTAAATGCCATCTTATATAGAAAACTTGCAAATCTATGTCTCTCACTGAAATCTCTTCTCTGAGCCTGACTGCCTACCTAACATCTCCACATGAAAACCACATAAGCACCTTAAAACTTAGCAAGTGCAAAACACCTAGAACTATTCCTCTCTCTGTCTCCTATATCTCAATAAATGGACTTTCCAGCCAACTTCTCAAGCTAAACATTTGAATATCATCCTTGATTTCCTCCAGCCTCCTGGCCCCCAACCAAATCAGCAAGTCTTGTCATTTCCATCTCCAAAATACATCTCTAATTCAACTTCTCTTCATTTCACTGCTACCATACTGGTCCACAACATCCTCATCACCAGCCTGCCTTCTTATACTGGTCTCCCTGCCCCTGTTTTGTTCCCTTATATACTCTCTACAAGCATCCAATTCAATCTTTTAAAAATATAAATTAGATGGCAACACCCACTGCTTCAAATCCTTCAAGGAATTTCCTTGGCATATAAAATAAAATGCAAATTTCCTATCATAGCCTATAGGCTCAGGTGATATGACCACCAATGACCACTCCATCTTGCTCCTGTACTACTCCTTCCTTTCCCTCAGCCACTATGTTTTGAACATGCTGGCTCCTTTTAGTTCCTTAAATTCTTCAACAGGCTGTTTCTGGCTCCTGAGCTGCTCCTCTCTCCCATCTCTACTCCACCCCACAGTTGAATCCTTATCCTTCCAGCACTGGCTTAAATTGCCATCCTCCTCGAGATTATCAACAGGTCTCAGTTATTCTCTGTCACAACACCCTCCTTGTTTCCTTCCTTATCCTACATAAACAGAGGGGGTGTACTCCTCTCTCCCACTCCTGTTCCTACAAACCCATAAAATAATAACTTCTTCCCTCTTGGAAGTACCAAGTAAATGTATACTCTTCTCTTAACCCCTCAATGGCTCTACTGAGACAGAAAATGATCACTGCCATGTGACCTATCCTCAACTCTCCACCTCAGTTTGCCTGTCCACCTGCAGGCTTAGCATGTTCCCCTCTCCTCTGCTGGTAAGCCCTTTGGGACCTCCTGGAGCAAGGAATGTCATCAGGTTTCTAGCTGACCTGCCCATGACTGAATGTGCAAGTTCAATTCAGTGGGGAAAAAATAAGAAGCCCATTTGAACTGCCTGTCCAAGCCATTCTCCATGCCAGTTGTAGAGTAATAAAGTACATATTTTTATCTCTGACTCCTATATCTATTTAGCGAAAGGCAGGCTAGGGTTAATCAGTACCCTACCCCAATAATCGCAATTTATTACTATATGTTTATTTACCACCCAGCAGAGTGGTTAAATAAAGGCTGGGGCTTTGGTATTAGACTATCTGGTTTCATTTCAGTTCTGCCACTTAGCAGCGGTATAATCTTGACAAAGTTAATTAAATTCTCTCAGCCTCATACATAAAATGAGGATAAGATATGTATCTAATAAGGAGAATGCTTGTTAAGATTAAATGGGATAACTTTTGTAGTAGTTTTAGCAAAAGGGCCTGACCCATAGTAAAGCTTAAATATTGGACATTAATAATGTCTGCCTTTCCACTCATCATAAGCACCTTGAGGGCAGTTAGTGTCTTCTGTTTTATTCACCACTATATTACACAGGACGTAGCATTAATGCCTGGCACGTGCACATTCTCAAAAAATGCTTAACAAAAGTATAAGAATATTTTGTGATGTAGGTATCTGAAACATGAAAGAAAAAACTTCAACTTTATAATGTGGCTCTCAATTTTTATAAATTCAATAGCATCCAGGGGTGCCCAGCTGGCTCAGTCCGTGGAGCATGTGGCTCTTGATCTCGGGGTTATAAGTTCAAGTCCCACATCGGGTGAAGAGATTATTTAAAAATAAAATCTTTAAAAAAATAAAATAAAATCAATAGCATCCAACAAGAAACTCATATTAATGTTAAAAACCTATAATCACTGAGTGCTTACTATTGCAAGGCACTGTTTTTAGATCTTTACATGAATGAGCATCTTTATCACAACTTTATAAAAAGACATTATTATGATTTCCATTTTATAGGTGAGAAGACTGAGGCACAAAGAAGTAATGGTGCCCACAGTATAGAAAGAAAATCACAGAGCTGAGATTCAGATTCAAGTGGTGTGTTTTCAAGCATCAACTCTTAATGGATACCACTGAATGGATCCTCAATGGATCTCTGAATAGAACTCTTAATGGATAATCAAGTTCAACTTTGCAAGAAGTTCGGCCCATTTTAAATATATTCTAATTGTATGAACTCTGCTTTTCTAAAAAGCTTCCTACTACAATTAATTGCATTTCATATGGAAAAAGTTTTTCCTGTAATTTTACACTGAACTCGGGATAGTTTTAATGAAAAGTATTTCATAAGAAATAACTCTATATGCATTACTTTATTTAGGGGAAGTTTTTCAATCCCTAGAGTTCTACTACTCCCTGTGAATCTAGAATACGGGAGGAGGCAATGATGTGGTATCTTACAAATACCAAAATATCACTTCCTGAGCACATTTACTGAAATATCTCCTTGATGAGATGCTTTGTGAATACAAAAGAAACACTAAACATTGTACCTGATGTCACAGAACCTACCATCTAACTGGAATGATGAAAATATACATGAAAGCAAACAATGCCCAATAATATAGTGTAACTATATACAGTTGACTACTTTTTTAAAAGTTGGGTTCAAAATATATAATTGGGTTTAAAAGTTTACAGATAAAAATATATAAATTGGATTCCCAATATATGTGTTTATTGCAGCTTGTTCATAGAAACTAAACCAGAAATGACCTTAATGTCCAATAGGGGAGAATTTAGTTTATGGTATTTTCTCCCATATATACTGCAGCCATTAACAAGGATCTCCATATAGTACTAATATGTACACATTTTATATTACTGATGGGAAAGAGAACAAATTTCAGAAGTAAAGAATGATAGAGGGGGGTGGGAGGGATGGGGTGGCTGGGTGGTGGACATTGGGGAGGGTATGTACTATGGTGAGCACTGTGAATTGTGTAAGACTAATGAATCACAGAGCTGTACCCCTGAAACAAATAATACATTATATGTTGATAAAAAAAAAAAAAGAAGTAAAGAATGATCCTATCTGTGGGGAAAAAATGCATACCCATACATGTATATATAAATATACACAGAGAAGAGATGTCTAATATATTCAGAATTTTAACATTTTTGCTTATATTTTTCTATCCTGATTTTTTTAATGAGCTTGTATCTTTTAATATAAGGTTATTAGTAAAATTAGAAGCATAAGTCATCTGTATTATTGTTACCTTAAAAAAAATAGGTACTCTCTTTCATAAAGACATGATTAACATATTTCCTTCAAATGATACTTACACATAGCTATACTCATAGTACATAAATTTGTATCCTCTATCCCTAAGGCATAAGCATTTTCCACTTTACTAAACATTTATAGTAATTTCATTAAATATCTGCACCACAATCTACTCAACTATTCTCTTTATTGATGGGCATTATGGCCATTCCATTCATTCACACACACAAATACAATAAATACTATTACAATGGACATCTTAATTCACACTGCTTCTTCAATAATTGCATGATTTCCTTAGAACAAATAATTTTTACTTCAAAGGACATACACTCTCACTTTTTAAAACATTTTACTCACAAAAGAGGGTAAGCAGGAATTGTTCAGAGAACCTGCTTTCTGCTTATCAGTTAATGATTCCTATAGCAAAGCTGCTGAAGCAAGGAATATACTATCCATCCTCAACCCACTTCTTTAAGCATTTAACTGCTCTGACCTAGCCTCCTGTTACTATCCCTAATCAAAGCAGTATTTGGAAAGAGGAGAAATTTCATCCTAAATCGAACACTGTGACTACCAAAAGCAAAAATTACTAATAATTTTTTAAATCACCTGATAAAACCAATCAAATCAAAGGAGAAGAAATTCAAATTTACTGGATACCTGGTTATGTTGTACATCTTTTGGGAAATGTTTAATTTAATCCTCATAATAACCTTTTGAGATAATTATATTGACTTTCCAAAATAAGAAACTAATGGTCAAAAACATTAACAACTCATCCAAGGGCATATAACTCACATGCAGTGGGATTCAAACCCAGATTGGTCTAATTTCAATGTGCATTCTTTTTCTAGAATGCCAAGCTGTCCAGAATAAGGGCAACCCCAGGACCAGCTATTCACTTTACCTTTATTACAATGATTCACTTACTAGTATTACCAGTTGGGCCTCTTAATCACATTTTAAAAATTATAGCTACAAATAAAACCTTGTTTTCATGAACAACATCATAAAATGGAATTATCTTTACAATGGTAAGATTCCCCAAACTAAAATTCAGGATACATTGTTTAATAAGGTTTTCCTCCCATTATAAATTCACATGAAGCCAAAGTTAATAAAATTAACTCACATTTTATAAAATCACTGATATGGTAAAGAAAAAATTAAAGGAAAAAATATAAAATTCATTAAAAGCAGTGATTATAATATAGGATGTCATGCTCACTCATCTACTGATGTGAATCCAGTGCCTAGGACACAATATTCAATAAAACTGAATGTTTTGTTACCCATTCAAACTTGCCTCCTCTCTCCCCCCCAAAAAACTGGCGTATTGGATTTTTTTTTTAAGATTTTATTTATTTATTTGACAGAGAGAGTATAAGCAAGGGAAGCAGCAGAGTAGGGGGAGAAGTAGACTCTCCACTGAGCAGGGAGCCCAATCTAGGGCTCGATCCCAGGACCCTGGGATCATGACCTGAGCCGAAGGAACATGCTTAACCAATTGAGCCACCCTGGTGCACCTGGCTTATTAGATTCTTAATATATCCTAGTATAATTCTGTTTAACTTCTAAATTTATTTATCCCACTTTATTCCACAATAGGTTTAAAGCAGTCTGGAACTATACATACATAACTTGAAATAACAGTGATTACAGGAAAATAAGAAATTCTGTATGGGTGAGGTTAACATACAAATGATTATTATGAGGTCCTTTCTAAATACCCATTAGAGTGGGTTTTTTTAGTGGGCTCTGAGCCCACTAAAGCCATCAAACAACAAGAGAACACAACCAGTTAAGACATGAGTCACAGGAACCATATAATAAAAACAAACTAGGTACTCAGGAGAACTGAAGACAGGCATAATTATTCCTGTAATAAAACCAGAGAAGAGTTCCTGCTGTGTATGTTCATGAAGGAGACACTGTATAATGTGGTAAAAATGTCCTAATCAACATTCTTACACAGATATAATAGTGGGTTTCAGATGGTTCTTTTCTTAGAGTATCTATATCAGTGGAGACTGTTTCATAAAGCCAAAATACAGTTCATTATTAGCAACGGTGGGGAAGAGAGTACATAATAGCATGGCATGCTGCTGTTCTCTGACGGGCTTAATCTAAGAGGAAATCCTAAGTGTGTTGAGAAAAAAAGGTAAGCTCCATGTTCCTCAGACAATCCTCCAAAGATGACTTCCATCAGTTGAGCTTTTGATAGGTATAGAGCAACAGAGACTCTGTTTCTGCTCCAGGGCTGGCACCTGGCCTGCAGATTTTCTATGCAGCAAGGCAGAGGCAAATCAATATGCTTTAAAAGTCAGGTGAGTCGCTGGGTAGAGTAAGAGAGACCACCTCTTAAGAAAGGCGAGGTTGCTGCCTACCCAGGACAAGTGCTCACATTAACAGAGCATGGGAGGACAAATGACAGTACGAGGTTTTTCCTCAAAAAACAATTTGGGTTTTCCCCAACAGAACGAAGAATGAGCAATCATCTGACAAGTCTCTGAGTAATTTGTGAGGATCAGAAGCGGTTTTACAATTTCTTTCAATGGTCACAGATGACTTCTCTAATCCCTGGAATGATGTTAATGAGAAAAAATGAACCCTCAATAATGGTTAAAACGACAAACACAATTTTGTTTATTTTTGGAAATTAATGGAAAAATTTAAACATATTAAAATTTGTAGTTACACTGAATTAACAAATTCTCTTGAATGCATCAAATTAATTAAAATATCTAAGGTGAGGGAAATAATTGCAAAAACATGACATCTCTTCTCCAGATCATACAATTTGAGGCCTTTTTCCAATTGAATTCAGGTTAACTGCTAAGAGCCTTTAAAATGTGCCTTCTAAATAAGTAATTTATACTACTAACTTGGAACTTTCTCTTTACCTATAACACCTGATACAAATTTCAATAAATATCATACTAGAAATATTTTTCGGCACACATCTCCCTCTACTACAGAAACCTACTTTTTCTTCCTCCTAAATTCAGATAAATGTACAAGTATCACTAGTTTTTTTATTTTTATGCTCTACCCCTCCATTTTGGAAATAATGTCATGAAAATAAGGTAAATTTATGCAAAAACTAGAACTCGAGTTTTGATTTAGGAAACAAAAAATATTCTTCAGAGCAGCAAGGGACTTAAAACTGACTTTAAAAACTCATCATATTTGAAACATTGTTAGCTTTCGTTTAATATCTTCACTAACTCTCAAATACCTTGTTTTAATGTTTATATAATAACACTTTTTTTAAAGAATCACAAAATGATTTGACTATGTGCAACTATATATAGTATTTTTTATAAGTGGAATTTAGTTTCTTATAATAACACTTTCATATTTAATGGGAAGAACATCAGATGTCATTAATACAACTGTTACAAATGTGTACAATGCAACCAATCCCCAACTTTTCAGTTTTTAAATATTCCTCTCAAAGAGGCTCAAAACACAAGTGACATATTAAACACTCTATCAATAGATTAGTAGACTGAATGGAAAAGAGTCATTTAATTGACCACATACTTTGCCTTACATAACTTAATAGTTCAGTAACTTTTATGCAAATTGAGTATTTTCATGAAAATCTCATTCAGATAGGAAAGTGTATTTGTGACAGGATTTATTAGGGACGCTAGCTATGTGGCTGGAACTCAGAGCATAGCAACACATGTGCTAGATACCTGCCATCCCTGATTGGTCTAATTCCTGCTGCAAAACTTCTAAGCTACTGGAGCAAAAATGTTTTTCACAATTGCTTTAATTTTTATTAGCCTAATGAAAACTAAAACTCAAACAATGCGGAAATTCACTTAGGCATGCAATCTAAAAATCCAAACCAATTTGTGATTAAAATGTGAAATTCAATTAATCTTCATTCGCTGTAAAAGTCCATTTGAAAAAAAGAATGATTTTAAGATATTTCTTCACTGAAGCTTTAAAAGCCACAGTGGTGTCAGTTAACATAGTTCTCTGACTGCAAATGCAGTTGATACATCTGCGTCAAGAGCAATAGTTACCTCATATTGATTACAAGAATATTACATGTGGATTATTTTATTACATGTGGAATTATTTTCCCAAGCCTCATTAGAATGTTGTTACCATAGGTTTTATCTTCTCTACTTTTGTTTGAAAATTTCAGTGACAAATGTTTTTGAAGTCATCATTAACTAGTTTTTAACTCCTTTCAAGCAAATATGAAATAAACTAATCCTATATTACACTGTAACTATTTATGATTACCATCAATCAACTCTGCCTGCTGCTCCAATTAAAAGCCTTTTACAGTAATAGTGTTTATAGGCTTCATATCCAGAAAAGCACCCTATAAACATGCTACAAACATGACTACAGATGCATATAACAGGCATTAGTGTGTCTTCACAATTATTGGTTTGCTCAGTCTGTCACTCTCCATCTTATACGACATACACATATATTTTACAGTAACACTTAGTGTATTACTAAATAATAAATTACCCCCACGTTTGGTGGCTTCAACAAGATTTATTATCTCAGTTTCTGTGAGTCAGGAATTGGGGAGCAGGATAGTTGAGTGGTTCTGGCTCACAGTCTCTCAGGAGGGTGCAGTCCAGGTACTGGCCTTCGCTACAGTCATCTGAAGGCCTGACCGAGGCTGGAAGATCCACTTCCAGGATGGCCGCCTCACATGGCTTTGGCAGGCCCCAGTTCTTCGTAATGTGGGCTTCTCTGTAAGGCTGCTTCGGTGTCTTCTCAACAGAGCTGTTGGCTGTCCCTCAACAGAGGGCAGCTCCACCCCGCAGGGGGTATCTCACAATGTCTGAGTCATTTTTGGCTGTTACACCTGGAGTGTGTGTTGGGGGTGGTGGTGGTACCGGCATCTAGTGGGTAGAGGCCAGGGTTACTGCTAAACATCCTTCACAACAAAGAATTATCTGGTCCAAAATGTCAATAGTGCTTAGGTTGAAAAACTGCCTTAGAGCAACTGATTTCAGAGAAACATTCAGAGAAAAAGCAAGATAGGGGCCACATATCTTTCATGACCTACCCTCAGAATCACACTCCATCATTACTACCACATTCCATATATTAGAGAAGTGAGTCAGTACCACCTTCACTGAAGGTGAGGATTATTAGCTCCACCTCTTTAAAGGAGAAGTATCAAATAACTTATGGTCATATTTTTACATCATTACACTTAGCAATATGGTTTTGTATCGTTTTTTTAAACAAACTGGAATTTTCAAGATATCTCACTTACTTTTGGGAATACTACTTAAGAATCTTTTTAGTCCTCTAGAAAAATCACTGGAATTTCATTTAACAAAGCTACTTTTGCTTCCTAGTGAATGGTCTCTGCAGTATTTTGATGACCTAATCTCAAAAAATTCTATTAAGCATAAACATATGCAGTCTGATACAGAGAAAAATAACTAGTCGTCAAAAGATTTGAGTTCTAGTTTTGGTTCTGGCACCTCCTAGCAGGTGATCTGGGGCAAAGCTTCTAAAAGCCTGTCTCCAAATAAACAAAATGGGGGTGTCATCAGCTCTGCTTATCTCACAATGCTGTTTTGAGGCTCAAATAAGATAATTATGTGAAAGTACTTTATGAACTATAAAAGGCAGATAGTTTTAAAAGTTCTAAGTTGAAATAACATGCTATTATAAAATAGTTTCATGACCAGCTTCCAGCATGGGGTTTATCACATCATAGATTCTCAATATATATCTTTAGATCTCTTACTCTCAAATTTGAGGCTGAGTAAACCTCTGAAATAACAGTAAAATAGGGAAGTTAAAATATAATTGAGGGACCAAATCCTTGATCAGTTGTTATCAATGCTGTGGATAACTAACATATAGTTTCTACAAGTTAAAATGTACATTATTCAGCAATTATTAGATAGGCTCTAAGACTACAATCAGCAACATAATGTAGCCAATAATTTAGACATTGAACTAAAAAAAAAAACAAACCCCTTTATTATTTGTTTCCAAATCCAAACTCTGAGGGAGAGCAGAAGCTATAAGTGATCTGTGTATCCTCAGAATCTAGCCCAGTGCCTGGAACATAATTCAAGATTAATAAATACATACCAAAGCAGATAGTTCTTGACCTCAAGGAACAGAGAAATCTCATTGGAGAGTCAGAATAAACAGACGCTCACATAAACAAATCACTGAAGACTTTTAAAAGCAATACATTTGCTTCCTCTAATCCATTTGCACTCCAGTCGGAGTTTTAAAACACTTTTCCTCAATACTTCACAACTCAAGAAACTTTAACAGCTTTCCATGGCCTAGAAAAATACAATGCCTTAGCCCTACTCCAGACCTACTTCTTCATTTCTGGGGGTAGGATCCAAGCATCTGTATTTAAAAACTCCACACTGATTCTGAAGCACAATCAGAAAGAGAACCGCAACTGGGTTCAAGCTACCTGAGATATTCTTGCTGTCAGGCCAGTCCGTCTCATAACTAATTCTCTTAGTTGTGTTTTCTCCTGTTCCCTAAAAAAATGTTCCCTTTCCTCTTCTCCAAATACTACCCACCTTTCAAAATAACCTTCAAATCCTTTTCTTCCATGAAACCAGTCTAACTACTATAGCCCACAATGCCCCCACTTCTCTATACATCAATACCTTTTTATATATACAGTTCACTTATATTTTATGTCTATTTCTTTGTTTGTTTTAGTAGGCTCCATGCTCAGCATGGATCCCAGTACAGGGCTTGAACTCACAACCCTGAGATCAAGACCTGAGCTGAGATCAAGAGCTGGACACTTAACCAAATGAGCCACCAAAGTGCCCCTTATGTCTATTTCTTTTAACACTGATGCGCATTTAACACTGATGGATAACCAACAGATTTTCTTCACTACAGTAAATCTAACGCATAAGCAAATACATATACACACACATTTCAAACTTTCAAAATCATGTTGCCTTAATAGAATTACAGAAAGTTACAGAAATCTTCAGGCAATTGCCTCGTTCCCTGATTGTAATTTTCATGACCACTGTCATTCATCAGTGCTAATGAAAGCTTTCTTCAAATATCACACCTCCACATCTCTAAAGCTGAATCATACAAGTTTGTAACATCAGTCTATTCCTAGGATAGTTGGTGCTACATCTGAGATCATCCTCAAACAATGTTAAGAAAAATAATCAAGGAAAAGCATGAAACATTACATCTCAATAGACTTGAAAACCAAAGGGTTAGATATTCTTGAGATAAGGTTTAGAAGCACAAATTTGGACACACAATGTACAAACGAAGCCATGTTGAGACTGTATCATATGATGAACTAAAAAAGAATATGCACACAGGGCGCCTGGGTGGCACAGTTGGTTAAGCGTCTGATTCTTGGTTTTGGCTCAGGTAATGATTTCAGGATCCTGGGATCAAGCCCTGCATCAGGCTCCGTGTTCAGCGTGGAGTCTGCTTGAGACTCTCTCTCTCCCTCTGCCCCTCCCACTCGTGCTGTCTGCTCTCTTTAAAATAAATAAAATCTTAAAAAAAAAAAAGAAGAAGAAAAAGAATATGCACAGAAAGTATAGTTTTTCTATCCTTCTGCTAGTGCAAGGTTCAAGTTATCCTATCTAGTTTTTCCTCAGGGCCAATCAACCCAAATATATAGGATTATATAAGTAGTTCTCAACAAGGGTGATTTTGTCCCCAGGGGACATATGGCAATGTCTAGAGACATTTCTGGTTGTCACAACTCGGGATTGCTACTGGCATCTAGCAAGCAGGGTACAAGGATGCTGCTAAATATCCTACAATGCACAAGATAGCCAGCCCCCCACAACAAAAAAATTATCCCACCCAAAATGTCAGTAAGCTGAGTAACCCTAGGTTATATTTGGAAATGTAAACACAGCTTGATAGATGTTCATAATACTTACTGTTTTCTTAACTTGCTATTTTCCCCCTTTTGCTCCCTTTAGCATTGATATCATTTAACTTATTGAGATTGCTAATTTCAAAGCAGGTCATTCAAAGCATAAGGCACCTAGGACACTAAACTAGGGACAAAAAAATGAAGCAAGACAAACTTATAATGTCAAATGAGAAAATTACTAGAAGTTTATCAACATAAGATGCCAACATCAATATTTCACTTCAGTTTAATATGAAAATTAGGGAACTGAGGAAAATAACTAAGATTTTCCCAGCATTTGGTAGCCTGGAGAAGAAAACATAAATAGAAACTTATTATGCAAAAGCCTAAGTTCAAGAAGGCTCAAAGCTAGCTAAAGCCCTAGATGGATTTGACAGAAGAGGGAAAAAAAAGAAATATCTCTTGGGGATATTAAGAATAAAGCAATTATTTCTGGAAATAAAGTTTTATCTCCTACAAGGATGAGGAAATACAAGAAAGAATTCAATATACACTTGCATAAACCAGACACTTCAAGCTGAATGTCACAGGACAGACTAAGGTCATCATTAAGGGCACTTAATTTGTAGGTGAAGAAGACTGTCACAGCAGAGACACCACCCCCAGTGGAAGTATAGGGCTGGGTTAAGGATCTAAAGGACCCTTACCCTCACAGTCCCCTGCTTCCCCTAACACATAGCCTCCATGAGCCCTGGGCAGATCAAAAGAAGAAGTTCTGACCTGTTGTGGGCACATGCTTATGTCATCACTTTCTAGATCTGAATCATCAGATGGAAAGGCTTCTCTGACACAGATTTCTAACACATATCCTTGCATAGAGCTGCCCTAGATATAAAAAGTGACCAGTATGTCACTAGAGTCAAGAGAGACAAAAGAATCTAAAAGAAAATTTCAAAGGAAGCATTAGAAACATAAAGGTAGATTTGAAATGTCAACTTAAGTGAAAGAATGCAGAAAAGAAAAGCTACTTCCAAAGCGATCTCTGAGGAAACAACGTAACATGTCCCTTCTAGACTGATATTTTCGAAAGCAGTCACCCTTCCTGCTTTTTTTCTTTTGTTTTTTTTATTTTTATAAACATAACATCTAGTACAGTGCTTAACACAGACAATACTGAATTAATGAATTTAAGAAAACAAAGGGGACAACTGGTGTGCTTTTTGCCTTTTTTTTTTTTTTTTTTGGCATGGTTGTGTTGTGATGCCTCCGTTTGGGACCATAAGCTTGGAAAAGCAACCAATGCATACTTGTGGGTAGACTGACAGTAAGACACACATACTCACATACCTTCCTTCATGTCACAGGCACAGTGACAATACCACCAAGCCCTAGAGGTTTTGAGGGAAACAAGGAAATCTGTAACAACATCATTCAAAGTAACAGGAGCCAACGTGTTCAGGGTCTAAAGTTACTCAGACAGCAGCTAGACAAAATAAACATTTCTTCTATTACCTTTTTGTTATGTTGCCATGGGAATCTGTGTTTAGGAACACTTATTTTCCCCAACTAGATGATAGAGCAGTAAAAGGGGGAGAGCTTCCATGAACGAGAAGCCTGTGTATCTATAAAGGCAGGGAAGACAATAAACCCTATGGGTTTTTATAGGGTCATGTATGTGTAGAATTGTTCAACTGTAAGACTTATTCAAGTTAACAGAGAAGTCCTGGGGGCCTCACAGCCAAAACATTAGTAACAGGCAACAATAATCAGACCTCTATTAAAATTACTATAATGGGGGAAGGCAGAGGAATGTAAAGCAGATATAGGGCTAAATAAAACAGAAAATAAATGAGATCTTAAATGTTGAAGGTAAAAATGTCTTTTAAAATATGACCCAATCATAAGAAAAAACCTAGAAGCCCAAAGAAGTTAGAAAACAGTCAACCTGCCAGCAGGCTAATCTTCTTTTGTCAGCAGAAGTCTAGAGCTAATCTCTTTGCTCCCTTCCTTTTGGCAACAGAAACCTGAAAAAGTGAAGTAAGCCCATGTTATTTAAAGAGCTGGACTGGAATACCCTGAATTTCTAGGGCCCAACAGAAGTTCCGGCTCTGGCACTCTGGAATGAGAGTTGTGCACATGGGTTGGGGTTGTGCACCAATTCATTAGACTCCCCCATTCTACCCTAAACTACAATTAGCACCTCTAATGGGTAGGGAATAGAAATGAAAAAACAGAGACCCCAGAGCAGAGTGATCTGTTAAAACATAAATTAGATCATGTCTCTCCTCTGGTCATAACTGTCCACGGCCTCCCCTCTTGTGCAGAGTAAAAGGCACAGTTCTTATAAAGGCAAGCAAGACCCTTCATGATCCCTGCACATCTGCAGCCCCTCCACCCTCTTCTACTACTTTTGGCCCCTGGATCAGTCAGTGCTAGCCAGACTGGTTTCCTAGCTATTCTGGAGAAAGAGGCCTTTGCACCTCCTGATCCCTCAGCCTGGAATGTTCTTCCCTCCCCACCCAAGTCCAACCCGTGTTCTACATCACCTCCTGCAGGTCTTTGTTCAGCTGTCACTTCATCATTGAGGCCTACCGTGACTACCCTGCTTAAAAGGGCAACACAGCCATCCCAGTATTCCCTCTCCTTTCCTTGCTTCATTTCCCCCATAGCACCAACCACCTGACATACTATAAATTTTACTTATTATCTATTTCTACTTTCATCCCCCTTAGAATATAGTTTCTTACGGGCAGATATTTTTGTCTGTTCATACTCCGTCTCCAACACCTGAAGAATGACTCAGACATAGTAGGTGCTCCAAGTATCAGTATAACACACAGTCCTGTCCTCAAGGACATTAGCATGAACCCATCATTCCCTCCCTTTGCTTCCACAATCCTACAATACTCCAAAGTTCAGATAGCCGTTTGTCCAAAACCAGAACTTGAGGGCCATCCTAGACTGCTCTCTTTTCTGTACTCTTTCTCCCCTGACCTTCAGCCTAGGAGCCAAGATGTCAGAATCCAGGACCTATTTGTCAAAAGTGCAGAATTTACAGACCATTTTCCTCTTTCCTGGAATAAATTCTTAACAGGCTGAAATGCTGGAAAACTGGTTCATTTTATAAATCTTTAACACACATGCACTTAATTTACGGAAACCCTATGCAAAGTCAAACTTCCTACACTGAACACTTTATTTACACAAAAACATTTCAAGTTAAAGAGTTTGTTGTTGTTGTTGTTGTTGTTTTTGTCCTGAAGACATATGTGCATGACTTCCAAGTACATGATGACTGTGAGATAAAATCCCTAGGTTCCCTAAGTCAGGGAAACCCACTTTACAATGAAGTTTTTATTGAGTATTACAGTAATGATACCTCTTGGATAGGAACAAATCAATACCAAATTTCACAGTAAAGAGCCAAAATCTAATGTATTTTCAAAGGCCTGGAGAGGCAGTTTTTTCTATTAATATCCTATACTTACATAACACAAACATGTACAGATAGTCCCAACTTTACAAAATGCACACTGAAGAATTTCAAACCAACAGGATTCATAAATTCAGGAATTAAATTATTTGCACTGCCTAATAATTACTTGGGGGAAAAATTTGATCTGGACAATGAGTTCATTTTTTGGTCTATCAATTCTGAGGAAGAGGTGTGACTTTAACCTTTAACAAGTTAAGTCACTACCCCTCAGATAAGCTAGGCAATGACACTGGTGGGATTGGTTCTGTACAGTCACAGCTCTACTGCACGTGACCCAGCAACCCCTTTCTTCACAAAAAGGATAAGTACAAACAGTACAAAAGAAGGTACCATCACACAAACTCAGCAGCCTATATGTAAAGCCTTCTAAAGTGTTGAAACCCCAGAACCAAATCCAAAGCACCACTGACAAGTAAGCCATTCCTTCAGTGAATGAGTACAGTTCTTCATCTACATAACTGGGTTAGTAACAGAGAACCAGTGAAGACTGAATGATGATGCTTCCAATGAAAATACTTTATAGTGTAAAATGCCATAAAAATGCCAATTTATACTAAAATGAGAGTGATCTAGCCCAGTGAATTCTTCTACCTTTGAATCCAAAGCTTCAGGGGCTCAGCGCCATCTGTACTGTTGCCCATGAAAGGCAAAGTCAACACACAGATCATCTCTAAAGCTGAGTTAGAGAGAAATCAAAAACAGGGTACTCTTCAGTATCAAGAAATTAAACTGGCAGAACTGAAAAGCCAGAGGTTCAGAATACCCTTATTTTTAAATGTGAGCCAGTAGAAAAGCATCAGTAAAAAAATGGGATTTGATAAATAAAATATAACTTTATAACAAATTTGACTGAATTCTTTTTTAAAAGTCTTCATATATAATATAAATATTTGCCATTATCTTTAAATATTTATTTGTTGGTACTGGTGACATGCAGCCAATCACCTTGCTTTTGATTACAAAGAAAAGCAAATGGGAAGAAAGATCAGTACGGGTCTATCATTGCCACTGGAAAAATAAAGGGCAAGCCCTCTTACTGATCAGGAGTCAAGAAAGTCATCTTTGCATAGTCAACAATGATGTATTTTCATTTATCTGTGCCCTGGCTCATCCTAAAAGAAAAAAAAGAAAAGATTTAAAACAGTGAATGGCTATTAACACTAAAACTTACCTTTGTTTATTTATATTATATTTATGTATATACAGTCTTATTCCACAAAGCTTTTAGGAAGCTGGATTTGATTTCTTAGTAAATTTTGCCATCCTTTCACTAAAAATCTTGTATATGCTTTATATACGGATGATAAATATAAACTACACAGCAAAATGCCTAGAACACAGTAAGCAATCCATAAAATATAGTTATTATTCGCATTAGGCTATAAGCTCAACGAGGGAATGGATTATCTCACTCTGTCTTGCTCCGCGCTCTAGCTCATGAAACCTAGCCCGTTATCTAGTCCATAGTCGGTACTCAATATTGTTGAATAAACAAATGACTATGACTTAAGAGTAATTCTCAACTCTCACCTCTTTTATGGCTACCAGGGCCCCACCTCCTCTAATCAACAGCAAGGGTCTGGAAAAACCATACCCAGAGGAAAGGCATTTAAGTTCCTGTTTATATTTCCTTAAAATCACCACAAAGAGTCCCCCCTTCTGTCCCCAAACCAAAAAAAAAATCAATGCTTTGCAACAAAGTATTCTTAAACAATTTTGCTTCATTTCCCCTCACAGACAATGCACAAAGTTCCTTGAAACTGCAAGACTTATTTAGTTCCCTTTAGCCCTTACAAAGGAAAAGCATATTTATAAAACCTTATCAATTCTCAATTTCTAGTCTGATTCCTTGATCTTGGATTCACAGTTGGTTATCATACAGGCTGCTACTTGCTTTTTTACCATATACTTAGCACAAATTAAAATAACGAAAAGGCTTAATATAAAAAATTTTTAAGTCATACATCAAAGTATATCACACTTTGGAACAATCAAATTAGGAAACTGACACCTATTTCAGTGAGGTTGTATTCCTTAAAATACTTTCAGAGATTCTTTTTTGGAACAGACTTCAGATCCAGTTCTACAAGTCACACAAGAAATTCGGTCATTACTTTATAGTTACAACTCCTATTTGACCTAAAACAGTATGACCAACCTGAATGCCTAATCTTTTTCACCAGACTTGAGTACAAAGTCTCTAAATTATTTGAATTCAGTTTGATTGTGTTATTCCCTAAAATCAAATCTGTTCTCAAAGGATGATGGTAGTGAAAAATAACACGGGCTCCAGAATGGATACTAAGAGAAATTTTAAAAATAAATAAATAAATAAAAGTTTTCTGCAACACCCAAAAAAACTGCTAATTGAAAGAACAACTTCAAATAATTCTGAATGAGATACCACTTACTTGTAGATCTAAATTCTGATATTTTCAATCCAAAATCAGTTACATTTGTTTACAGTCAATTGTCACATAATATCAGATGTAGTTTTCTCCACCAATATACCAAAGGTTACAATTTAAATCCCTTAGCAAAACTACTACTAAAAAAAGGCGGGGGAACAAACTCTGCCATCCTGTAAGGACACATACAAAACTTAACAATGGTTGTCTCTGAGGAAAGGAATAGCAAGGTTGGAGAACAAGAAAGGAAAGGATACCTTTCATTAATATCCTTGAGCCTTTTGAATTCTATACAATGTGAACATATTACCTACTTTTAAAAATCTGTTTAGCAAAATTACTTCCAAGTGTCAGATACTGCTGGCTTCTGTAAGCCAGAAAAGTATAGTACTAAAGAAATGTAAAGGTCATTTTTATGACACTTCAATGTAAATCTGAATCTTCAGTTCCAGTGCAGAGTTATCCATACTAACAGTAGGAAAACCTTGCAAGCAGTTCTTTTCAAGTTCACTAAACTCCCCATAGTTGAGCTATTCTGCTGTACCATTTCATTAAAGTTTAAACATCACTGGAAACAAAAACTTGGTACTACAAAAATTAATGTCAACTGAAGAATGAAAAATAGAGGTAAAAGAGTAAGCTATTAAAGGAACAATGATCCAAATAAATCTTTGAAAATTTGCAAATCAATCACACGCACATATATACATATATATAATAAAATGTTGCAAATTCCCTTAAAATGTAAACTGCCATATTATGAAAACGGGGAAAAGATGTCAAGCATGGGGCCATCAGCAACATTAACTCACGCAGCTTGAACTAGAAAATGCAATATGATCTGTTGCTTGACACAATTGCACAATCTCAATTACCCAGAAGATTCTACCAAACAGGAAATTCATGATGTGACTTTCAGAAACACAGGAATTATAAAGATTAACACATCCAAAAGTCTGGAATTTGTTCCAAAACAAAAAATAATTTTATAGAGCCCTTTTCAAACGATGCATGCACATGAATACATGAATTAGTTTCAAATCAGCAGCTCTCAAGCTACAGTAAATCTAAAATACACTGTGTAATACCTATATTAGTGAAATATTTCAGATCCAGAATTTTTTTGGTATCAATTTAATTTAAAACACACAGTGAGAGTTAAAGGTGAGAAGGGTCTCTTCCTTCGCTATATACTCCACATCTTTACGAAAACCACCGCGTACCTCAGTCTACAAATGTAGGTTCCCTGCAAACTCTTTAAGGGACTTTAAAAACGCAATATTCACAAGATGTATTGCAATTAAAAAATATTTACAATACCTCACAGCATGGTTAATAACTTTTTGATCTTGAGCGCGTCCAACGGATCTGAATCTCACTCGCTCCAAATGAGAAAATTGTTTTGCCAAACAATACTTAAATGAGCAGTGGTATGTGACTAATCAGTGAGGCCGCCAGTTTCTCAAGCTGCAGTGTTCTTGCAGGCACTACCACCCACCCCCACTCTGCGAAAAGGAAATACGCTTTCAGCCGAATCGGAAACACACCACTCAAGCTGGCACTATGCTGGCCGAGATAAAGTCGGTATTTTAGGTTCTATGGGTCTCTGCTAATGCAAGTGCGAATTCAAAACGAATGCTTCTCAAAACGAGATTTCGAAAGAGGTTTGCAAAAAAGCCCGGACAGACGCCCTTCGTCGTCAGTTTTGTTCGGACAACCGCAGTCTCCTGGTCGAGCTTTGCCCTTCTGCTTCTCCCTGCAGCTCCCCGGGCTTGTCTGCTTTGAGGGCAGGCTTCGGCGCCCAAAGTGGGCGCACCACCGGAGAGGATCTTTCTGCTCGATGCTGGCAGGGAGACCCGCGAAGAGACACCCCCGCCTCCGTGCCAGCCCCCGGAGCAGCAACCCCCAAGAAGAGCTCGCGCAGGGTGCGAGCCAGGGCCGAGCCCCGGCATCACAGGCCACCGTGGACCTGCATCCTGCACACAGCTGACCACCCTACCTCGGGGTGCAGAGTGAGGGGTGCAAGGGGTACAGGGAGTGCAGGACATGGGTCGAAGGGGCAGCGATGCCCTCCCCCAAGGAAAATTCCTGCCGCTTGGTGCATCGCTGAGCTGTGGGGGCAGGCCTGGCTCTAGGGCATTAAGGGCCACTCAGCCCACCGCAGACCCAAGCCCGGTGACACTCACCACACGGAGCCATAGGCACCGGAGCCCACCGGGGACAGATTCTGGTAACGCTCGGGCACCTCCCAGATTGTCTTGTTCAGCTCCTGCCGGTAGAACGTGGGCCTCTCCTGAGACATCTTCCAGCCGCGGCCGCGGGGCTAGGAGGTGGCCCTGAGGGGCCCCGCCTGAGCCCGCACCCGCTCCCCGGCCCTCGTCGCCCGCCCGGTCCGGCGGGGACCCGCAGCTGGCAGTCGGCGCAGGTGCGGCAGACGCGACCCCGCCGACTCCCGCGCGCGCGGCCCCTGTCAGCCGCAGCTGCTGGACGCGCCTCAGCGACGGGGGCGAGCCCGGCTAAGGGCAAGGGCACGCTACGGGGCTCAAGGCTGCGCCCACCACGCTCTCCCTGCACCCTCTCCCCGACCAGGCCGACTCCGGGCTGCGCCGAGGGACTACGACTCCAGCTGCAGCGCCCACTGAGGTTCCAGTGGTCGCCGTTCCAGAGCCAGCGAACAGGAGCCTCTTGCCGTACTCTCGCGGGAACAGCTCCCGGGACTCTCCGCGAGCCGAGATTTTACCCAATATGGAACCTGCCCATGGGAGGGGGTTGAAGACGGGAGAGGATGGGAGGAGCACTTCTCGCGAGAAAAGAGCAACAGCTGGAGACCAGAGGCAGGAACTCTCAGGGACTGTTCTTAAGGGCGCGAAGGCGGACCCGGGAAGGAAGGGATAAGGTGGCAACGTATGCCGCGTGCGCCCCTCCGTGGTCGGCGGGGCAAATGCCTGGCTCCACGGTGGAAAGCGACAGTGACTAATAAAGTGTCGGGAAAAGAGCCAAAAGTTCTTTGAACTGCCCGTAGTCACCAGCAGCCGAGCATCTGCTCAGCGGAACCCCCAATTTCCAAGATATACTTACATTTAAAAAAGGAAGGTTCTGGCCAGAAAGCTGTTGTATTCCATCTGCTCAAGGACATACGGCTTAATCTTCGGATTGTGACGAACTCTATCCCAAAAGTAAATATTAGCTCTGCATTGAGCCTGAGGTTTTCCATCCAAACTCTCCTAGCGGTTCTTAAACTTTTATGTGCAGAAGAATCACTTTGGGTGTTTAAAAATGCAAAGTCCCAGGACCCACAGGGCGTCTAAGTGGGTAGGTCCGGGATAGGCACGAAGAATGCGCATTTTTACAATATGCCCCAGGTAGTTCTGATTCAGGAAAGTACCGGTATCTCCCTTTGACAAGGATTTTTGAAAACATTACTCTGAGGGTTTGAAACTGAATCCTGCTCCAAAGCTTCCAGTGAAGACGATTTTAGGCATTTGATTCATGCCTCTCATATTAAGGAGAGCAAGGCAGAGAGTGGTCCTCTGGCAGTGTCACATTAGGCAAGTCAATTGACCTTTCTTAGACCCTCGTTCTAGTTTCTGCAAAAATAATTCCTGCCTTACATTCCCACCTAATAGGGTCATTTGTAAAGCCGAACAAGATAATAAAGTGTGAATGGGCAAGATATTATAACCCCATACCTACCCCCACTGTTACCAATGTATTCCTTTGTTAAAGCTTGTCACAATCTCTTAGAAGTAACTGGGTCCAAGCCAGGACACTTCTCAACACTTACCATGATTATTCTCTTTGGTGTTACGCATCCCTTGGATTTTGCCTATCTTGTCCCAGCATCTAGCAAGTGCCTGGAACATAATAGGTACCCAATAAATATTTATTGGACAAATTATGAATAATGACCATGATCTCAATTTAGGAGGTGGTGCAGGATCCTCAGTTCTCCTCAAGGAAAAACAAAAACCGGAATCATGGGTGATTCATGGAAAGCTTTTCTTGGGGGATTCAGTATGGCTTAGCCTGAATTCTCTCCCCGATGAAGACATGCTGCTTGAAAATGTTCCAAGCCCACCTGCGGGTTAGGGAACTTTCCAAGAAGTAATGAAGGTTGAAGGAGAAAGTGAGAGCAAAAATGTGACTGTGAAGAAATGGCGGGTGGGAGTGGGGAATCAAGGTGATGAGTGGATGGATACAAGGGAGGAAACTCGGAAGTAGGAATCCTAAGGAATTCATATAATTATCCAAAAAATTGGGATAGTGAGGTGAGAGTGACTGAAAGGGCAAAAATGAAGTAAGCAGCACATTCAGTCACTCATTCAAGTATGTATTGAATGCCTAGTCAGGGCCAGGCACTTCTGATTAAAGTCGTTTCAAAAAACACAGTTGCTGCCTACATGGGGTTTACGATTTATTGAGCACTTACTATACCCACCATATTGTTTAGGCACTGATAATATAGCAATTAATGAGAGATAAAAATCCTGCCTTATGGGATACAATCTACAAAAAGGAAGGAATAGGTAAAGTGAATGTGTTAGACATTAATACAGTAATCGAGCAAGTGTAAAACTGCAACTGGGCCAAGCAGGACTACAGGGCGTAGTTAGAGACAGTGACAGGGACTGAGTCAACTTCAGAAGGTTAAAGGGCGGGGCGTTGGGGGGAGCCCAGCAAGAGACCTGGGCAGGAGACTGTCCTTCAGTGGGAGGAGCCAGTCTTGCGGGGAAGAGAGCTAAGGCTGGAGACCTGAGTGACCTTCTAGCCTCCAGTTTCCTCCTGCGTCTTCTGACCTGACAAGGTCATAGGGTGACTTAAGTGAATTACTGTGTGTGAAGTGCGGGGCACGAGGCCGGGCATCAAGAAGGCCCCCAGTCAAGAGCAGTCAAACCCCAAAGCAAGTGGAGGCCCAGATGGCACAGGTTAAGGGGCTTCCCCGGCCTGGGTCCCCCCACCTCCAGGCTCCCCACCGCTGCTGCCCCTGCTGCCGTTCCTCGCCCGAACTCCGGTCCCCCGCCCGCCACAACGCCCGCGGGTTCGGCCTCAACGGCTCGGGAACCGCCGGCGTCCGCGTCTACAGCGCCGCCAGCCGGGCCGGAGCAGCGTCCGACCCCAGCGCCCGCACTCGCGCCCCCGCAGGGAACCAGGTGGAGCCGCCGGGGGCCGGGGGCCGCAGGTTTGAGCGGGACGCGGGCATCCGGGTGCGGGGCACCAGCTCCTCGTTACCCTTCGAAGTCCCGGGGCGGGGGCTGCGTCCGTCACCCGCAGGGCCAGACGCGTCGCGGGGCCCTCGGTCAGTGTTTGTGAAATGAATGAATGCCGGTAGTCCCCGAGGGCTTCTCTCTCAGAGGCGCCGTCTCTACTTATGAAAGGCCGCGGAACCGCAACGCAAGGACTGGAGGCAATGCGTGCGATTTGCAACCGAATTCTTGCAGGCTCGTTAGTCTGAGTTGTCTGCAGCCCGAGGCCTCTCCCTACCACCCCACCCTCTGTGCCCAGGCGCGCTTTCTGCTTTCAGACCTCACTGCTCTGTTCATTTGTTCCTTCGGACTGAGCCCCCACTCCCACCTGTTTTGGCCCCTTTCTCTTGACTCTTGTTAATATATCAGTGACCCCCCTTTGAAGGCTATTCCAACATCCCCACCCCGACAGCGAGTTTCTCTCCAACACACCCCACTGGTAATAGTCTCACCAAGTCGCATTAAAGGTAGTTTTTTTTTTTTTTAAGATTTTATTTATTTATTTGAGAGAGAGAGAAAGAGAGAGCACATGAGAGGGGGGAGGGTCAGAAGGAGAAGGGTCAGAGGGAGAAATCCACAAAGACATAATGAAGCTGGACAAACTCCAGAGATGACATACTCCTGAGCAGGGAGCCCGAAATGGGACTCAATCCAGGAACTCCAGGATCATGACCTGAGCCGAAGGCAATCGCTTAACCAACTGAGCCACCCAGGCGCCCTAAAGGTAGTTTTTTTATGTGTCCGATGGTCAGCTCCTTGAGGGCTGTCGACTTACTATTCATCCCCAGCCACCAGACAGCGTGACTGAAGGATATTAAAAGCAATGCACCTCGCTTGTGCCTTTGGTATATTTCAAATACATTCCCTATAAAAATGAGGTAGTAACGGGCAAAGGGCTGCTGTGTCTGATGGAATTACAAATGCTTATTTGAAATTTTGGAAGTGAATTTTACCTTACCATGATTGTAGAGAATACAGGAAAGATGAGGCTATGAGGGGAAAGATATTCTTGCAACTAAACTAAGGTTCAGGATTTCATCTCTATCAGGTCAGTAGTCAGAAAATTGGGTTTTATTTAAATTTTTTATTCTTGGCTTTTTAAAATACTTTCAACACATTATGTAAATGAATCAATGGATGGCCGGATAGACAGGGGTAGTATGTGGGATGCAGGGGCTATGTCAAAAGTGTCTGTTTTTAACAATGCCCCCAAAGTTAGCACAGAAAGACTGACCAAGTAAAGATAATTGGCTGCATTTACAGTGGTCCCCATACTTGACTATGTACAGTGGTCCCCATACTTGACACCTGGAGGGTTTCTTAAACCAACTGCTGCCCATCCTTAGAGTTTCTGATAATTAAGTCTTGCTAGGTAGGGCCTGAGAATTTGCATTTCTAACACGTTCTCAGATGATGCTGACGCTATTTGTGTGGGAACCAAGTGTGGGCTGCATAGATTAAAATAATTTGTTAGTTAGTAGGGAAGCCCGATGCCCAGAATCACATTTTAGAATAAGAAAATGAAATGTTAAGAACTTTGGACCCATGGTCAACCCACCTAAATCTTTTGTCTGATGTCAGGAAGCAACAGGGAATTGTCTTCTTTTTTTTTTCTTTTTCGTTCTTTTTCTTTTTTTTTTTTAAGAGATCGAGCATGCACAAGGGGGATGTAGGGGCAGAGAGAGAATCTCAAGCAGGCTCCACACCCAGCACAAGCCCAGCGCTGGGACAATCAAGAGTCAGAGGCTTAACCGACTGAGTCACCCAGGCACCCCAGGGAATTGTTTTCTAAGTGGACACTTACCTTCAAGATTATGGGTAGAGCTTAGCATGTTGTTGATCACACTGTGTACAGAGGCTCATCACACTGATGCCTTCAGAATCAGTAACAGAGACCCCCACCCGCCTCGCACTGCGTCTCAGCTGAAAGGTATATTATCCCATCAGTGTAGTTTGATAACTTTTTTCTGAAATGCACCACTTTCTCCACATCAAACTGCATCTGCCTCTAGTAAATAGGAGCATCTTGTCATCATACTTTGTCACAAGTGTCCTGCTAGTGCATGAAAATGAACCACTAGGGTTTCTAAGAAATCCACAAAGACATAATGAAGCTGGATAAACTCCAGAGATGACATACTCCAGACAACAACAACAAAAACCAATAAGGAAATCATGTGTTTTACCCCAATGCCTTTTGCCAGTCATGTGATAAGCCCTGTAAGACAGGTTTCCTGCTGTCCTACTAGCCATCCTCACTGTGGTCCCTCCTACGAGTTATGACTTGATTACTTTTGCCCTAAACTACAGTAATAATAATGGTCTCCACTTGGACTTTTTGCCTCAGTCTCTCCTGTCCAACAGAACTTTCTGTGATGATGGAAATGTTTTATACCCGCACTGTTCAGTAGGGTGACCTCTGCTGCATGTGGCTGTTGAGCACTTGAAATGTAGCTAGTGCAACTGAGGAACTGATTTTTCTTTGTTTTATTTTATTTTAATTACATTTAAATAGCCACAGGTAGCCAGTGGTTACCATACTGGACAGTATTCCTCTAGACCATACCGCTGCCACCATTCATCCTTGCAAAGAACCTCCCTGTGCATATTACTAGTCCTGCTCAAGCACTTTATTTTTTTTCATCATGATAAGTGTACTCTTTAATCCCCCATCTTCTATTTCACCCGTCCCCCCACCTCCCCTCTAGTAACCATTCGTTTATTCTCCATAGTAGAATTTTCTTGATTGTCTCTCTCTTCCTTTGCTCGTTTGTTTTGTAAAATTCCACATATGAGTGAAATCATATGGTGTTTGTCTTTCTCTGACTTACTTCACTTAGCATTATACTCTCTAGCTCTATCCATGTTGTTGCAAATGGTAAGATTTCATTCTTTTTTATGGCTGAATAATATTCCATTGTGTATATATATACTACATCTTCATCCATTCATCTATTGATGGATACTTGGGCTGCTTCCATAGTTTGGTTACTGTAAATAATGCTGCAATAAACATAGGGGTGCACGTATCCCTTTGAATTAGTGTTGTATTTTGGGGGTAAATACCCAATAGTGCGATTACTGGATTGTAGAGTAGTTCTATTTTTTTTATTTTTTGAGGAACCTCCATACTGTTTTCCA
Source organism: Halichoerus grypus (assembly GCF_964656455.1). Taxonomy (NCBI): domain Eukaryota; kingdom Metazoa; phylum Chordata; class Mammalia; order Carnivora; family Phocidae; genus Halichoerus; species Halichoerus grypus. Next base: position 112,483,074 of record NC_135720.1, read on the forward strand.
CAGCAGCTGCACCAGTTTGCATTCCCACCAACAACACAAGAAGGTTCCTTTTTTTTCCCACATCCTTGCCAACACTTGTTTCTTGTGTTTTTAATTGTAGCCATTCTGACAGGTGTGAGGTGATAGCTCATTAAAGTTTTGATTTTCATTTCCCTGATGATGAGTGATGATGAACATCTTCTCATATGTCTGTTGGTCATCTAGATGTTTTCTTTGGAGAAATGTCTGTTCATGTCTTCTGCCTGTTTTTAATTGGATTATTTATCTTTGGGGTATTGAGTTGTATCTGTTCTTTATAGATTTTGGATACTAACCCTTTATTAGATATGTCATTTGCAAATATATTCTCCCATTCTGTAGGTTGCCTTTTGTTTTATTGATTGTTTCCTTCACTGTCCAGAAATTTTTTATTTAGTCCCAATAATTTATTTTTTCTTTTATTTCCCTTGCCTCAGGGGACATATCTAGAAAAAATGTTGCCTTGGCCAATGTCAGAGAAACTACTGCCTGTGCTCTCTTCAAGAATTTTTATGGTTTTGGGTCTCACACTTAGGTCTTTATTCCATTTTGAGTTTATTTTTATGTATGGTATAAGAAAGTGATCCAGTTTCATTCTTTTGCATGCAGCTGTCCAGTTTTCCCAACACCATTTGTTGAAAAAACTGTCTATTCCCCACTGTATATTCATTCCTCCTTTGTCAAAGATTAATTGACCATAAAATTGTGGGTTTATTTCTGGGCTTTCTATTCTATTCCATTCCACTGATCTATGTGTCTATTTTTATGCCAGTACCATACTGTTTTAATTACTATTGCTTTGTAGTATAACTTGAAGTTTGGAATTGTGATATCTCCAGTTTTGTTTTTCTTTTTCAAGATTGCTGTGGCTCTTCGGGGTCTTTTGTTGTTCCATAGAAATTTTAGAATTGTTTGTTCTAATTCTGTGAGAAATGCTGTTTTAAACACTTTAAATAGCTAAAAAGTCCAAGTTCAACCCAGCTATTCAAGATCCTCCAGGAATAGGCCTCAACCTACTTTTTTGGGCTTGACACTGACTTTACTCAAATCTATTTTTTTTTTAAAGATTTGTTTTATTTTATTTATTTTAGAGAGAGAGAGTGTGCATGAACAGGGCAAGGGGCAGAGGGGGAGGCGCAAAGGGAGAGGGAGAGAAACTAAAGCAGACTCCCTGCTGAGCACAGAGCCCAAAGCAGGGCTCGATCTCACACCCCCGAGATCATGACCTAAGCAGAAATCAAGAGTCAGACACTCAACCGACTGAGCCACCCAGGCACCCATTTATTCAGACTTATTAAATTACTCGCTTTATATTATCTCTGTAATTTTATCTTGTTCTCTTCCTGCAATACCTTATTCTCCTCCCTGCCCCCAGTTTAGACAGAGCAGAGCTCATATCTCCCCCAGGAGGCCTTTCTCATCCCCCTAGGTTGGAATTAATAATCCCGCTCTGTAGGAGATCACATGGTATTAGGATGTGGCATGTATTTTGGAATCAGAAAGATGGGGTTCATGTTCTGGCTGTGCTGTTTAAGCCTTGTATGACTGAGAAACTCACTGAACTCATCAGTAAAATGGGTATAATCATCATGAGGAAAATAGTACCTCTCTTGAGATGATGGGTGTGAAGAACCTGGCATATGGCAGGGCAGCAATAAATGTTAATACCTGTCTTTCAACTCCTACAGCACTATATTTTGGAATTTTTATTCTACTAGACTATAGAGTCTTTGTTCTTTTGTATCCCCATAGCACCTAGCATTCAGCAAATGTTTGTGGAACACTAGATTAACTGACCACAGATGAAATAGCACGTGAATTCTTAAGTCAGAAACAAATGAAAGCCAAGAGTACATATGGTAGAAATTTATAAAATTGTGAAAATAAAAGCAGACACACTTAGTCTAGTAGATGGGAGCTACCTCTCGAAATACAAATGATGTAGATTGAAGACAATAAAATGAAATCTTACTTTCTGTAAGTGAACTAATGGGATTCAGTACCTCCAAAGGGTGTGACAACAGAAAGTACAAATACTTTAGCTTGGAAAGAGAGAGAAATTCTTGGGGGATAAACTATAATTTGTGATGGGAGAAGACGAGGGTATTTTGCGTCTTCGACAACAAGGTTCTTGGTACAGAGCTCACACACTGATGGTCCACAGGCTGAATCTGGCCTGCAGAGGGGTTTTGTTAGAAATGTGCTGTATTAAAAAAAAAAAAAAAAAAATGGGGCGCCTGGGTGGCTCAGGCATTAAGCGTCTGCCTTCGGCTCAGGTCATGATCCCAGGGTCCTGGGATCGAGTCCCACATCGGGCTCCCTGTTCGGCAGGAGGCCTGCTTCTCCCTCTCCCACTCCCCCTGCTTGTGTTCCTGCTCTCGCTGTCTCTCTCTCTGTCAAATAAATAAATGAAATCTTTAAAAAAAAAAAATGTACAAAGTAATTGACAACATTTCAAAGTCAGAAGACTTCAGATAAAAATCTGCAACTGTTGCTCATCTTGAGAAAGATCAGACCTGGCCTAGCTGGGCCCCACATGCCCCGTGCCCACCATTGCTGAAGCCAAAGGGCTGTTGCTGCCTCCATCAGTCCCACTGTTCCCTCGTGCCTTGATGTCTGTATGTTGCCTGCTTCATGGCAACCCTGCCTTGGTGCCACTTTCAGAAAGAAAATGCTGGATTCGAAACCCTGGATCCAACCCAGGATGGCAGTTTTTATAATCTCAGTATAATTGGCAGGTTAATTAGGCTCTCTCAGTTGCCAGGAACAGATATGTTCTAGCAATGGAAGCTTATTGTAAGATTACATGGGAAGGGGCGCCTGGGTGGCTCAGTGGTTAAGCATCTGCCTTTGGCTCAGGTCATGATCCCAGGGTCCTGGGATCGAGCCCCACATCGGGCTCCCTGCTCAGCGGGAAGCCTGCTTCTCCCTCTCCCACTCCCCCTGCTTGTGTTCCCTCTCTCGCTGTGTCTCTCTCTGTCAAATAAATAAATAAAATCTTTAAAAAAAAAAGATAACTTGGGAAAAGTGAGGAAGACTGGATGAATATTCCTCTGGGTGGAGGAAGAAAAGGAAAAATATTACCAGTTTTAATGTACAGTTCTGTTTTTTCTGTGAAAAACACAAATTACTAATTCTCTTAAGTGATACATTGTAAAATACTTCTCCCATCCTCTTCTATATTCCCCAATCTTCTCACTTCATTGAATTTGTGATCTTTAGTGTTATACACGTAGGTGTTATACAACACACGACTGCTACCCAGTGCTTTGAGGGTAAAAATACAATCTATGTCTATGGCCCAGTTAGTTAACTTTTCAAAATGTGTAAAGTAATTGATTGGTTTTATCACCCATGAAATGAGGATAATAGCAGTACTAGGATTGTCATGGAAATTATGTGAAATAACTCATGAAAAAAATCAAGTGCAATGCTTGGTATATAGTAAGTGCTCTCTAAATACTGGTGATGATGATGATGATGATGATACATGATCATTTTGAAGGAAAAGAAAGTTGCTGATGCATTAAACTTGTTTTTAGTCTCACCCATAAAAGGACTACTTGAGGGGCGCCTGGGTGGCTCAGTCGGTTAAGCATCTGACTCCCGATTTCTGCTCGGGTCATGATCTCAGGGTCGTGAGATCGAGCCCCGCATCAGGCTCACTCTCAGCAAGGAGTCAGCTTGGGATTCCTTCTCTCTCTCCCTCTGCCCATCCCCCTGCCCACACTCTTCCACGCTCTCACTAAAATAAATAAATAAAATCTTAAAAAAAAAAAAACATAGATGATCAAAAATGATTATCCTTTCTCCCAGAAATGGATCTATAGCCATCCTCAATAACTCCCCCTTCTCATTTTCCTGAAAGAGCAGGATGATATAGATTTTTAAAGCTTAATGTAACCCTTAGAGACCATGTGTTCCAGCCATGTTATTTTATGCATAAAACTGAAGGAAACTGACACTCAGACACTTGCCCCTAATCATATAGCTAGTTAGAACAACTGCCAGGGCTGGAACCCCAGTCTCCTGACAGCCTGTGCAAAGTTTTTTCTGCTGCACCATGGTGCTACTAACTGGGTACTTTCAGGTAATATTCTGGCACCTGGGGATACAGCCATGAACAAAGTCCTGCCTCATGGGCTTACATTTTAGTGTGGGAAACAGACAATAGACAAATATTGAATCAGGTCCTAACAAGTGCTATGAAGAGAAGGAAAGGATAAAGGGAAGAAGATACTGTATCGACCACTTCATCTTCAGTGTTTCCAGTGAAAATTGATGGTTATACTGACTTTTACCTCTTAATCATTTGCCCCGCAACATGGCAACGTAATTGAACATAAAGAAAACTAGGTTTCCTAGCAAGACACTTGGGTTCTAGTCCTGACTCTAATTATTAAACAGCCAAGGCTGTTGAAACTTTTAGGTTTCCCCATTTCGAAAATGAGACTAATACACACCTTGCATTTTTTATAGGGTGGCTTTGAGTATAAAATTATATAAGAGAAAGTTTTTTAAGACAGGAGTGTGTTGGGACACCTGGGTGGCGCAGTCGGTTAAGCGTCTGCCTTCAGCTCAGGTCATGATCCCAGGGTCCTAGGATCGAGTCCCGCACCGGGCTCTTGCTCAGCGGGGAGGCTGCTTGTCCCTCTGCCTGTCACTCCCTCTGCTTGTGCTCTCTCTCTCTCACACAAAAAGATAAATAAATAAAATCTTAAAAAAAAAAAGACAGCAATGTGTTATGCAAATATAAGATACCATTATATGGAAATTTTATTTCCATAAAAATGTGCCAAGAATCTAGATTTTTTAAAATTGTTTTTTCTTTGATCTCTTCCCACTCAACCAGGAATGTTGCAACCAGAGAGGATCACCCAGGGTTCTGGCTATAAACACAGGCAAAATTCTTTTACGTATGATGTCAAGCGAGATATATACAATGAGGAGATCTTTGAACAGGAACACAGAAGGAAGAGTATTTCCTCTGGGAACTTGGACATCGACATCACCACCTTCAGACACCACGTCCAGTGCCGGTGGGTGTGGGGGGGTCATTCAGCTGCCTTCCGGCTGGCAGCACCAAAATTCTACTTTACTCCTTTGGCGCCTGGTTCTGTCTTCCTCCTCTGAATTCCTGTCATCGGGACCCTTAGGTTGCTGTGTGTTTTTTCTTCAGTTGTTTGCGTATGGTTTGTCCTGTCGCACCCTGTTGATTATAAATTTCTTGGGCACAAAGTCCTTGGATGTCCCCGACAGCATCTAAGGATGATATTTAATAAATACATTGTTTGATTAACTACTATTACCAGTCTCTTAACAACAACAACAAAAGCAGCGATGGTGGACTAACTAGTGGTAGCAGAAGAAGATCCTTCTAACCTCATATCCCTTGGTGCCTATGCAGTATTTGTAGTTGTACAATCGTACAATGTAGAACTCACTGCCTCGGAGAGCTGCCAGGACTATGTGGATCCTACAGTTCAGAGGCCCTTAACCTGTTTTTGTGCTATGAGCCTTTTAGCAGGCTGGTAAAGCTTACGGACATCTTTTCAGAATAATTTTTTTTTTTTACTTTAAAAAAATTATGGTAAAATACATATAACAGAAAAGTGGCTGTTTTAACCAGTCTTAAATGTACAAATCAGCAGCATTAATGACATTTCATGATGTTCTGCAACAATCACCACTGTTTTCAAAACTTTTTCATCACCCCAAACAGAAACTCTGTACTCATTAAGCAATAAATTCCCCATTTTCCCCTCCTCCTCGCCCCTGGTAACCTCTCCTCTACATGCTGTCTCTATGCCTGTTCTAGATATTTCGTTTAAGTGTAATCATGTAATTTTTATCTTTCCTATCTGGTTGATTTCACTTAGCATCATGTTTTCAAACTTGAACTATGTTGTAGCATGGATCAGTACTTCCTTTCATTTTATGGAAGATGATATCCCATTGTATGTAAATAACATATTTTGCTTATCCATTCATCTGTTGGTGCACCCTTGGGTTGTTTTCACTTTTGGCTATTGTGAATAATGCTGCCATGAATATTGGCATAGGAGTATCTGTTAGAGAACATGTCTTCAACTCTTCCAGGTAAATAACTGAAAGTAGAAATTGTTGGATCTTATGGTGACTCTATGTTTAATTTTTTGAAGAACTACCAAACTTTTTCATACAAGCTACACCACTGTACATTCTCACTAGCAATGTGCAAGTGTTTTTGCTCTGCATCCTCTTCAACTTGTGTTATTTTCCTTTCCTTTTTTTTTTTTTTTTTTAATTATAGCTATCCTATTAGGCGTGAAGCGGTATGTCATTGTGGAGTTTGGTTTGGTTTGGTTTTTTGCATTTCCCTAATAACTAAATACGTTGAGATCTCCTCATGTGCTTACTGGTTGTTTATACCTTCTTTGAAGAAATGTCTATTTACCTCCTTTGCCCTTTTTAAAATTAGGTTGTCTTTTTATTGTTGAGTTGTAGTAGTTCTCTATATATCCTGGATATTAAACCCTTATCAGATATGTGATTTGCAAATATTTTCTCCCATTCTGTGGATCGTCTTTTCTGTGGGTTGATAGTGTCATTTGGTACACAACAGTTTTTAATTTTCATGAGATCTGGTTTATCCATTTTTTTGTTTTGTTGCCTGTGATTTTGGCGTCATCTTTGAGAAACTATTGTGAAAATCAAGATTATGAAGATTTTCCTCTATGTTTTCTTATACGAGTTTTATAGTTTTAGCTCTTAAATTTAGATTCTTGATCCATTTTGAGTTAATTTTGTATATGGTATAAAGTTAGGGTCTGACTTAATTCTTTCCATGTGGAGATCCCATCTTCCCAGAACCATTTGTTGAAGAGACAGTTCTTTCCCCATTGAATGGTCTTGTCCAAAATATTCTTTTAATGCATAAAATACAGGATTATAAGGGAAACCAGTTAGGTTGAAATATAGTTATCAAAATACTTTAAAATGCCACAATTATGTTATTTAATAATGTGGATCTAATAACTACCATAATTTCAAGGTAGTGATGAACATAAATAATATCTTAAGATCTCTGCAGCAATTTTAAAAAATGTAATATGAAAATATTGTGATTTCTATTGGTAACAAAGTCAGGTTCTGCCGATCCTACAGTGGTTTGTTGTCAATATTCATAATTGACAGAAGTGCTAAATTTCAGTTAGGAGGTAGTGAAAATAAAGGTATAATTTTTCCTAAGTTCACATACCTACAAATTCTATCTACAGACCCATGGGGGGGGGGGGCGTGTCCATAGGCCTCAGGTTAAGGACCTTTGTAACCTACATCATTATATCAACCCTAAGTATTCAAGTTGTTCTCACTCACACTTGGGATTTATCAGTCTCTCTCATCCCTTGATTTATCACCATGGTTGGCCTGTGTTGGGTAATAAGATAGAAGTCCTCCACACAGCCCTATTGTGGACCTTCCTTCTCTGAGGCATTCTCCTTTGTCCATATCCTGCCTTTTGTAAAGTTATGGTCTTGGAGACTCTCTCCAGTCCTACATCACTATTCTCATTTTCTCTACTCCAGATGGGTCAGAGGTCATATGTCAAAGAGGGGATTTAGGGTCCCATTGACTTTGTCTCTACAAAAGGAGAGTCTTTTCCTGACTTTTACTTCATCATAAGAAGGTACTACCAAAGAAATTTCAGCCTACCCCCCCAACCTGTCCTATCCTTAGACACTTAAATCTGATCAATTCTGCGTCCCACGGGCTCTTCTAGCCATTCTTATTCCTTATTTCTGAAACAGTTGTATCCACTTTTGGATTTTTAACATGAAAGGTTGCATAACTCTGTGGTTAAGAGCAAGGCTCAGAAGCCAGATTGCCTGGATTTGAATCCCAGTTCTGCTGCTTCCCAACTGCGTGACCTTAGGTAAGCTATTTAACCCTACTTTGCCACAGTTTCCCCATCTGTAAAGATGGGGATGATACCAGCATCTACTTGGTTGTGAGGATGTAAAGAGTATTTGTAAGGCACCTAGCAAATAAAAAACACTATATAGGTGGGGGTTTTTAGTTAAAAAAAAAATCTTTGAACTCCACCTCTTCTTTTTTTTAGATTTATTTATTTATTTGAGAGAGAGAAAAAGAAAGCAAGTGGAAGGAGGGGCAGAAGGAGAGAATCTTCAAGCAGACTCCTCTCTGAACACAGAGCCTGACATGGGGCTTGATCTCACGACCCATGAAATCATGACCGGAGCTGAAATCAAGAGTCAACATTCAACCAACTGAGCCACCCAGGCACCACGACCACCTCTTCTTTTCTACAGAAAACCTCGTCTCTTTCCTCATCTTCTCCCTTTCCATTAGCAACTACAAATACTCCCTTTCCTGTCAAAATGTGCCCTGTGCTTTCACATCGACTCTTACATTCCTCACTTTTAAGATGCCTTGAGTAGGACACCTGGGTGGCTCAGTCGGTTAAGCGTCTGCCTTCGGCTCAGGTCATGGTCCCAGGGTCCTGGGATCGAGTCCCACATCGGGCTCCTTGCTCAGCGGGGAGCCTGCTTCTCCCTCTGCCTGTCTCTCTCCCTGCTTGTGCTCTGTTTCTCTCTGACAAATAAATAAATAAAATCTTAAAAAAAAAAAAAAGATGCCTTGAGTAAAATCCAGATTCGTGTCGAAATGCTTATACTGTTCCCCCACTGGCTTCAATTCCTATCCCTCTAGCTCCTTCCTTGCTTTTCTTTCAGTTCTAGATCCTCATCATTCCATGTCCACTGTATTTTTTTTTCCATGCTAAAGAGCTTTGATGACTCTGCCTTGGGTGGCTTGTCTTCTGCCCAGTGGCACATGGAGAGAAGGAGAGACAGGACCAGATGAAGGAACAAATTGTCCCCATGACATGCTCTGTCCTCTCCTTTGGGGGCCATAATTGGAGAGAGTGCAGTGGGTATCCTTGCCTAACATCCTGGGACTCTCATAAAAATAGCAATGTGAAGTTCCTTCCAAACCAATGGTCTTTGTCCTGGCTCCCAAACAGAATTTAATAGCTGTCGATATGAACTATGGTGGTAATAGATTGGCAAGAACACTGAAGTAGGAATCAGAAGCCCTGGTTTGTAGCCCTAGCTCTGGGGCTTGGAAAAATCACTTACACTTATTTGGCCTCAGTTACCTTAGGATAGTAATGCTCATAGTTGTGAGAGTCAAGCATGTGAAATTCTTTGTGAGCACACATTTTAGCTTTGCATACACTAAAGTTCTATTTGTTGCTATAGTCAAATCGCAGTTATCCAACTATAGCTCATACATGAAAAACCTTCATACTTTTTGCTTTCAGCCCATACTAAGATGTAAATAACGAAAAGCAATTTAAAACCAAATTAGTTTTACTGGTTGATTGATTAACCAATTGACTGATTGATTAACAATGGTTCTGCTGTTTTAGATGATTTAAAGGTTAATATAGGTTTTCTCAATCTCAGCATCATTAACATTTTGGACCTATGGTGAGCGGGCTGTCCTATGCACTATATAGGATGTGTGGCAACGTCCCTGGCCTCTACCCACCAGATACCAATAGCACCCTCTCCCTCAGTTGTGACAACCAAAAATGTCTCCAGACTTTGCCAAATGTCCCCTGGATAATAAAATTTGTTCTGATTGATGTCCACTAGGTTAAAGGATTAAAAAAAGCTTTATTTTATTGCTTTTTCTTTATATGGCTAACTCCTAAAACCCAGGATTCCATTACCTACCTTTTCTATAAATTTCTACATACTACAGATCAAAGCCACATAGAGTTAATGTTCAGTAAAGAAAATTGGTATATGGGAATGATGTGGATGTGTTAATGGCCCCTGCCTCCCACCAATATCACATCGCAAAACACTATCCTTATCAAGAGAAAGCAGTAACAGTCCATTTTTCTACTGGAAAATTGGTAGGTTTAATTCTTTCCAAACATCCTGTTTGTATGCTAGACTATAAGGCTTAGTCCTTGTCATATATATATATATGGCATTTGGTTCTCAACCAGAGGTGATTTTGTCCCCCACAGAACATTTGGCAATGTTTGGAGACATTTTGGGGTGTCACAACCAGGGGAGGGAATGCTATTGGCATCCGGTGGGTAAAGGCCAAGGATGCTGCTAACCATCCTACAGTACACAGGACACACCCACCACAACATAGAATTATCTAGTCCACTATGTCAAAATGTCAGTAGTGCAGACAAGAAATTCTGCTGTATGGGAACAATTATGCACTGGGTCTTTTCTTGGCTATGTGGGCTTTTTCTTTGGAAAATCTTATCAAGTCTCTGTTCTTCTTCCTCACAGCTGCTCATGGCACAAGTTCCTAAGATGCATACTAACGATTTTTCCTTTCCTGGAGTGGATGTGTTTGTATCGGTTCAAGGATTGGCTTCTTGGAGACTTACTTGCTGGTATAACTGTTGGCCTTGTGCAAATTCCCCAAGGTAAGGAAGATTCAAAGCCTTTTCACCCACAACCTATTAGACCTTGTCTGCTCACCCAGAGTAAACAATTACCTGTGTTAGATGAATAGAAAAAATAGGTGAATTCCATTCACATTACTACCATCTGTTCCCTTACCTGCCAGATTTCTAACTCTTCCAGGGTGGTTCCTAAAGATTCAGTTAGTTTTGGGGTGCCTGGGTGGCTCAGTCGGTTAAACGTCCGACTCTTGGTTTCAGCTCAGGTCGTGATCTCAGGGTTGTGGGATCGAGCCTCATGTCAGGTTCTGCCCTCAGCAGGGAGTCAGCTTGAGATTTTCCCTCTCTTCTGCCCCTCCCCCACCCAGTACTCACTCGCTCTCTCAAATAAATCTTTAAAAAAAAAACTCAGTTAGTTTAGATAGAATACTTTCAAGAGTATTTGCAATGCCCATTCAATGGTTGTGGGGTTTTTTTGCTTAATTAGTCATTTCATACTCACACAACTACAATAGACCTCAGTTGGCATTGGTTTTCCTTAGGAAGGTAAAAGATAGGAAACATAGCATGCTAGCATCTCTTCAGTAAGTTACACACAAAGCGGTCCAGGGGCCACTCTTTGGTCTCCCAAGTGGCAGTTCAGATAGAAGACAACAAGATCACACAGAGGCACAGGAGTTTTATGGGCTTTAGAAGCCGCATTTCCCGAATAGGAACCAACATCTCTTGTAATTCTCGTAACTGTTGCTTCCAGGGTCCCACAAATGGCATGCCCAGTTACAAGAGTTATTGTGCTCAGAGAAGCTCAAAGCTAACAATTCCCACTGGATATTTATCCTTCATTCACCGATCATCTTGGTCCAGATATAGTAGACTAATCAGGCTCATTTTTGCCATAACCAATGTTGGCTGGTAACAGATGACATTTCACCTTTACCAGGTTTCCAAAGAAACAGCTAGAAAGTTAACCCAATATCAAATTTATCCACAGACAAAGAGAAAAGATTTTATTAATCCTTTACTCATAGTAGTTTGCAATTCCCTACACAGTATTTAAACACTATTCCTTTATTCTTCTGGGACCAGTCAGACAGGTTTGAAACCTGTGATTGTATAGGTCATACAAAGCACGAAAGAGGCCAAGCAAAGGGCAATTGGTAGCTAACATCCAACTCTGGCACAAGGCTGTTAGTTGGAGAAAAGGGATCCCTTTTTAAATAATTAATTATCTTGGAGTAAAATTGACTTTTTTTTCCTTTTGGTTTTTTTTTTGTTTGTTTTCTGTTTTTTGTGTTTTTAAGATTTTATTTATTGATTTGACAGAGAGAGAGAGACAGCAAGAGAGGGAACACAAGCAGGGGGAGTGGGAGAGGGAGAAGCAGGGCTCTCGCCGAGCAGGGAGCCTGATGCAGGGCTCGACCCCAGGACCCTGGGATCATGACCTGAGCCGAAGGCAGACGCCCAACGACTGAGCCACCCAGGCGCCCCATCCTTTTGGTGTTTAAGTCTATAAATTTAAACCCATGTATGAATTTATGTAACCACCAACACAATGAAGATACAAAACAGTTCTAACGGCCCCAAAACACTCTTATGCCATTCCTTTTAGTCCCATCCTCCCCTGACAACCACTGATCTGTTCTCTATCACCACAGTTTTGTCTTTTTGAGAATATGATCTAAATGGACTCAGACAGTCTGTAACTCTCGAAGGCTGGCTTCTTCAATTCAGCATGATGTCTTTGAAATTAATGGCAATTGTAATATGCATGGAAAGCTTGTTCCTTTTCATGGCTGAGTAATTGTTCCTTGCATGGCTCTACCACAGCTGGTTTACCCATTCACTTGTTGGTAGATCATGTCTAGTTTTCGGTTGTCACAAACAAAATTGCTATGAACGTTCAGGTACAGGTTTTTCGGAAAACATAGTTTTCATTTCTCTAAGGTAAATACCCAGGAGTGGTATTGTTGGTCATATGGTAGCTGTGTGTGTAACATCATAAGAAACTGCCAAACTGTTTTCCAGAGCGGCTGTACCTACCATTGTTCATTCCTACCAGCAATGTAGAAAATTCTAGTTCCTCCACGCCCTTCACTTGATGTTGTCTGTATTTTTAAATTAAACTTCCTATTTTGAGATAATTATAGATTCTCAAGGGTGCCTGGGTGACACAGTTGGTTGAGTGTCCGACTTCGTTTCAGCTCAGGTCATGATCTCAGGGTCATGAGATTGAGCCTCATGTGGGCTCCATGTTCAGCGTGGAGTCTGCTTGAGATTCTCTCTCTCCCTCTCCCTCCTTTCCTTCCCACTTGTGCTCTCTCTCTCTCTCTCAAATAAATAAATAAATCTTTTAAAAAATATAGATTCACATGCATTTGTAAGAAACTACAGAGATATTCCTTGTATCCTTTCCCCATTTCCCCAGTGGTAACACCTTACAAAACTATAGTTCAATCTCACAACCAGGATATTAACATTGATAGAGTCAAGATACAGAACATTTCTACCACTACAAGGATCCCTCACATTGCCCTTTTATAGTTACCCCCACTTGCCCCTTGCCGCCATCCCCTCCTTAACCCTGGCAACCACTAATCTCTTCTTCATGTCTAGAATGTTATCATTTCAAGAAAGTTAAAGAAATAGAGTCATACAGTTTGTAATTCTTTGAGATTGCCTTTTTTTCACTCTTCTTAATTCTCCGGAGATTCCTCTAGGTTTTTGTATGTATCAGTAGTTTTCTTCCTTTTTATTACTGAGTAGTATTCCACGGTATAAATGCACCATAGTTTATTTAAACGTGCACGCTTAAAGTATATCTGGATTGTTTCTGGGTTTTGGCTATTACAAATATAGCTGCTATGAACATTTGTACATAGGTTAATGAACATAGTCTTCATTTCTCTGGGATAAATGTCCAGGAGCACAATTGTGGGATTTTAGAATAGTTGTATCTTTAGATTTTTAAGAAACTGCCAGGCTTTTTTCTAGAATGGTTGTATCATTTTATATTCCCACCAACAATCTATGAGTGATCCAGTTGCTCTGCATCTTCACTAGCATTTGGTGTTGTCACTACTTTTTTTTTTTTTTTTTGGCCATTCTAGTAGGGGTGTCTGAGACCTCATTGTGGTTTCAGTTTGCATTTCCCTAATGCCTAATGATGTTTAAGATCTTTCCCTATGCTAATTCCCCACCTGTATATTTTAATGAAATGGCTCTTCTTGTCTTTTGCTCATGTTCTAATTGGATTATTTGCATTTTCACTGTTCAGATTCAAGAGTTATTTATATATTTTAGATATTAGTCCTTTGTCTTTTGTGTTTTGTAAATATTTTCTCCCAATCCGTAGCCTGTCTTTTCATCCTTTTAACAGAGTATTTACAGAGCAAAATTCTTCATTTTGATGAAGGCCAGTTTTTATTATCTTTTATTGTAGCCATTCTAAGAGGTATGTAGTGATGTCTCATTATGGTTTTCATTTGTATTTCCCTATGGCTAATGAGGTTGAACATCTTTTCATGTTCATGTTTGCTGTCCTCGTATCCTTTTTAAAAAGATTTTTATATATTTATTATTTGAGAGAGAGAGAAAGAGCATTAGCTGGAGGGGCAGAGGGAGAGGGAGAGAGAATCTCAAACAGATTCTGCACTGAGCACAGAGCCCCACGTGGGGCTCAATCTCATGACCCTGAGATCATGACCTGAGCTGAAACCAAGAGTCGGATGCTCAACCAACTGTACCACCCAGGCACCCCTACCCTCATATCCTCTGTAGTGAAGTGCCTGTTCAACTCCTTTGCCCATTTTTTAAGTGGAAAAAAATTTTTATTTTCTTATTGTTAATTTTTGAGACTTCTTTATATATTCTGGATACAAGTCCTTTGTCAGATATGTGGTTTGCAAATATTTTCTCTCAGTCTGTAGCTTATCTTTTCATTCTCTTGATAGTGTGCTTGACAGAACAAAAGGTTTTAGTTTTGATGAAGTCCAATTTATCCATTTTCTTTCCTTTTATGGATTGTGCTTTTCCTATCATATATAAGAACTTTCACCTAACCCCCAGGTCACAAAGATTTTCTTTTATGTTTTCTTCTAAAAGTCTTATAACTTTATGTTTTACATTTAGAACTATGATCCATTTTGAGTTAATCTTTACATAAAGTGTGAAGTTTAGTTCAAGGTTTATTTTTAGTTGCATATTCAACATTCATTTTTAAAGAAGGCTATCACTCATTGAATTGTTTTTGCACTGTTGTCAAAGATCAAACAGCCGTATTTTTGTGGGTCTATTTCTGGACTCTCTATTCTGTTCCATTGATCCACTTGTCTATCCCTTTACTAATATCATGTCTTGATTATTGTATCTTTATAATGAGTCTTAAAATTTGGTAGTGTGATCCCTCCATTTTTGTTCTTTTTCAAAATTGTTTTAGCTATTCTTCTATATAAATTTTAGCATCAGCTTGTTTATATCTACAAAAATAAAATCCCACTGAGGGACACCTGGGTGGTTCAGTCGGTTAAGCATCTGCCTTTGGCTCAGGTTATGATCCCAGGGTCCTGGGATCAAGTCCCATATTGGGTTCCTTGCTCAGCAAGGAGCCTGCTTCTCCCTCTGCCTGCCACTCCCCCTGCTTGTGCTCTTTCTTTCTCTCTCTGACAAATAAATAAATAAAATCTTTTTTTAAAAAAATCCTACTGAGATATTGGTAGCTGTTGCATTAAGTCCATAGATCACTTTGGAGATAATTGATATCTTTATTATGTTGCATTTCCAATCCATGATCACAGTATGTCTCTCCATTTACTTTGGTCTTCTTTGATTTCCTTTATTAGCATTTGTAGTTTTCAGCATACAGATCCTGCACGTGTTTTGTTAGAATTATACCTAAGCATTTCATTTGAGAGAAGATATTGTTTGTAGTAATTAAAAACGGTTTTGGTTTCCAATTGTTCATTGTTTACATATAGAAATACAATTGATTTGTGTGTTCACCTTGTACCCTGTAACTCACTTATTAGTTCTAAGAATCTTTTGTAGATTCCTTGGGATTTACTACATTGATAATCATGTCACCAGTAAATAGGGACAGTTGTGTCCCTGTTTTATGATGTTTTCTTGCTTATTGTGCTGGCTAAGACTTCCAAACTCATTATAAAAAAAAGAGTGGTAAGAATAGACATTTTGCCATGTTCCTGATCTTAGGAGGGAAAGCACTGAATCTTTCACCATTAAGTATGATGTTCACTGTAGAATTTTTGTAGATGCCCTTTATTAGGTAGAGGAACTTTCCATCTATTCTAGCTTGCTGAGAATTTTTATCAGGAATGGATGTTGTATTTTGTCAAATGCTTTTTCTGCATTATTGATATGACCATGTGATTTTTCTCTTTAAACTGTTAATATGGTAGATTACATTAATTGATTTTAAAATATTGAACCAGCCTTGCTTTCCCAAAATAAAGGAGTACCTTTTAAAATTTGCATGTGGCAGCTATAAACCAAAATGTTCCATTTGTATCAGTACATTCACTTCCAGAAAAGTATCAGAAGGTCTCTAGAGGGCTACAATGAAAGACCTGAACTCTTGGCACTGACGTTTTAACGGTGAGTCCACTACTGACTCCCACTTATGAAAGGTCCTTCATTTATGGTCAAAATTGAGGACATACCACTGCTAAATTACCAAATCATCAGTGTAATTTCATACCAAAAGAAGAATTGCATTAGGATTTATAAGTTTACCTAGCATCCAGCATAGTATCTAGCACATAGTAGGTACTCAAGATCTTTGGTGAATAATGATAATCCCATAACTACATGAATGAATGAATCTGAGCAACTCTTGCTAACTGACTAAGGGATTGTGTATTATTTTAAGTAGTGTGAATAATGAAATAATTTGTAGTGTAAATAATTCAAAAGTTTTATTTACATTTGAATAGGTAGTACCTGACAACTTAATAATTTCCTTCAAATGAAACAAAAATACTACATGGTGAAGAACTTATTTAAAAAGTTCTAGATCTTCCTTACAGTAGAACTCCAATTTATAAACATAAAGAAGATAGAAAATCACCATTAGGGAAACACCACAGTAATAATTGTCATAGATAAAATCCATTAACAGATGTTAAAATTAGTGGGTGAAAGTTTGCAAACTATGTAAGGAGATTTGCATAGTTTTGAAGAATCTTCCTCAAATATTTGCTAACTGGTTCACTACTCTGCAGTAGAGAACTTGGGAGAAACAACCTGAACCAAGTGATTGATGCTATGTCCTCACCAGCAGTAAGACATACAGAGATTTATGAATCCTGTGATATGACGCACTAGGAAAGACATGACATCATGTCTGTAGTATTCTCACTAAGACCGTGTAACCTTAGTACAATCATGCAGAAACCTAAGACTATCCCAAAATGAGGGGCATTTGACAAAATAACTGATCTGTTAATACTCTTTCAAAGTGTCCAAGTCACGTAAAGACTGAGGAACTATTATAGATTGCAGGGCTAAGGAGAAATAACAACTAAATGGAATGTGGGATTCTAGATAGAGTCCTGGGACAGGAAAAGGAAATTAGTGGGAAAAGTCTTTAGTTAATTTATAATGTTAATTTCCTGATTCTGATAATTATGCTATGAATACATAAAATGTTAACATTAGGAGAAGCTAAGTAAGGGTTATATGGGAACTATTATTTTTGTAACTTTTCTTTAAGTCTAAAATTATTTCAAAACTTAAAAATTTTTTAAGGTAGTGGAAAGTTTGGAAACTTCGTTTCCCTCTATTTCTCCACAGCCTAAGCTTAACCAAGATTAGACCACTTAGTTCTCAGATTCGTACCAAGTAATTTTCTTACTTCCCTGTATAACTTGGTAAGTTATTTGAAATCCTATATTTCAGGGCAGCTGGGTGTCTCAGACAGTGGGCAGCCAGCTCTTGGTTTAGGCTCAGGTCATGATCTCAGGGTCCTGGGATTGAGCCCTGCATCAGGCTCTGCACTCAGCAGGCAGTCTGCTTGAGGATTCTCTCTCCCTCTCCCTCTGCCCCTCCCCCCTGTTTACTCTCTCTCTAAAATAAATAAATAAATCTTAAAAAAAAAAAAAAAAAGAAACCCTACATTTCAAAAGACTTTCTCTTTGTGCTATATGTTGCTTATCAAGAATAAATAAGGGCTGGGACACCTGGCTTGTTCAGTTGGTGGAGCATGCTCTTAATCTCAGGGTCGAGGTCAAGCCCCACACTGGGCATAGAGCCTATTTAAAAAATAAATCAATAAGATATATTTTTAAAAAAGAGTAAAAAGGGGCTATTCAACATTATACTTGAATTCATAGGCAGTATATTAAAGCAAGAAAAAGAAATATAAGATATAAGGATTGTAAAGGAAGAAATTAAACTTCATTATTTATAGTTGACGATTTTTTTAAAAGATTTTATTTATTTATTTGTCAGAGAGAGAGAGCACAAGCAGGGGGAGTGGCAGGCAGAGGGAGAAGCAGGCTCCCCGCTGAGCAAGGAGCCCAATGCAGGACTCAATCCCAGGACCCCAGGATCATGACCCGAGCCGAAGGCAGACGCTTAACCGACTGAGCCACTCAGGCATCCAGATGATGATTTTTTAATGAAGAAAATAATCTACAAATAAATTAATAGAATTAATAAGATTTTATCAAGTTTGCTCAATACAAGATCATATATAAAAATCAAGTATATTCTTATGTAATTGAAGGAAACAGAAAGTGAAATTTTTAAAAAGATACCATTTACCAAAGCATAATAAATATGAAATAAGTTGTAATGAAACTAAGAAAAGATATGTAAGGCCTTTTTAGAGAAATTATACTTTACTGAGTAATATTAAATAGTTAAATTATTTGAAATTAATTGAAAAAAACATGTTCAGGGGTTAGAAGACTCAATATTTAGAGATCTCAGTGCTCTCAAAATAAACTTTATAGATTCATTATTTTTTTAATGTAAATCCCAACAGGATTTTTTTAATAGAACACTATAAGCAGATTCTAAAATGAATGTGTAAATGCAAAAAAACAAGAATGGCCATATTCTTTTGAAAGAACAGCACGGGAAGACCTGCTCCTCCAATTATCAAGACTTCATATAAAGTTATAATATTTAAGATAATGTCCACCAAAAGTAGACAGAATAAATAAACCTTCATATATGCATATATTGGAATACATGGAAGGAACATGAGCAATCTCAAGCAACTCACCACAACATGGAGTACTCTTATATACATGACATCGAGCAAAAGAAGCAGAAATAAAAATTGCATACAGTGTAACTCCATTAATATAAAATTCAAACTTAACTAAACTGTATTGTTTAGAAATATGTACACTATGGGTAAAACTATAAAGAAAAGCAAAGAAATTATTATCACAAAAGTCAGAATAATGAATACCTTTGTGGGGATAGGTAGAATTGTAATCAAAGACCTGGGTGGTGGTAACAAAGGTGTTTGTTTTATAAGTATTTATTCAGCTCGACATCTATTTTTTAAAAGATTTATTTATTTATTTGAGAGAGAGAGTGCACGTGAGAGAGTGCATGAGTCGAGGGAGGGGCAGAGGGAAAGAATCCCAAGCAGACTCTTCACTGAGCACAGAGCCCAACTCAGGGCTTGATCCCACACCCTGAGATCATGACTTGAGTTGAAAACCAGAGTCAGTCACTCAACCAATTTAACCACCCAGGCACCCCATCAACATCTATTTTAATGCACTTTCTATAGGTATGTTATATTTCACAATAAAAATAGGCATTTTTGACTAACTTATCAAAACTATTACTAAACTAATTACTACAAAATAGCAAGACAGTGTGGTATTGCAGAGATAGACTAATCGAACAGAAAAGAGTCACACAAATATATGTTGCATAGTTTATATCAGATGTGTCACTATAGAAACAAACTTTTTAATGAATGATATGAAACAACTGGATACTTACATGAAAAAAACAATTTTTAGGGGCACCTGGTTGGCTCAGTCAGTTAAGTGTCCAGCTCTTGATTTCAGCTCAGATCTTGATCTCAGGGTCATGAGTTCAAGCCCCACATTGGGCTCCATGCTGGGCGTGGAACCTACTAAAAACAACAATAACAACAAGAACAAATAACAATTTTTAGACCTCTTCCTCATGCCATAAACAAAAATCTATTCCTGGTAGATTAAAGACCTAAATGTGAAAGGTAAAACAAAGATTTTTTAGGTTTATGTAGGAGAATATTTTCATGATCTTGAAGTAGAAAATGATTTCTCAAACAAGACATGAGAAGCACTAGACTGCCTAAAAGGAAAAGACTAATAAATTGAATTAAGTAAAAGTCTTGTTCATGTAAAGACACATGAGGACTGGAAAGCAAACCACAGAATGGAAGAGATATTTGTAATACATATATCCAACAAAGGATTTAAATCTATAATATATATATTCCTACAAATCTGTAAGGAAACAACTCAATGAGACTGATCAACATTATTGACAATCAGTGAAGTGAAAAGTGAAGTTTAAATGAGTAAGACACTAACTCATACACACTAAAAATTGAAATCTGACAGTATCATGTGCTAATACAGATGCAGATGATGGGAACTGTCACACAATGCTGGTGGGAGTGTAAATTGTATAACCATTTGGAAAACAAGTTGGCATTTTCTGGCAAATGCCCCAGCAGTTATGCTTCAGGATATAGAATCCCAAGGAACTTGTACATTGATGCACCAAGAGGCATGTACAAGAATATTCATGACAATGTTGTTCACAGTAGCCCCAAACTGGAAACAAAGACAGGAGACTGTGCAAGCCTGGAGACAAAGAAAATAGGGAGATCGCTGCCTTAGATCCTGATGGTTTTTTAGTTCTGGTTCCAGTCTCTGATGTGGCCTAACTGCCCTTTGTGCTCTTTTAGTAAATTTCCTGTTTTGCTTAAGCTAATTTGAGCAATTTTTCTCTGTGTGTTGGGGGGGTGTTTTTTTGGGGGGGTTGGTTTTTTGTTTGTGCAATCATTAGAGCCTTGCTTAGGAAAAAAAAATGTGGAAGGAGAAACTATAAATTACAAAGATTTAAGAGACCTATCAACCAATGTGAGAACCTCATTTGAGTCCTAATACAAAGATTGTAAAAGATAGTACAACATATAATAGCAAATGTTTTTTTAAAGATCACCCCAAAACCCAGCAAATCTTTGGCTGAAGGTTTCTCGTGTGGTTGTAATCAAGCTGTCAGTCATCTCAAGGTTCTACTGGGGCAGATCAGCCTTCAGGCTAACTCATGTGTTTGCTGGCAGGCTGGGTTTCTCACCTTGTGGGCCTCTCCAAGAGCACTTGAGTGTCCTCCTAACATGGCAGCTGATGGGATCAGCTATGTGGAGAACCCCTAGTTCAAAAATTATTCAGAATTTCAAAATGGTCAGAGTAGAGCATTAAGCCAAGTGTGGAGCCTTCTAAGCCCTATTTAATTGCATAGGTCACACACTCTCGAAGCCAACTCTGGCAGGTGGTGACCTGGATGAAAGAGACAGTGAGTCAGAGAGCAACCAAGACAGAAGCCATAATCTTCTTGCAACCTGCTCTCAAAAGTGACATCCTATTATTTTTGTTGTAGTCTGTTTATTAGATGCAAGTTACTAGGTCCATCCCACACTTAAGAGGTGGGGATCACACAGAGGCATGAATACCAATTAGCCATTGCAGATCATCTTAGGGGCCCTCTACCACAACCATTTATGAAATAAGTGGGGAAATTTGAACATTTACTGGCTATTTGATAAAGAACCATTATTAATTTCTTAGGTATAATGATGGTATTGTAGTTAAATTAAAAGAGGGTCTTCTGGGGTGCCTGGGGGGCTCAGCTGGTTAAGAGTCTGCCTTCAGCTCAGGTCATGATCCTGGAGTCCTGGGATAGAGTCCCACATCGGGGTCCCTACTCAGTGGGAAGTCTGCTTCTCCCTCTTTCTCTCCCTCTGCCTCTGCCCCTACTTATGCTCTCTCTCTCAAATAAATAAATAAAATCTTTTTAAAAATAAATAAATAAAATAGAAGAGGGTCTTCTTTTGGGGCACCTAGCTGGCTCAGTTGGTAGAGCGTGAGACTCTTGATCTCGGGGTCATGAGTTTGAGCCCCACACTGGGCTTAGAGGTTACTTTAAAGATAAAAAAAGAGGGTCTTCTTTTAAAGATATATACTGAAATATCAATATATGAAATAATTTCATGTCTTGGATTTGCTTAAAAATAATATGAAGTGGGAAAGGAGTGAGGGAATAGATGAAACAAGATTGACCATGAGTTGACCAATGTTGAAGCAGGTGATAGGTATATGGGAGCTCATTATACTCTATTTTTGTATGTGTTTGAACTTCTATACACACACACACACACACACACACACACACACACAAAGCCTTGCTTGTCTAAGACACTAAATTGACTCACTGAACTTGTAACTGAATTCAGAAGAGCACACGGTAAGATGTAAATTGAAAATAGGCCCTCAGGGGTGCCTGGGTGGCTCAGTCGGTTGATCATCGGACTCTTGATTTTGGCTCAGGTCGTGATCTCAGGACCATGAGATTGAGCCACGCATGAGGCTCCATGCTGGGTGTGGAGCCTCCTCAAGAGTCTCTCTCTCCCTCTCCCTCTGCCCCACCGCCAACCCTCCCCCACCCCTGCACATGTGCATGTGTGCTCTCTCGCTCTCTCTCTTAAAAAAAAAAAAAAAAAAGATAGGCCCTCAGGGCAGGAGCTGTGAGCTTGAGACATCAAAGGATGACACCATGCATGTTAATCCATTTGCTTCAAAATTTCCAAATTCTCATGGTGTTCTTGGAAAAGAAAGTAAGTATTGAAGGAGTTGTTGAAGAAAGAGACCTAAATAATTGGCATATGGAAGAGAGGAAACACATGCCAACGTGGAATCAAGCCAATTAAGCATGGTTCTTGCCTTGCTCTCCAGCTTTATTTCCAGTCCTAGAGGATTCCCCAGGGCCTTCTGCTACTAGACTAGGGGTGAAATGGGGCTGCTTCTGAGCTGTTGGAAGCAGAGGTCTTATTGTCGTGGCATCTGTTTTCCACGATTAGCATGAAGACCTTGAAGTGAGAGGTATTTGAGCCTGTGATTTAGAACTGAGGTGTAAAAGCACATGGTAAAGTGGGAGGAGAAGCTAGGTATCAAAGGAGGTAATAAAAGGGACTAGTGAAGGGCTATATGTCAAGAGATGTTGTTACCACACTCAGTCAGTGAGACACGTGGATCATTTTTATTGTAAATATTCTTTACAGTTTTTATTAAAGATGAAAAGCCAGCCTACCTTTCCTTACTTAAACTATCTTGTTTTTCAGCCCTAACGTTTAGTTTGCTGGCAAGGCAACTGATTCCTCCTCTCAATGTCTGTTATGCAGCTTTCTGTTCTTCAGTAATTTATGTCATTTTTGGATCATGTCATCAAATGTCCATTGGTGAGTTCGGCACTGGAACCACAGGTGGTGGATGGACTTTCTGCCTCAATCATTCCCTTATTGGCTAAGAACCCCAATTAAAGCTATGTTTAAGGTAGAAAAAAAGGAGGCAAAAGATGGACATTCTATCCATAGGGTGAGCGCTAAGAGTTTCGAGATTGAGCCATTATTAATGTCACTGCCAGACAAGTTGGCCAGCCAGCTGTTTCCCAAAGCAATTAGACAGCAGAGGTACTACCCTTGGTGAAATTTCCACACACTGAAATCTGACTGCCCTCAACCCAGAAGATCCAGAGGCAAGTTTGCCAATATTCCTAGAGTGGATCTATCTTTCAGCTGGACCTGTAATAACCCAAGTCCATGGGCCTACTTTATAACAACCATGTTAGCTTATTAATTTACAATGAGAAAATGCTGTCACAGTAATCAAAGCACTCAAATCCATAGGATAAGCACCTTCCTTCCCTGAGTCAAAGTCCATCTACTAATTTATAATTAGAAATAACTGTTACAGGGACCAAACTAGTTGAAGGTCATATAAGCAGCACATTTTCTTCACTTAAGTAAACCAGCATAGAAATCAAACCACAAAATGCGCAATAATCTTGGAAGGACATTGCCAACATCTACTTAGTAAAGTGCCTTTTTCTTGGCTTCCCCACTGAACAACTGACCACCCAACCAACATTGATCATTTTGACGGACACACTTTTTCTCCAGATAGGTTTGTATATTCAGTCTGGTTACCATCCCATTATTCTAGATGCGGAGTGCTAATCCTGCCTTTTTTTTAAGGACAATATCACATGTCTTTACTAAAATCCATTATGTGTTGATTTTACATTTGGAGACTGAGCAAACAATTTTATTCCCATATTTCCAAGTTCCTGGGGCATATTGCAATCATTTCCAAATACTGATAATAAGGCTACTAGAGTTTTGTTTCTGTTAGGCAATTTAAAGGTAAGATTCGCCTTTGCTCCTATATGTGACTATGTGGACTGGAGGACTGAATGAAATCATGTTTGAAATAGGTTTAGCTCAGTGTCATTTTGTACCTAGTAAATACTTCATAAGTGATAGTTGTTATTTTTCTTATTATTATTGATTAGCTTTATTTTCTGATCCACTCCCCACAATCTCATTTACCATCTCTAAGAGCAGGTACAGTGGCTGAGCCTGATAGGCATTTCCAGCCAATTTCTCTTTGAATCCCACTCCATATGCCCATATTGTAAAGAGGTTAATACCTGGACCACCAAGATCTAAATTCTGGGAGTTGGTCATGGCATGTGGAGCCAGAGTTCTTTTCTTTGCTCTTTCTTACTTCTCCAATGGCCACCTTCAAAAAAGAAAAGTTCTTCAGATCAAAGACAAAACAACACCAGACCATGCCTTGCTTTTGTCAAATATGTCAGGTTACCTGGATTTAAAACTGCACTTTCTGCCTCAACACTTTCTTTCATAGGTTCCTTCTTCCTTATGAGTGCTCTGATGATCAATGTCCTGAGGTTGTACCCATTCAACAATGGCCACCTGATTCTGGGAACTTTCATCAGGGATGACTTTTCTAAGCCCTCCTTCCTTGCGGACTATAACAGATCCTTGAGTGTGGTGGCATCCACAACTTTTCTGACTGGGATTATTCAGGTAGGATCTGAGTCTCTGAACCCCTGAAGAAGAAATAAATAAATAAAGGAGCTACAAATGAACCCCTTCCTTTTGTTGCTCCTGTTATCTGTTGTTATATATCTGGAACTTTTGTGGTTTATTTTTGGAAAACTTACAGGTTGTGTGGATAGGCTCTCCTTAGTGACAAAACTTCTCCCCTCCTCAGAAATCATTCACCATTGATTTAGGATGAGACACTGAACATTCTCATCAGTCCCTTCTCTAAAACTAAAGAAGGGTCCTAGGGACTATGATCTAGAGTTCTATTCATGATCTCATGTTTAAAAAAAAAAAAACCTCTCTATATTCTTTCAACAAGATTAGCACTCATAGGCTCACATACTATATTTTGGGTTAAGTAAGCATTAGAGTCAGACCTGGAATCCTTTTCCTAAAATTCCAGGAGCACGGCCGAAGGACAATAGTATCAATGACATATTAAAATATCAAAACTTACTTTTGGTGTGTCTTTGATTTTCTCTCAGAGTCTACCATCTAAAGCTTCACCCATTGAACTAAAGTCACATGTGCTAGCTTTATTTCTCTTTTTTTGCAACCAATCTACTCTCTAGCTAATTTTTGCTGATCTCTCCTGGGACCGTCTTTTATAAGGTAAGGTTTTACTGAAAGCCTACAAAGTCCAGCCCTGATACCAGTTATATGACTTACTTAAATCACCTTACCTTTATGGGCCTCAGTTTCCTTGTGTACAAAATGGGAATAATAACATTTATTTTGCAGGGTACTTATGAGGACTAAGTGAGAAAATACATGTAAAGCCCTCAGCGCAGAGCCTGTCACATAGTAAGCATCAATATGTTATAACAACTGGATACAGAAATATGAATTTGGTACTTTGATAGAGACCAAAAATAAAAAAAGATGATATTCCTGTGGTTTAAAATTCAATCTTGTAGGAAAAGACAAAATAAGAAGCAATAAGTCAGCAACCTATGAATTATCTACATAACCCTGGGCATGTTCTCTCCCTTCCTTTGAGCCTCAGTTTATTTTTCATCTAATAAAGGAGGAGACATTCCATTTCCAGGAAGATTAAATAGATGTACTTTTCCCTATTCCTCCTGTTAAGTACAACTAAAAACCTTGGAACGCTATATATAACACAAACATAAGAGACTCTGAAAAGTGGAAAGAAGAAGGCAAACTGGCTCAGAACCTCCGAATCCAAGGAACAACGTAGTGGTGAGTTTCCAGGGTTTTCTTTTTCCTCTTATATTTCAAACTTGGTGCTGAAGAAGCCAGAAACCCAAAATGCTAATACCTGTGCGTGCACACACACACACAGCCCTAACAGAAGTCTGTTCTTTATAGCCACAGCACCAAAAAAGGCTAGCAAGGTTGAAAACTTTTACATAATAACTACTATACTCCAGACAAACACCAAGGAAAAACAAAACAAAACTGTGGTATCAATGCGCTCATGCCAACAAAAGCCAACTGAAGACCCTAGACTTTCACCCTTACCCACCTGTAATGAAGTGCCCACCCACCCTCCAACTGGGATGTTGTCAGAGAAGGCCAAGTAGGGAGTCAAGACTTTCATTCCCACTGTGCAGTAATGAGACCCCCTTCCTACTCCTCGCTGGGGTGGTGTCAGAGATGGCCTAGTGAAGAAGACAACCCCCTCTGTTGTAGTGTCAGTGGAGGCCAAGTGGGAAGAAGTAAGGCATTCCTGTCTCTTCCAGCCAGGATAATATCAGCAGAGGGCTAGTGGGTAGCCAGAACTCCCACCTCTGCCCAGCAATAATGAAGAGTCCTTACTGCCACAGCTGTCGGCAGAAACTTAGGGGAGAAGCTGGACTTGTGCATCTACAGGCAGTAACGAGATGGCACCTGCCCCCTCCCCTGCCATCACTTTGTCAAAATAAGTGAGCTACAACAGAAGGTTTAAATAAGATCCAGTGTCTTGTAGCATAGTGCCCAAACTGTCTACCATTGAACTTAAAATTCCTTGTCTTATCAAGAACCAGAAAAATCTCAACTTGAATGAAAAAAGACAATAAAAAGATGCCAACACTGAGATGACAGAGATGTTAGAATTATCTGGCAAAGATTTTAAAGCAGCCATCCTAAACATGCTTCAGCAAGCAACAATGAACATGCTTGAAACAAGTGAGAAAATAGAAAGTCTCAGCAAGTAAACAGAAAATATGAAGAAGCAAATGGAAATTTTCAAACTGAAGAGTACAATAACCAAAATTAAAAATTCAAAGGATGGGCTCAATAGCAGAATAGAGGAGGCAGGAAAGAATGAATGAACTCAAAGAAAGAACAATGGAAATTGCCCAATCAGAACAACAGAGAGAAAACAGACGAAAAAATAATGAACAGAGCCTCAGGGACAAGTAGGGTGATAACACAATATCTAATATTCATATCATAAGAGTCCCCAGAAAGAGAGGAGAAAAAAGATGGGGCTGAATTACTTGAAGAAATAACAGCTGAAAACTCCCCAAATTGGCAAAAGATATAATCCTATGGATTCGAGAGGCTGAGAAAATTTCAAACAAGATAAATCCATAGAAATCCACCCTAAGACAAATCAGAGCCAATCTTCTGGAAACTAAAGACAATGAAAAAAATCTTGAAAGCAGTAAGAGAAACACTTTACCTATGAGGTGAGGGAGGTGAGCGACTCAAATGACAGCAGATTTCTTTTTTTTTTAAGATTTTATTTATTTATTTGACAGAGAGACACACAGCAAGAGAGGGAACACAAGCAGGGGGAGTGGGAGAGGGAGAAGCAGGCTTCCCGCAGAGTGGGGAGCCCAATGCAGGGCTCGATCCCAGGACCCTGGGATCATGACCTGAGCCGAAGGCAGACGCTTAACAACTGAGCCACCCAGGCGCCCCTGACAACAGATTTCTTATCAGAAACCATAGAATCCAGAAGGAAGTTGCACAATATTTTCTGTTTGCTAAAAGCAAAGAACTGTCAATCCAAAATCATATACCCAGTGAAAATATCCTTCAAGAATCAAAGGTTAATCAAGACATTCTCAAATGAACGAAAACTAAAAGAATTTGCTACCAGCAGACCTACCCTAAAAGAATGGTGAATGGAAGTTCTCTGAATAGGAAATGATAAAAGAAAGAATCTTGGAACATCAGGAAGGAAGAAAGAACAAAGGAAAGAGTACAAATATGGATAAATATAATAGATTTTCCTTGTCCTCTTGTGCCTTCTAAATTATGTTTGATGGTTGAAATGAAATTATAACACTGTGATGTGGTTCAAAATGTATGTAGAAGAAATATTTAAAACAATTACCATGGACCCCTGAACAACATGAGTTTGAACTTCACAGGCCCACTTATATGCAGATTTTTAAAAATAAATACAGTACAGTATTGTAAATGTATTTTCTCTTCCTTATGATTTTCTTGATAACATTTTCTTTTCTCTATCCTATGTTACTGTAATAATATAGTATGTAACACATATACCAAATATATGTTAATCATCTCTTTATCTTATTGGTAAGGCTTCCAGTCAACAGTAGGCTAATAGGAGTTAAGTTTTGGGGGAATCAAAAGTTATACATGGGGGGAGGGCACCTGGGGGGCTCAGTCAGTTAAGCGTCTGCCTTTGGCTCAAGTATGATGCCAGGGTCCTGGGATCAAGCCCTGCATCAGACTCCCTGCTCAGCCCAGCAGTCTGCTTCTCCCTCTCCCTCTGCCCCTCCCCCTGCTCGTACTTTCCCTCTCTCAGATAAATAAAATCTTAAAAAAAAAAAGTTATACATGGATTTTCAACTGTGGGGGGGGTGCCCCTAACCCCTGTGGTATTCAAGGGTCAACTATAGTTTTGTAAGATGTTACCATTGGGGGGAACTGAGTAGAGTACACCGGATTTCTCTGTATTGTTTCTCACAACTGCGTATCAATTTACAGTTATCTAAAATAAAAAGTTTAGATTTTAAAAAGTCTGTACTAGAAAATAATAGATAACATTTATTGCTATGTGTTAGTCACTGTTCAAAAACACTTTACATGTATCCATCTCGTTTGATCCTTGCAACTCCTTGTATGAGGGTAGGTATTACTATGATCCATATTTTAAGGGAAAAAAGGTATAGAGAGGTTAAGTGAATTGCCCGAGGTGACACAGCCAGTAAGATCCCAAACTGGGAATTAGGCTCAGGGTTGTCTACCTCCAGAATCTGCGCTTTAGATAATTTTAAAGTGCAAATTAATATTAATAAAAGTGAAGTGTTCAGTGTCAAAACAATGTGAAGTACAGGAATAACCTTTAGTTGGTTGGAGTTGTCTGTGAAGGAAACAACCGTGTATTGAGACTTTTCTTCATTCACTGAACATTTAGTACTTGCTTTCTATAAGAATGGCCAATAGGTTTCATGTCATAGGCCAACTCTGATGGATTGACATTGGCTGCCTAGAAAATTAGATTAACACAGATTCTGATGCCACATTACAATTGAGCAAGAAAGAGTTTTATGGTTATAGATATTTGCCCTTACAAGGTGGAAGGAAAGAGATGGCATGAAGAATGAGTGATAATGTATGTGCATCTGTCACTATTCTCAGATTTAAGTGTTTTACATGTATTATACAATGTAATCCATACAAAACACTGCATGTTGAGTATTATTCACTTTTTATAGATGAGGAAACAGTCTCAGAGAGTTGAGTTAACTTGTTCAAGCTCACACAGCCAGTGAGTGGCAGAACCAGGATTGAAGCCAAGTTCTTCATCCCTAGGAATCATGCTCTTTTCAGCACATCTCCTGAAGAGGAATTTTATTGAGCTCTTGAAAGAGATGATGGACATGGATTGGCAGAAATAGCAAAAAAAAGAGGGATTCATGCATAAGCACAGAAATAGAAATCAGCCAGTCACACAAAAGACAGGAAGCTGACTGGCGCGATTAGAGTAACAGAACATTATGGACAGTAATGACCAGAGATTGTAGAGAGACAGGGCTCAACTGACTGAAAGCTTGGAAACAAAAGCTTTTAAACCTCAAAGATTTACTCTTCCAAGTTTGTTTTCTGAGAGCTTCTAGTGCAGTGGAAGGTGCAGCTAACAATAGTAGGCTTCAAGACTTATCTTTCCCCATCTTCTTCATTAGGCTGTGCAAGTTTTCTTAACCTACTTTCTTAAGGGGAATGGGGTTCACCCTCTATCCATAATTTTCTAATTGCTTTTTATTATAAAAGATGGAGGGCACCTGGCTGGCTCAGTCAGTAGAGCATGTGACTCTTGACCTCAGGGTCTTGAGTTCAATCCCCACATTGGAGATAGAGCCTACTTGGGGGGGGAGGGGCGAATAGATGGATATGTATATTGCAAGAGTCTCTAATAAAAAAAAGTGCATAAATCTTAAAATATTGCCCCAACCTTTTTAAAACATTTTATTTATTTATTTATTTGAGAGCGAAAGAGAGCATGAGCTGGGGGGAAAGGCAGATGGAGAGGGAGAGGCAGATGGAGAGGGAGAGGTAGACTCCCCGCTGAGCAGGAAGCCTCCTGTTGGGCTTGATCCCAGAATCCTGGGATCAGGACCTGAGCTGAAGGCAGATGTTTAACTGACTGAGCCACCCAGGCACCCCAATATTGCCCCAACTTTAATCCCATTCCCCAAAAGTATCTTCTATTAATAGTTTGGGGTCTACCCTTTTAGATCCTTTGTATATTTAAAAATACATATATATAATATACATATATAACTTAAATATTATATATGCATGTGTACATATAAAATACTATATTGTAACCTTATATTTAATGTATAATTTGTGGTATATGTAATTATATATAAATATAGAATTATTATATGTAATTATATATGAATATATAATCAGATAAATTATATAAATTATAATTATATAACATATATAATTACATTTATTTATGTAACATAAATATATAAATTATGTATTAAATGTAATATAGTATTTTACATGTACTATGCATATATAATATATAAATTATGTTTATTATGTATACTGGATTTATAGAAACTGAATTTACGTCTTATATATGTTATATAATATATACATATTATCTATTATATATATAATCCTGAAGACATAAATTCAGTTTAACCATTCTTAGTAAAGATAAAAGTCAAAGGCCGAGGAGTTTGAGCTGGAACCCGGCGGTTTTTTTAACTTGTCTTTTCCTTTGTGAAAAGCCGCATTCCTCGCAGGGATATTAACATCTCCTGAAAAGGGCTATCAAAGCTTTTAACAAAAGGGCCCTTAAAAAGGCAAAAGCTTGTTCTGATCACCACTTGGTCACTGTTAACCTCACATTAATAAGGTCAATAGATTCTAGGGCAAGAACTTAAGCTTAAGTGCTCCTGAAGCCAGAAGGAAGTGTGGTCTAGCGCCGGTGCGGAGAGCTCCGGAGTTAACACCCGGGACGTAGCTCGTCAATTTCAGTCGCTGAGAAAAAGAGAGACGGAAGAGGTACCCAAGGGGCTTAACTGAACTTTTTTGTTGGAAACCTCCCGGAGAGCGCCTAATTGATGCCTTTGTTGGTTTGGTGACATTGTGTCTCACTCTGGTTTTCTTTTCCATCTGAACCTCCTGCAGCTATCAATGGGCTTGTTAGGTTTTGGCTTCGTGGCCACGTACCTTCCGGAGGCTGCAATCAGCGCCTACCTGGCTGCCGCGGCTTTACACATTATTCTGTCCCAACTGACTTGCATCTTCGGGATTATGATTAGTTTCCACGCTGGTCCCATCTCCTTCTTCTATGTGAGTAATTTCTACCCTCACCCCGAGATACAGGTGCCCCTCCCCTTGCCTCCAAAAGGAAGTGGACCCGAGTGGAGAGACGCCTGCATAGGCGGCTGGGTCAACAAGGTCTTAGAAATAATTTCATCTCTTCTAGATTCACAGTCTTAATTAATTGCAGATGCCGGTGGGATCACGTTCTCAGTTGCACTAACCATTTTGCCCAGTCCTTTAAACAAACATGATTTTCATTAAAATTAGGTTTTTAAAATACTGTAACATATCATAATTCTTCCTATTACATGCCTCATAGCAGACCTGTATCCTAAAACATCTAAAGAATATAAAATGCCACGTAGTCCCTTAATGCAAGAATGGCATAGGAGCCATGCTAAAGATCATCAATGGTCTAGAAAAATTAGTAAAGAATAGGCTGATAAACAAAACTCCTGGGTCCTTTCCATTACACTGAAACATGTAAAGTGAATTCTCTCCTTATCAGGCATTATTATCTTTTAATATCTCTTTTTCAACTTAAAAAAATATATATATCCTCCCATTTGCCCTCACTGTGCTAGTAATGCTCATAAAGACATTTGTGCCCAGAGACACTGCCTAGGGATTTCTTTTTGAACTAATCTAGAGAGAGTGTCATTTTCTAGATAAAGGCAATTATCATACCCCCTTCTAAGCCTTTGTAATTTTGTTTTCTTTCAGAACATAGTTAACTACTGTGTAACTCTCCCAAAAGCTAATTCTACCAGCATCCTACTATTTCTAACTGCTGTTGTTGTGCTGAGAATCAACAAATGTATCAGAATTTCTTTCAATCGGTACCCGATCGAGTTTCCCATGGAAATTTTTCTGGTAGGTATTTTGATGCTCCAAATTCATGGTTTAGATCATTTAAAAGACCTACTTTATAAAAAAAAAAAAATTAAAAAGCAAGCAAACTAGAAAGGGAAAGGATTAGAGGAGACTATAAAAATAATGATTTTTAAAAAACATGTTGAATTGTGACAAAGTGGAATACATTTAATTTTAAATACTAGCCTATATTTGTAAAACATGCTTATTTTTAAAGTAAATTTCTCTATTGCCTCTTTCATACTATTTCAGAAATAGGGTTTTTTTCTCTTATGGAAATAACCCAGGTTCATTCTAGCTTTTTTTTTTTTTTTTTTTTTTTTGAGAGAGAGAGAGAACAGGCAGAGGTAGGGGCAGAGGAAGAGGGAGAAGCAGACTCCCTGATGATCAGGGAGCCCAATGCGGGGCTCGATCCTAGGACCCTGGGATCATGACCTGTACTGAAGGCAGACACTTAACCGACTGAGCCACCCAGGGACCCCTCATTCTAGCAACTTTGAAAAACATAAGAAAAAAAATGGAAGAAAAGAAATTTCTACACCTCCCAAAGTCAATTACAATTGATAATTTTGGGTTTTCAGTTATTCACTGTTTTCTTCCTTCAAATATATATTGACAGGCCTATGCTCGGTGAATTTCCGTCTTCTTCTATGTAGAATGTTGTTCCTATTTTATTTTTTTTTTAAGATTTTATTTTTAAGTAATCTCTACCCTTAATGTGGGGTTTGAACTCACAACCCTGAGATCAAAAGTCGCATGCTCTACCGAGTAAGCCAGGCTGGTGCCCCTGTTTCTACTTTAATAGTGTTGCCATCATACTGTTATTCAGCCTCCTTTCATTCTCACTATGCTACAGTAGAGAAATTGAGGGAGATGAGATCTTAAATGGATTGCCTAATCCATGTCATTAGTAAGCGGCAGAGCTGTGGCTCACCACTATCTAATGATAACATTTCTTCTTTCTTTAAGAAAAATCTACTAATAAAACTTATCTTTTGCAGTTATGATTAACATTTTTACAATGATAAAGATATTTTCATAAATAAAGCTCAGGCTTTTAAAGTCAGCATTTCTCATATTAGGATTGGTGAACCCTTGGGTGTCCACAAGAATGAATTTCCCCTTAAGAAGTGTTCTGTTGCAGAGATGCTTAAAGTTCACCAAATGTCCACATGTTGCCCTATATTTCCCAGCTGCCCTGTAGTTAGTCAGGGCCAGTGATTTTGGGGCCAAAGCTTTCTCTTATAGAAAGCGTGTGAGTCCCCACGTTCTTTCTCTCCCTGCTGTGGTAATCATAGGGCTGCATGTTGAAATAATAGGGTCCCCAGGTGGAATTAGCCTGGATCTCCGAGGCACTGTTTGCAAAGAAGTTGCCCCAGAGAGACACTGACCCACAATAGACTATGTGTGGGCAAAAAAATAACACTAAGGTCTCATGATTTGTATGTTGCCACAGCATAATCTATTCTATACTAAATAATCCAGGGCTATACTCTGCATGATTAAAAGAGTATGGGAATTGCTTTGGAAATTGAGAACAAGCTCTATCTTACAACTGTTGTCTACTTCTCGTGGAGGTGTGTATTCTTTCTTCCTTGGAGTAGTTGAAAAGCTATTAATTCATAAAGGCCAGAAACTGAAAAGACTAGTTTTATCAAAGACTTCCCAAATCCTGTACATAAATAATGGTGCCCTAGAGCCCAAGGGACAACGTGCAGATGGAGTTTGGGGAGTGGAATCAGGGCCAACCTCTCCTTTTCACGGAACCCAGCTCAGCTTTGACACCTTAAGAAGCTGAGGCTTTGGAGTCACCAGCAGATGGCATATGTGATGCAGATATTGGTGTTCTCTCTTTTAATTTCAGCTTTATTGAGGTGTAATTGATATAAAGTGTACATCATGGTGATTTCACATGCATATACATTGTGAAAGGATTTGCCCATCTAGTTAATTAACACTTCCATCACCTCACATATTTATCTTGTGTGTGTGTGTGTGTGTGAGAGAGAGAGAGAGAGATAGAGAAAGAGAGAGAACATTTAAGTTCTATTCTTAGCAAATTTCAATTATACAATGCAATGTTATCTGCTATAGTCACCATGCATTACATTAGATCTTCAGACCTTATTCATCTTAAATGTGAATGTTTGTACATTTTTATCAACCTTTCCCCATTTCCCCCAGCCCCTAGCTCCTGGCAACCCTTTTCTACTCTCTGTTTCTGTGAGTCTGACTGTTTTGTTTTTGCTTTTAGATTCTATATGTAAGTGATACCATATAGTATTTGTCTTTCTCTGTCTGGCTTTGTCACTTAGCATATTGCCCTCCAGGTCCATCCACGTTGTGGCAAATCAGCCCTCTTTTTTTTTTTTTTTAAGATTTTATTTATTTATTTGACCAAGAGAGACACAGTGAGAGAGGGAACACAGCAGGGGGAGTGAGAGAGGGAGAAGCAGGCTTCCCACAGAGCAGGGAGCCCGATGCGGGGCTCGATCCCAGGACCCTGGGACCATGACCTGAGCCGAAGGCAGTCGCTTAATGACTGAGCCACCCAGGCGACCCAAATCAGCCCTCTTTTAAGAGACATCAGCAGCAGGGATCATAGTGATATTCCCTCAAGCAACCTCAAATGCAATGAACATTAACCAGAGTGATGGGGAAAGGCGAGAAGTAAGATTATAGAGGATTCTCTGAGTTGACTATGGCTGACAGATTGGTTTGGGAGCCATAGTTAAGACATTCCTTTTGGGGAGTGCTATAAATAATTAGGATGCACCATGGAGTGAAGTGGGGGAGGAAACTGAGATCCAGCAATAAAAGTCAGTGAAGACTTAGAATTGTTGCAGTTTAGGCATTACACTTTTTTGTGAACTACTTTATACTCAAAGGTTATCAAAGCCTGCAATACATTACTTATACACATGTCAAGCAAGTCAGGTGATCAGGATCACTGTCCGCCAAGTAGCAAGGATTAGAGATGTCGTCTAGAACTGGGAAAAGACCTGCATGTTTTCCCTGGCAGTGAGGCAAATGGGAGAGGGAGGATGAAAGCTGCTATGCCCTAGGGTGTAAAAAGCTTCTCACTGCACCCACCAAGACATTTACTGTTTAGACGTGCTGGAGAAAACTGCACACACCCACCAATCTGTCCTTAACACACTAGTGTCAAATAGTAAGGGAAAGTTTCAAGGCAATATCTGGGATCCAGATAGAATATACTGACAATTCAAGAATCCTATGGCTCTAAGAAAGTATACATATTATATGTTCATAATTTATATATATATATATGAGTGTGTATTTGTGTATGGGTTTATTTAAGTTGTATAGCAAACATCAAACAAGCATCAAAATAGTTGTCTTTGGGTGATTTGCTTCTGCTTTTTAATTTTTCGTATTTTCTCCATGTTCCTTTATTAGCAAGCATCACCTTTATATTGGAAATAAAAAGAGATCCTTGGCCAGTTTCCACACTTCTTGTCCCTTAACTATATAAAGAATAAAACTTTTCTCTGACTCAAGCTATGATCCAGATTTTCCTTTCCCTTCTGACCTGTAAGGTTCCCAGGGGTCTTCATCAGATCACAGCATCATAGGTAAACAAATTGCTATTCTGCTCAGTGTCTGAACTCTCAGCAGAGGCTGGGAAAAGATTTATGTGCTAGTAGGGAGAATGGGGTAAAGCAGCTATCTATGACCTGGGTATCGAGTTCTTTTGTCTCTGGCTTAATTTGCTTTGATGTGAGGTCTCTATAAGGTGTAAAGGCTGTTAGGTTGTCTACTTTGCCACTAGTTGAAATGGAAAGGAGACTTGCTATTTTAGGAGTAAATAAAGGGAGATAAAAAAAGCAAGTCATGGGATGCCTGGGTGGCTCAGTCTGTTGAGCATCTGCCTTCGGCTCAGGGTCCTGGGATCGAGTCCTGCGTCAGGCTCCCTGCTCAGCGGGGAGCCTGCTTCTCCCTCTGCCTGCTGCTTGTTCTCTCTCTCTGACAAATAAATGAATAAAATCTTTAAAATATATATGATTCTCAGTATATCTCAACAATCCCCCAAAGCCTTATTTATATTGGTACAGTGTCCCTAGATCTAAAAACTTTTACAACATGTTTATATTTGGTCTAGATGTTCCAAGTTGGTGAAGACATCAATTTGTTCCCGTTGTTATATCAGAGACCAAGGCTGAAATTGCTTTTCATTCTGGCTACAATGCTAAAAAGAGCTTAGGGAGGGGCATCTGGGTGGTTCAGTCAGTTAAGCTTCCTACTCTTGGTTTCTGCTCAGGTCACCATCTCCTGGGATCGAGCCCCCAGTCAGGCTCCACACTCAGTGGGGAATCTGCTTGAGAATCTCTCTCTCCCTCTGCCCCTTCCCCTGACGTGCTCTCTCTCCCTTTCAAATAAATAAATAAATCTTGAAAATAAAAAGAGCTTAGGGAGCCAAGAGTCAGAGAAAATTTCCGCCTTTCTTACTCCACTGAACTGGCCCTGCCTCTCTCTCCCACTTTCATGCGTAGAGACTGCCACATATTTCATTCCCTGTCTTGCCAAGGCTATAAGCACCTCTGCTCCTGGAAGCAGTTCATAATTTTTAGATGATCACATGCATTTTTTTTAACCCCTACAGATTCTTGGCTTCACTGCATTTGCAAACAAGATCAGCATGGCCACAGAAACCAGCAGGACGCTCATTGATATGATTCCTTATAGGTCAGTAACTCCACTTTTCAGGATTACTTTTCCCTTTCTGTTACCTTTGCTTAGCCTCTGACCACACAGCCTGATTGGTATTCTCTACTAGCAGCCTGGCCACAGACAAATTTGGGTTATGGGCTCAAATTCATTTTAGAATACAGAGGTTCATGAAAGAAGATGGGCTAGGACAACCCTTTGTTTCTCTGGGCAGCCTCATACTCTCTTTCCATAATTGAGCCAATTCCCCTTACACGAGTAAACGGTTGGATGCACTGGGTACCAGAGACATTCACGCAGTTTTTTCGCAGTACATCACAGGCCTTCTCAACCTCCGTACCTATCTAGCTCTCAAGGATGGAACAAGAGAGGCCTCTGTTTTCCTGGCCTCTCTCCTAGAGCTCAGTGCTCAGGAGTGTTCCTCTGTCTTCACCCACTTCGACTGAATCGGTGTCCTTGAGAAGCATTATTTCATTGCTCTGAGTAGAAAGCTGTCTTCAAATAGTCTGCCATACGGAGTTCTTAAGGACTTGGAATGAATTTACATTATAATTCCTACCAGTGACTATGGGTCACTCTTGCTCTTCTCTTAGGAAATTTTAGTTCCTGTAACCTTGATCAGATGAATCACTTTAGCTAAGAAAGGCAATACATTGCACTTTCTTGACTCACAGGCAGGCTTTTGAAGAGCCTTATTTCCTTATGCTGTTCAGTGGGGAATACTGCAAAGAGTCAGTGATACTGGCAAATTCTGGGAGAACACGACATAGGCTACTTCAATGAAAGCAGATTGGATTAGTCTCATGTCCTACCGGTTCTCCATGAAATCCGATGATGACTAAATCATTTGCAATTCTGTTCAATTAAAAAAAAAATGTGAGCAGACCACCTAGGTGCCCGGGAATGCAATGGTAAATGAGACTGACTCTGCTCTCAGAAAAAAATAACAAGAACAACAATGACATTGATGGTAATTATTTTATTTCATTTGCACCTCACAGTAATACTCCTTTTTATGGCTGAAGAAACTAAGGTTTACCAATTTAAATTACTTATCCACTATCACACAGTTGGTCAGGGGCAGAGCTATTTTTGAACCCATTTCTATTTAATTCCAAAATCTATGATTGTAATCACTCTATTGATGACTTAAAAACCATATGGTCAACTTTTGCTTATTTCATTGCAAGATTCAGGGTATAGATAGACAGGTAAGCATTTCAAATTTCTAATTTTAGATATTGCTTTTTTTTTTTTAGGTATTGCTTTGAACTTCCCTTTTTATTATATGTTTATCCAAGGTTGCTAAAGATTAGAAAAATTGAACAATTTAAATTAGTTCTTTCTGTGTCCATTCTCCTGGTAACCTAAACTGCTAACAAAAGAATTAAATGTTAGAAAACAGCAGAAAGGAAAAACAGTAGTTTGTGTTAGCATACTAAATATTTAAGGCTTACTAACATAGATTTGGGCAATAAATTCCATTTACTGTATACCTCTTTGGGATAGCCACATTTTTCTCTAATTTCTTAAAAGTACAAAAAGGGAAAATTTAACAAAAGGTTAAATATCTGCCTTTGAGCATTGTTATATTTCTATCTAGCTCATTACCTGGAAAACACCTAGGTGCTTGCAAGTTATAAGTATATTTTAAATAGAGAACTAAAACAGACATAGTTCGATGGTGAAGAAAAAGATAGTCAAAAATAGGAATTTAGATTCCTGTACATAATAATGATGAGAAATAGGAAGACAGGAGGAGATAGTACTTTGAGTTGTTAAAAGGGGTGCTTCCTACTCTAAGGAAAATAAAACTGAAAATGCATAAGCTAATAACATTTAATTAGATGAGGGATTAAATATAAATAAATCACAAAATATATTTTAAAATAATTTTCCCAAGTGTATTTAACACATTGTTCATTTTACTGAATTTGGGTTTTACACAAGATTTGGAAGTCAGTTATTGACTCCTATATCTGTGTCTTGATGAAATGATAAAAATAATTAGAAGAATAAACATTTCAAATAGCAAACTTCATCTAAAACATTTCAATGATTTTTTTTTTTTTTACTTAGAAAATAAACCTAGAGATATAGAAACCAAAGCGTATGTGTGCTTCCAAATTCAGTTTGAAGGATTATTCTATGGATCTATGGGAAAACAATACTGCCCCCCAAATCATGAAGATTTCTTTTCCTTTTTTAGTCTGTTAATATCATGATTGATTTTTGAATGTTAAATCAACATTAATTGCATCCTCGGATAAACCTCACTTGGTAATGATGTATTATTATCATTCTATATATTGATTTGCTAAAATGATGTTAAGAATTTTTGCATTTATGTATATGAAGGATATTGGCCTGAGAGTTTCTTTTCTTATAATATCTGTGTCTGGCTTTAGTATCAGAGTATTGTAGACATTATAAAAGGATTTGGGATGTATTCTCTTGTCTTTAATTTTTGGAAGAGTTTCTATAGAATTGGCATTATTTATTTCTTCATGGTAGAATTCATCAGTGAAGATATTTAGGCCTGAAGTTTTCATTGTGGGAAGGTTCTTAACTACAAATTCAATTTTTAATAGGCTATTTATTAAGTACAACTACTATTAAATTACATAAACATTCTCTGTAATTCAGGTTATTTATTTCTTCTTGAGAGTACTCAATTTATTTTATTTTATTTTTTTTAGTACTCAATTTTGGTGACTCAAAGAATTTGCCCATTTAATCTAAATTGTCAAATATATTGGCAAAAATTATTTATAATATGCTCTTACTATCTTGTTTTAATAACAGCTTTATGAATTTATAATTCATATATCATAAAATTCACCATTTTAAAGTGTACACTTCAATTTTTTACTATATTCTCAAAGTTGTACAACCATCATTGCTATCTAATTTTAAAATATTTTATCTCACCCCCCAAAAAGAAGCCCTGTCCCATGTGTCCCCCTCCACAGCCCTTGGCTACCACTTAATCTACTTTCTTTTATTTTAATTTTAATTTTTTAGTTTAAGTAAACTCCATACCATACATGGGACTTGAACCCACAACCCCAAGATCAAGAGAGTCATGTGTTCTGACTGAGCCAGCCAGGCGCCCCTTAATCTACTTTCTACCTCTAGGGATTTGCCTATTCTGCAATGGAATCATAAAATGTGTGGTCTTTTGACTCTAGCTTCTTTCACTTAGCATAATGTTTTCAAGATTCATCCATATTGTACCATGGATCATTCCTGCTTATGGCTGAATAATATTCCATTATATGGATATACCACCTTTGTTAATCCATTCATCAGTTGATAGACATTTCAGTTATTTCCAGCTTTTGGTTATTATGAATAGTGCTACTATGAACATTCATGTGCAGGTTTTTCTTTTGAGTACCTGTTTTCGTTCCTTTTGAGTTTATACCTAGGAGTAGATTTGTTGGGTCGATGGTAATTCTATGTTGAATTTGTGAAGGAGCTGCCAAACTATTTTCTATAGCAGTGGCACCATTTTATATTCCCACCAGTAATGCACAAAGTTCCAATTCCTTCCTATGCTCACCAACATTTGTTATGTTTTATTATTGTTGTTGTTATTACCCTCTTAGTAAATATGAGGTGGTACATCATTCTAGCTTTGATGTGCATTTCTCTAAGGGCTAATGATGTTGAGCATCTTTTCGTGTGCTTACTGGTCATTTTTATATCTTTTCAGAGAAATACCTATTCAAGTCCTTAGACTATTTTTAATTGGGTTATTTGTCTTTTTGTTGTTGAGTTGTAGGAATTTAGGATACTAGACCCTTCTCAGATACACAATTTGCAAGTATTTTCTCCTATACTGTAGGTTGTCTTTTCACTTTCTCAACAGATCCTTGAAAGCACAAAGATTTTTAATTTTGATGAAGTACACTTTATTTTTTCCTTTGTTATTTGAGCTTTTGGTATTACATTTAAGAAACTATTGCCTAATCCAAGGTCATGAAGATTTACCCCAATGTTTTCTTCTAAGAATCTTATAGTTTCAGGTCTTACATTTAGGCCTTTAATCCATTTCGAGTTCATTGTTGTATATGTTGTAAGATAGGGCTCTGACTTCATTCTTTTGCATGTGAATATGTCCATATTGTCTCCATACTATTTGGTAATGAGACTGTTCTTTCCCTATTGAGTGGTCTTGGCACTCTTGGTGAAAATCAATTGACCATAAATGTTTGCGTTTCTTTCTGAACCCTCAATTCTATTCTACTGATCTGTGTACCAATCTTAATTACTATAGCTTTGCAGTAAGTTTTAAAATGGAGAACCCTGAGCCCTCCAACTTTATTCTTATTTTTTAGGATTGTGTTTGGCTATTCAGGGGCCTTTGTGATTCCATATAAATTTTAGAATCAGCTTTTCCATTTCTGCAAAAGGGTCATTGAAATTTTGATAGGAATTGCATTGAATCTATATATTGCTTTGAGGCTTTTACTGGCCAAACACATAAAATATGTTTAAATCGGTGAATTAAAAATTCTAAAAGGTGGCTCAGTCAGTTGGGCATCTGCCTTCAGTTCAGGTCATGATCCTGGAGTCCTGGGATTGAGTCCCGCCTTGGGCTTCCTGCTCAGTGAGGGGTCTGCTTCTCTCTCTCTCTCCCTCTGCCCCTCCCCACTGCTTGTTCTTTCTCTCTCTCTCTCAGATAAATGAGTAAAATCTTAAAAAAAAAAAAAAAAAAGAGCAAACTCATTTTTTCACCCTCCCAAAATGCTGTTTCTATAGCATCTGTTTCTACAGCATTTGTTCCTACAGCATCTACAAAATAACAACTTGTTATTTTGAAAATTGTTAAATAAAAAGAACAAATTAAGTATTTATCATGTCTTTCCTATACCCAACTGCTCTTTGGGATATCCAAATCCTTGATACAAGACATTTCATTTTATAGAAGTATTACAGCCATTTAAGGGAGGAGGAATTATAGAATTAGGATATCACCATTAAGGGATACTAGTATATCATCTGTTAACATCACAAAAAGACACAATAACAAACTATCAGAAAAGAAATTAAGAAAACAATCCCATTTACAATTGCATGAAAAAGAATAAAATACATAAGAATAGATTTAACTAAGGAGGTGAAAGACATGTACACTGAAAACTATAAGACATTGTTGAAAGAAATTGAAAAAGACACAAATAAATGGAAAAATATTCCATCCTCATGTATTGGAAGAACTAATATTGTTAAAATGTTCGTACTAGGGGCACCTGGATGGCTCAGTCGTTAAGCATCTGTCTTC
Organism: Halichoerus grypus; assembly: GCF_964656455.1. Lineage (NCBI taxonomy): Eukaryota > Metazoa > Chordata > Mammalia > Carnivora > Phocidae > Halichoerus > Halichoerus grypus. Next base: position 112,525,272 of record NC_135720.1, read on the forward strand.
GGCTCAGTCATGATCCTAGGGTCCTGGGATCGAGCCCCGCATCAGGTTCCCTGCTCAGCGAGGAGCCTGCTTCTCCCTCTCCCACTCCCCCGCTTGTGTTCCCTCTCTCACTGTTTCTCTCTCTGTCAAATACATAAATAAAATCTTTAAAAAAAAAAAGTTCATACTATCCAAAGCAATCTACAAATTCAATGCAATTCTATCAAAATTCCAATGGTATTTTTCACAGAAATAGAACAATATTTTTTTTAAAGATTTGTTTATTTATTCTAGAGAGAGAATATGAGTATGAGCAGGGGGAGGGACAGAGGGAAAGAACCCCAAGCAGACTTCCCACAGAGTGCAGAGCCCAATGCAGGGCTTGATCCCAGGACCCTGAGATTTTGACCTAAGCAGAAGGCAGATGCTTCACCAACTGAGCCACCCAGGCGCCTCTAATTATAGTTTTTAAAAAAGACAATTAGACATTGTGTGCCTCCTGACAGAAGTATACACCACCACCTATGAACTATTTTTGCCCAGAAACCTATCCCGTATCAACCAAACCTGAAGGGCTAACTACCAATTTATAAGAAATACAAGAGAGGAATATGTTAAATGATAATGTAGGGATGCAATCAGCAAAATCTTTTGGGAAAAGGACCAATGTCCAGGTTTCTTTAACAACAACAACAACAACAACAACAACAACAACAGATTTTGTTATAGGGAAAAAAAACAAAAATATTGAGCAGAAACCTACAACTTAAAAGAGATTTAAGAGACATAACAACCAATTGTAACATATGGGTCTTATTTGGATTCTAATTTGAACAAACTGTAAAATATATTTATGAGACATTTGGGAAAGTTTGAACATTAATTGTATATTTGATAATATTGATAAATTGGTAATAATCTTTTGGTTATATCTTTTAGATAGGTACACTAAAATGTTTACAATAAAAACTATATAATGCCTGGTATTTGCTTCAAAATAATCTTGGAATAGGCAGTGGGTAGGAGTACAAATGAAATAAGACTGATTATAAATTGTTAAGTGTTGAAAGTGAGTGATGGGTACACACGAGCTCACTATACCATCCTTTCTTCTTTTGTAAATATTTGGAAATTTTCCACTTTAAAAATAAATTAACAAATATTTATGATTGGTATTCAATGATGCATGCATATGAAGGGAACCAAAAACACAGTCTCTGACTCCTAAGAAGTCAGCCTAAAATTGACCACACAGAAGCTGACTTGGATACTCTGGACAACACAGTGAAATTCTTAAACCCATACACAAACAGACAAGCATCCATTCCTACAAGAATCAGGATAATCTTTAATTCTCTGATCAGCAATCTGATAGTAATACTGACAAAGAAGAAAGTTTGTTGTCTTAAGGAGAGTTCCCTACTTAACAATATGGGGGAGATATACCTGGGAAGAAGTTCTAGTCATGGTTATATGAGATTGGCAATGTTTTATATGATGTGATCTTAGTAGAAACTGTATGTATTGACTTAATAGAATTAGACGACCATGACTACCAACAAGATGGACAAGTCTCAACATTCTGGTGACCTCAAAACAGCAAGAGTTTAGGGAGGATTTGGGGAGATGGTGGAATAGGAAGCACCAGGAATCTCTCTCCCCACCTAGACAAAAATTGCACTGGCAGAATCTGTCTGATATAACTATTTTGGAACTCTGTGGCCTATTGAAGGCTTGTAACTTCCAGGGGAAGGTGTGGATGATAAATTGCAATTAATTTCAGTAAATTTCAGCTCTTAGCACAGTGGCAGCTACCATCCCCCATACCCAGCCTTAGGGCAGGCAGTGGATCACCTGGAGCAACTTGCAGGCAGCTTGAAGGAGCAAGCAAAGAAGACCCTGTCCTCCAAATACTGGGGACCTTTGCTCTGATTGCTGATTGCTGGTTCTGATCACAGAGGTGCAGACAAAAAGGTGAACAGCCATTGTTGTTGCACCTCAGTCCCATTGTTGCAAGTCCCTCCCCCTCTGGCAAAAGTGACTTCCAAGGATTTAAAGGGCTAGTACCCCTTTTTTCTTCATTTTTCTTTCTCCCCCTTTTGGAAGTCATACATTAAAGATTAGGACATTAGGGGCACCTGGGTGGCTCAGTTGTTAAGCGTCTGCTTTCAGCTCAAGTCATGATACCAGGGTCCTGGGATTGAGCCCCGCATCGGGCTCCCTGCTCAGCCAGGAGCCTGCTTCTCCCTCTCCCGCTCCTCCTGCTTGTGTTCCCTCTCTAGCTGTCTCTCTGTGTCAAATAAATAAATAAATAAATAAATAAATAAATAAATAAATAAAATCTTAAAAAAAAAGATTAAGACATTAAATAAATAACTGCATGTACAGGAAAAATTAGAAAGTAACCACACATTCCCGTGAAAGGTACAGGCTTAGAAAAGCCCTGAGAAAACCTTAAGTTTATACATCAAGCTTATCCTTGGCATAAAAACAGCCTACAACAACAACAGAACAATTACAAAAAACAGCAAACCCTGGGAATGGGGAGAATCTGATTTCCAGAGTTACCACATTATTAGATTCAAATATACAGTGTTCAACAAAAATCTGAAGGCAGATAAAGGAACAGAAAGAATGGCTCATTCAAAAGAAAAAAGAAACGACAACAGCAATTGTCCTGAAAAAGACCTGATGGCAGATCTATTAGACTAAGACTTGAAAGCACTTGTCTTAAAAATACTTAAAGAACTAAAGGAAAATGTGGAGAAAGTCAAGAAAACAATGTATGAACAAAATGGAAATATCAATAAAGAGAAAACTTAAAAAAAAACTAAAAAGAAGTTATGGGGCTAAGAAGTACAGTAACTGAAAGGAAAATTCACTAGAGGGATTCAAAATCAGATCTGAGCAGTCAGAAGAAAGAATTGGTGAACTTGAAGATAAGATAATGGAAATTATTGAGTCTGAGGAATAGAAGGAAAAAAGATTAGAGAAAAATGAACAGAGTTGTAAGGACCTATGGGAAACCATCAAGCAGAGCAACATACACTTCATGGGAGTCTCAGAAGGAGAAGAGAGAAAGAAAGAGATGGGAACAATATTTGAAGAAAAAATGGCTGAAAACGTCCCAAATTTGATGAAAGACATGAATGTAAACGTCTAAGTCCAACAAATTCCTAGTAAGAGAAACTCCAAGAGACCCATATCTAGATACATAACCAAACTTCAAAAGACAAAGAGAATCTTGAAAGCAAAAAGAGAGGTGACTCATCATACACAAGGGCTTATTGATAAAGTAATGAACAGATTTCTCATCAGAAACTTTGGAGGCCAGAATGCAGTGGGCCAACATATTCAAAGTGCTAAAATAAACAAAACAAAACAAAAAAACAAACAAAAAAACCTGTCAGCCAAGAATCCTATGTCCAGCAAAATATTCCTTCAAAATTTTGTGCAGAAGAAATTAAAGCATTCCCAGATAAACAAAAGATGAGGGAGTTTATTACCACTGGACAAGGGAGTTTTGCAGGGTGAAATGAAAGGACACTAGACAGTAGCTTAAAGCTGTATAAAGAAATAAAGATCTCAATAAAGGTAAATAATGGGAAATTATAAAAGCTAGTATTGTTAACAATGGTTTGTAATTCCACATTTTATTTTTTACATAATTTTAAGAGACCAATGAATTTAAAAGAATTACTAGTTTTGGGGTACCTGGGTGGCTCAGTCAGTTAAGCATCTGCCTTCAGCTCAGGTCATGATCCTAGGGTTCTGATATTGAGCCCTGCAACGGGCTCCCTGCTCAGCAGAGAGCCTTGCTATACCTCTCCCTCTGCTCCTCCCCTGCTCGTGCTCTCTTTCTTGCACTCTCTGTCTCTCAAATAAATAAATAAATCTTAAAAAAAAAAGAATTACTAGTTTTTGTTTTCAGGTACACAGTGTATAAGGGTGTAATTTTGTGACATCAGTAACCAAAAGGGGTGCGGATAGAGCTGTAAAGGGGCAGAGATTTTGTATGTTATTGAAGTTAAGATGGTATAAACTCAAACTAGTGTTACAACTTGAGGATGTTAAATGCAATACCCATGGTAACCACAAAGAAAATAGTTATAGAATATACACAAAAGGAAATCAGAAAGGAATTTAAACATTTCACTACAAAAAAATCAACTGAACACAAAAGAAGATAGTAATGGGAAATGAAGGACATATAAAACTATAAGGCTTATAGAACACAAAGAGCAAAATGACAAAAGTAAATCCCACCTGATCAGTAATTACCTTAAATGTAAATGGATTCAACTCTCCAATCAAAAGATGGAGATTGGCAGACTGGATAAAACACATGATCTAACTATATGCTCTCTGTAAGAGACACACTTTAGATCCAAAGACACAAATAGATTAAAAGTGAAAGAATGGGAAAAGATATTCCTTGGAAATAGTAACCAAAAGAAAGGAGTGGGTATTCCAATAATAGACAAAATAGATCTTAAATTTAAAAATTTTACAAGAGACAAAGAAGGACATTGTATATTATAAAAGGTCCAATACAGCAAGAAGATAAAACAATTATGAGCATTTACACACCTAATGACAAACCATTAAAATACATGAAGCAAAAAAGGACAGAATTGAATTGAGAAATAGAGAGTTCTACCATAACAGTTGGTGACTTTAGTACCACACTCTTGTAATGGATAGAACGACCAGACAAAAGGTAAGTAAGGAGACAGAGGACGTAACCATTATGATAGACCAACTAGATCTAACACACATATACAGAACACTTTACTCAACAACCATAACATACACATTCTTCTCAAGTGCACATGGTCTAGGATAGACCATGTGTTAGGTGATGAATTAAGTCTCAAAAGATTTTAAAAGATAGGTATTTTTTTAAGTATCTTCTCTGACCACAATGAGATGAAGTTAGAAATCAATAACAAGGGGCGCCTGGGTAGCTCAGATGATTAAGCTTCTGCCTACAGCTCAGGTCATGATCCCAGCATCCTGGGACTGAGTTCCACATCGGGCTCCCAGCTCAGCAGAGAGTGTGCTTCTCCCTCTGCCACTCCCCCTGCTTGTGCTCTGTAGCTCTCTCTATCTCTCTCTCTCTCTCAAATGAATAAATAAAGTCTTTTTTTAAAAAAAAGAAATCAATAACAAAAGAAAAACATAAAAACTCACAAATCTGTGGAAATTAACACACTCTTAAACAAATGGACCAAAGGAGATGTCACAAGAGAAATTAGAAAATACATAGGGATAAACGAAAACAAAAACAGAACACCACAACATATGGTACACAGAAAAAGCAGTGCCATGGGGGAAATCTAGAACCAAAAACACTTATATATAAAAAAAAAAGAAAGATCTCAAATCAACAACCCAACTTGACAACTTAAGGAAGTAGAAAAAGAGGAACAAACTAAATCCAAAGCTAGCAGAAGGAAGGAAATAAAGATTAGAGCAGAGATATATGAAATAGAGAATAGAAAAACAATAGAGGAAATCAATGAAACCAAAAGTTGGTTCATTAAAAAGATCAACAAAACTGACAAACCTTTAGCTAGATGTACTAAGACAAAAAGGGAGAAGATCATATCAGAAATTAAAATGAGGATATCACTACCAATTCTACGGAAATAAAGAGGACTGTAACAGAGTAGTATGAACAACTATGTGCCAACAAATTTGATAATGTAGATGAAATGTAAAATTCCCAGAAGCACAAAATCTACCAAGACTAAATCATGAAGAAACAAAATCCGAATAGACCTATAACTAGTAAGGAGATTAAATCAGTAATCAAAAATATCCTCATAAAGAAAAGCCCTGAATGTGATGGCTTCATAGGTGAATTCTACCAGGCATTTAAAGAAGAACTAAATCAATCCTTTTCAAACTTTTCCAAAATATTGAAGAGGAAGAAACTCCTCCCAACTCATTCTATGAGGCCAGCATTACCCTGATACCAAAGCCAGACAAAAACACTACAAGAAAAGAAAACTTATGAACATTGATGAACAGTGATTTAAAAAAATCCTCAAAAGTAGCTAGCAAACCAAATTTAGCAGCATATTAAAAGAATTATACATCATGAACAAGTGGGATTTATTCCTAGAATGCTAGATGGTTCAACACACAAAACTAGATCAATATATACCACATTAACAGAATGAAAGAGCATGAAAAAAAAACATGATTATTTCCATTTGGCAAAATTCAAAATAAAAACATGCAACAAACTAGGAATAGAAGGAAACTGCCACAACATAATAAAAGCCATATGAAAAATACACAGCATTGGGATGCCTGGGTGGCTCAGTCGGTTAATCGTCTGCCTTTGGCTCAGGTTATGATCTCAGGACCCTGGGATCAAGTCCCGCATTGGGCTCTTTGCTCAGCAGGGAGCCTGCTTCTCCCTCTGTCTGCCGCATCCCTGCTTGTGCTCACTCTTTCTCTGACAAATAAATAAATAAAATCTGAAAAAAAAAGAAAAGAAAAATCCAAAGCAAACATCATATTCAATGGTAAAAGACTGAAAGCTTTTCCTCCAAGATCAGGAACAAGGCAAGGGTGCCCACTGTTACCACTTCTATTCAACATAGGATCAGCAATTCTAGCCAGAGCAATTAAGCATGAAAAAGAAGTAAGACATCCAAATTAGAAAGGAAGAATTAAAATTATCTGTTTGCAGGTGATATGATTTATATGTAGAAACCCCCAAAGATTCCCCACAAAAGAACCTGTTAGAACTAATAAATTTCACAAAATAGCAGGATACAAAGTCAGCACACTAAAGTAGGTAGATTTTCTATACACTCATAATGGACAATCTGAAAAAGAAATTATGAAAACGATTTCATTTACAATAGCATCAAAAAGATGAAAATCCTTAGGAATTATCCAAGTAGGTAAAAGTCTTGTACAATGACAGCTACAAAACACCGATGAAAGGAATTAAAGAAGACATAAATAAATGGAAATACCCCATGTTCATGGATTGGAAGACTTAATATTGTTAAGATATCAATAATACCCAGGGGCCTGAGTGGCTCAGTCGGTTGGACGTCTGCCTTCGGCTCAGGTCATGATCCCAGGGTCCTGGGATCGAGTCCATATCAGGCTCTCTGCTCATCAGGGAGTCTACTTCTCCCTCTCCCTCTGCCTGCTGCTCCCCCCTGCTTGTGTGCACACTTTCTCTCTCTGTCTGCCAAATATATTTTTAAAATCTAAAAAAAAAAAAAAAGATATCAATAATACCCAAAGCAACCTACTGATTCAATTGAATCCTTTAAAAAAAAAAAAAAAAGATTTATTTATTTGAGAAAGAGAGAGACAGAGATAGCAAGAGAGAGCAAGAGCAGGGAGGAGAGGGAGAAGCAGGCTCCCCGCTGAGCAGGGAGCCTGATATGGGGCTCTATCTCAGGACCCTGAGATCATGACCTGAGCCAAAGGCAGACACTTAACTGACTGAGCCACCCAGGCACCCCGACTCAATTCATTCCTTATGAATATCCCAATGATGTTTTTCACAGAAATAAATTAAGCCCATCCTAAAATTCACATGGACTTTTAAGGAACCCTAAATAACCAAAACAATCCTGAAAAACAAGAACAAGCTGGAGGATGCACATTTCCTAATTTGAAAACTTACTACAAAGCTATAGTGATCAAAACAGTCTGGTACCAGCATAAAGACAGACATATAGACCAATGGAATGGAATGGAGAGCCCAGAAATGAACCCTTGTATATACAGTCAAATGGCGAGGATGCCAAGACCATTCACTGGGGAAAGGACAATCTTTTCAACATATGATGCTGGGAAAACTCGATATCCACATGCAAAAGAATGAAGTTGGACTCTTACCTGACACCATATGCAAAAATTAATTCAAAATAGATCAAAGACCTAAATGTAAAACCTAAAATTATAAAACTCTTAGAAGAAAACATAAGGCAAAAGCTTCATGACATTGGATCTGGTGATGATTTCTTACATATGACATCAAAAGCACAGGCAATAAAAGAAAAAATAGACAAATTGGACTTCATAAAAATTAAAAACTTGTATGCATCAGACACTTTAAAAAAAATTTTTTTTTAAATATTTATTTATTTGACAGAGAGAGAGATAGCGAGAGCAGGAACACAAGCAGGGGGAGTGGGAGAGGGAGAAGCAGGCTTCCCGCCGAGCAGGGAGCCCGATGCAGGGCTCTATCCCAGGACCCTGGGATCATGACCTGAGCCAAAGGCAGACGCTTTAATGACTGAGCCACCCAGGCGCCCCGCATCAAAGACACTATTGACAGAGCAAAAACACAACCCACTGAGTAGGAGAAAATATTTGTAAATCATATGTCTGATAAGGGATTAATATCCAAAATATATAGAGAACTCCTAAAATCCAACAACAAAGAAAGAAAACAATCTGACTCAAAAAATGGGGATAGGACTTGAATAGACATTTTCCCAAAGATATACAAATGGCCTGGGATGCCTGGGTGGCTCAGTCATTAAGTGTCTGCCTTTGGCTCAGGTCATGATCCCGGGGTCCTGGGATCAAGCCCCACATCAGGCTCCCTGCCCCGCAGGAAGCCTGCTTCTCCCTCTCCCACTCCCCCTGCCTGTGTTCCCTCTTTCACTGTCTCTCTCTCTGTCAAATAAATTAATAAAATTTAAAAAAAAAGATATACAAATGGCCTATAACCACATGAAAAGATGTTCAATATCACTAATCATTTGGGGAAAACAAATTGAAACTACAATGAGATACCACCTCATACCCATTAGGATGGCTACTGGGTACACACACACACACACGCACACACACACACACACACAGATATATACATATTTACAAAAGGCAGAAAATAACAAGTGTTGGTGAGGATGTAGATTGCTTTGTGCACTATTAGTAGAAATGTAAACTGGTATACCACTATGGAAAGCAGTATGGCAGTTCCTCAAAAAATTAAAAATAGAATTACCATATGATCCCACAATTCTACTTCTGGATATATACCCTCCAAAACTGAAAGCAGGATCTTGAAGAGATATTTATGCACCCACGCTCATAGCAGCATTATTCACAATAGCTAAAATGTGGAAGAAACCGTAAGTGTCCATCAATGGAGACCTTGAGGACATTATGTTGAGTGGATTAAGCCAATCACAAAAAGACAAACACTGTATGATTCCACTTATATGGGGTGTTTAGAGTAGTCCAAATCATCAAGACAGAAAGGAGAATGGTGGTTGCCAGGGCTGGGGGAGGGGGAAATGGAGAGTTATTGGTTAATTGGATTAATAGAGTTTCAGTTTTACAAGGTGAAAGAGTGCCGGACGTGGATGGTGGAGATGGTTGCACATTTACCACCACTGAATGGTACACTTAAAAATGGATAAGATGGTAGATTTCATGTTATGCATATTTACCACAATAAAAAAAAAACTGGGGGGAAAAAAACTACAGGAGGGAAGGTGTAGGTAGAAATGGAAATAATTTATACAAAGGACAGTGATTTAAATTATACCCTGAAAGATTTGAGTGTGAATAGAATAGAATTCATTGAGCTTTTTAGCTCTAAACCAGCTCAGACGTGATATCTGCCTATTGTTTATCCACTGGTATGGTCTCTAATAGCGTAGATGAGCCATTTTCCATCAATCTTTGTGGCTTGCCTGTCCTATTTCTTGCTATTACTACATGGCAAAAACGTTGACCTGGAAGATAGCAGAGCATGTTCTCGCAATGGCTTTTTTTTTCTCTTTTTTAAATTTTTTTAAGTTAACATATAATGTATTATTTGTTTCAGGGATACAGGTCTGTGATTCATCAGTCTTACACAATTCACAGCGCTCACCATAGTACATACCTTCCCCAATGCCCATCACCCAGCCACCTCGTCCCTCCCACCCCCTCCACTCCAGCAACCCTCAGTTTGTTTCCTGAGATTAAGAGTCTGTTATGGTTTGCCTCCCTCTCTGGTTTCGTCTTGTTTCATTTTTCCCTCCCTTCCCCTATGATCTTCTGTCTTGTTTCTCAAATTCCTCATATCAGTGAGATCATATGACACTTGTCTTTCTCTGATTGACTTATTTCGCTTAGCATAATACCCTCTAGTTCCATCCACATCGTTGCAAATGGCAAGATTTCGTTTTTGGGTTTTTTTGATGGCTGCATAATGTGCCATTGTGTGTGTGTGTGTGTGTGTGTGTGTGTGTATCTCACATCTTCTTTATCCATTCATCTGTTGATGGACATGTACGCTCTTTCCATAGTTTGGCTATTGTGGACATTGCTGCTATAAACATTGGGGTGCACGTGCCCCTTCGGATCACTACATTTGTATCTTTGGGGTAAATACCCAGTAGTGCAATTGCTGGGTCGTAAGGTAGCTCTATTTTCAACTTTTTGAGGAACCTCCATACTGTTTTCCAGAGTGGTTGCACCAGCTTGCATTCCCACCAACAGTGTAGGAGGATTCCCCTTTCTCTGCATCCTCGCCAACATCTGTCGTTTCCTGACTTGTCAATTTTAGCCATTCTGACTGGTGTGAGGTGGTATCTCATTGAGGTTTTGATTTGTATTTCCCTGATGCCAAGTGATGTTGAGCACTTTTTCATGTGCCTGTTGGCCATTTGGATGTCTTCTTTGCAGAAATGTCTGTTCATGTCTTCTGCACACTTCTTGATTGGATTATTCGTTCCTTGGGTGTTCAGTTTGATAAATTCTTTATAGATTTTGGATACTAACCCTTTATCTGATATGTCCTTTGCAAATATCTTCTCCCATTTTTTCAGTTGTCTTTTGGTTTTGTTGACTGTTTCTTTTGCTGTGCAAAAGCTTTTTATCTTGATGAAGTCCCAATAATTCATTTTTGCCCTTGCTTCCCTTGCCTTTGGCGATGTTTCTGGGAAGAAGTTGCTGCGGCTGAGGTCGAAGAGGTTGCTGCCTGTGTTCTCTTCAACGATTTTGATGGATTCCTGTCTCACATTTAGGTCTTTCATCCATTTTGAGTCTATTTTTGTGTGTGGTATAAGGAAATGGTCCAGTTTCATTCTTCTGCATGTGGTTGTCCAATTTTCCCAACACGATTTGTTGAAGAGACTGTCTTTTTTCCATTGGACATTCTTTCCTGCTTTGTCGAAGATTAGTTGACCATAGAGTTGAGGGTCCATTTCTGGGCTCTCTATTCTGTTCCATTGATCTATGTGTCTGTTTTTGTGCCAGTATAATACTGTCTTGATGATTACAGCTTTGTAATAGAGCTTGAAGTCCAGAATTGTGATGCCACCAGCTTTGCTTTTCTTTTTCAACATTCCTCTGGCTATTCGGGGTTTTTTCTGGTTCCATACAAATTTTAGGATTATTTTTTCCATTTCTTTGAAGAAAGTTGATGGTATTTTGATAGGGATTGCATTAAATGTGTAGATTGCTCTAGGTAGCATAGACATTTTCACAATACTTTTTCTTCCAATCCATGAGCATGGAACGTTTTTCCATTTCTTGTGTCTTCCTCAATTTCTTTCATGAGTATTCTATAGTTTTCTGAAAACAGATCCTTTGCCTCTTTGGTTAGATTTATTCCTAGGTATCTTATGGTTTTGGGTGCAATTGTAAATGGGATCGACTCCTCAATTTCTCTTTCTTCTGTCTTGTTGTTGATGTATAGAAATCCAACTGATTTCTCTGCATTGATTTTATATCCTGCCACTTTACTGAATTCTTGTATGAGTTCTAGCAGTTTTGGGGTGGAGTCTTTTGGGTTTTCCACATAACGTATCATATCATCTGCAAAGAGTGAGAGTTTCATTTCTTCTTTGCCAATTCGGATGACTTTTATTTCTTTTCATTGTCTGATTGCTGAGGCTAGGACTTCTAGTACTATGTTGAATAGCAGTGGTGATAGTGGACAACCCTGCCATGTTCCTGACCTTAGGGGGAAAGCTCTCAGTTTTTCCCCATTGAGTATGATATTCGCTGTGGGTTTTTCATAGATGGCTTTTATTATATTGAGGTTTGTACCCTCTAGCCCTACACTGTGAAGAGTTTTAATCAAGAAAGGATGCTGTACTTTGTCAAATGCTTTTTCTGCATCTATTGAGAGGCTCATATGGTTCTTGTTCTTTCTTTTATTAATGTACTGTATCACATTGATTTGCAGATGTTGAACCCACCTTGCAGCCCAGGAATAAATCCCACTTGGTCATGGTGAATAATCCTTTTAATGTACTGTTGGATCCTATTGGCTAGTATTTTGGTGAGAATTTTTGCATCCATGTTCATCAGGGATATTGGCCTGTAGTTCTCCTTTTTGATGGGGTCTTTGTCTGGTTTTGGTATCAAGGTAATGCTGGCCTCTTAAAATGAGTTTGGAAATTTTCCTTCCATTTCTATTTTTTGGAACAGTTTCAGAAGAATAGGTATTAATTCTTCTTTAAATGTTTGGTAGAATTCCCCTGGGAAGCCATCTGGCCCTGGGCTCTTGTTTGTTGGGAGATTTTTGATTACTGCCTGAATTTCCTTAGTGGTTATGGGTCTGTTCAGGTTTTCTATTTCTTCCTGGTTCAGTTTTGGTAGTTTATACGTCTCTAGGAATGCATCCATTTCTTCCAGATTATCTGATTTGCTGGCATAGAGTTGCTCATAATATGTTCTTATAATTGTTTGTATTTCTTTGGTGTTGGTTGTGATCTCTCCTCTTTCATTCATCATTTTATTTATTTGGGTTCTTTTTTCTTTTTGATAAGTCTGGCCAGGTGTTTATCAATCATATTAATTCTTTCAAAGAAAGAATTAGTTGGCTCCTAGTTTCGTTGGTCTGTTCTACTGTTCTTTTGGTTTCTATTTCATTGATTTCTGCTCTGATCTTTTATTTCTCTTCTCCTGCTGGGTTTAGGCTTTATTTGCTGTTCTTTCTCCAGCTCCTTTAGGTGTAGGGTTAGGTTGTGTATTTGAGACCTTTCTTGTTTCTTGAGAAAGGCTTCTATTGCTATATACTTTCCTCTTAGGACCACCTTTGTTGCATCCCAAAATTTTGAACAGTTGTGTTTTCATTTTCATTGGTTTCCATGAATTTTTTTAATTCTTCTTTAATTTCCTGGTTGGCCCATTCATTCTTTAGTAGGATGCTCTTTAGCCTGCATGTATTTGAGTTCTTTCCAACTTTCCTCTTGTGGTTGAGTTCTAGTTTCAAAGCATTGTGGTCCGAAAATATGTAGGGACTGATCCCAATCTTTTGGTACCAGTTGAGACCTGATTTGTGACCCAGGATGTGATCTATTCTGGAGAATGTTCCATGTGCACTAGAGAAGAATGTGTATTCTGTTGCTTTGGGGTGGAATGTTCCGAATATATCTGTGAAGCCCATCTGGTCCACTGTGTCATTTAAAGCCTTTATTTCCTTGTTGACTTTTGCTTAGATGATCTGTCCATTTCAGTGAGGGGGGTGTTAAAGTCCCCTACTATTATTGTATGAATGTCAATGTGTTTCTTTGATTTTGTTATTAATTGGCTTATATAATTGGCTGCTCCCATGTTAGGAGCATAGATATTTAAAATTGTTAGATCTTCTTGTTGGATAGACCCTTTAACTATGATGTAGTGGCCTTCCTCATCTCTTATTATAGTCTTTGGTTTAAAATCTAATTTGTCTGATATAAGGGTTGCCACCCCAGCTTTCTTTTGATGTCCATTAGCATGGTAAATGGTTTTCCACCCCCTCACGTTCAATCTGGAGGTGTTTTTGGGTCTAAAATGAGTATAAATGGGTCTTGCTTTTTTATCCAATCCGATGGCCTGTGTCTTTTGATTGGGGAATTTAGCCCATTTACATTCAGGGTAACTATTGAAAGATATGAATTTAGTGCCATTGTACTGCCTGTAAGGTAACTGTTACTGTATATTGTCTGTGTTCCTTTCTGGTCTGTGTTACTTTTAGGCTCTTTCTTTGCTTAGAGGACCCCTTTCAATATTTCTTGCAGGGCTGATTTAGTGTTCGCAAATTCTTTTAGTTTTTGTTTGTCCTGGAAGCTTTTAATCTCTCCTTCTATTTTCAATGACAGCCTAGCTGGATATAGTATTCTTGGCTGCATATTTTTCTTGTTTAGTGCTCTGAATATATCATGCCAGTCCTTTCTGGCCTGCCAGGTCTCTGTGGATAGGTCTGTTGCCAATCTAATGTTTCTACCATTGCAGCTTACATATCTCTTCTCCCGAGCTGCTTTCAGGATTTTCTCTTTGTCTCTGAGACTCCTAAGTTTTACTATTAGATGTCGAGGTGTTGACCCTATTTTTATTGATTTTGAGAGGGGTTCTCTGTGCCTCCTGGATTTTGATGCCTGTTTCTTTTCCCAAATTAGGGAAATTCTCCACTATAATTTGCTCCAATATACCTCTGCCCCTCTCTCTCTTTCTTCTTCTTCTGGGATCCCAATTATTCTAATATTGTTTCATCTTATGGTATCACTTATCTCTCGAATTCTCCCCTCGTGATCCAGTAGTTGTTTATCTCTCTTTTTCTCATCTTCTTTATTCTCCATCATTTCGTCTTCTCTATCACTAAATCTCTCTTTTGCCTCATTTATCCGAGCAGTTACAGCCTCCATTTTTTATTGCACCTCATTCATAGCCTTTTTTATTTCAACTTGGTTAGATTTTAGTTCTTTTATTTCTCTAGAAAGGGATTCTCTAGTATCTTCTATGCTTTTTTCAAGCCCAGCTAGTATCTTTATAATCGTCATTCTTAACTCTAGTTCTGACATCTTACTAATGTCTGTATTGATTAGGTCCCTGGCAGTCAGTACTGCCTCTTGTTCTTTTTTTTGAGGTGAGTTTTTCCATCATCATTTTGTCCATAGGAGAATAGATGAATGAGAGAACAAAATGCTGAAAGGGTAACAACGACCCCAGAAAAAATACACTAAACAAATCAGAAGAGACCCAAAACTGGGGGGGAAAGAAAGGGTAAATAAAAAGAATATGATCAGGCTGGTGAATAGAACAGAGCCACACACTAGATTTTGGGTGTATTTTGGTCTGTTAGAAGAAATTGCCACCCAAATCTTAATGAAAGAAAAACTTGGGGCGCCTGGGTGGTTCAGTTGTTAAGCGTCTGCCTTCAGCTCAGGTCATGATCCCAGGGTCCAGGGATCAAGCCCCACATCCGGCACCCTGCTCCGCGGGAAGCCTGCTTCTCCCTCTCACACTCCCCCTACTTGTGTTTCTCTCTCTCTCTCTCTGTGTCAAATAAATAAATAAAATCTTTAAAAAAAAGAGAAAGAAAAACATATATATACAAAAATAAGGGTAAATACAATGAAAGGATGGAATATGACTGTAAAGATGAAAATTTAAAAAGATTTTAAAAAAGGAATTGGTAAGATAAGAATTTGGTTGAAAAAAGAATGAAAAAAAATTAAAAAAAAAACTCAGAGAATGTGATCAGGCGGGATACTAGGACAACATCATACACTAGATTTAGGGTATATTTTGGTCTGTTAGAAGAAACTGTATCCCAAAATTTTAAAGAAACAAAAACATATATATACAAAAAAGAAAGTTAAATAAAATGAAGAGCTAGAATATGACTGTAAAAATGAAAATTAAAAAAGATTAAAAAAGGAATTGATAAGATGTTGGTTGAAAAAGGAAAGAAGAAAAATTCAACTAAAAAAATAGAAAAAGAAAAAAATTAAAATTAAAAAATTAACTTTGAAAGACTAAAGAATCAGGGGGAAAAAAGCCATGAATTCTATGTGCAGTATTCCCCCAGCGCTGGAGTTCTGCCGTTCTCATTGATCGGTAAACCTGGTCTTGGCTGGCTGTTCTCGCTGATCTTCTGGGGGAGGGGCCTGTTGCCGTGGTTCCCAAATGTCTTTGCCGGAGTCGGAATTGCCCCGCCCTTGCCCGGTCCGGGCTAAGTAATGTGCTCGGGTTTGCTCTCAGGAGCTTTTGTTCCCTGCAAGCTTTCCGTACAGCTTTGGAGGCCGAGAGTGAAAATGGCGGCCTCCCAGTCTCCGCCCCGGAGGAGCCGAGAACTCGGGGTCCCGCTCCTCAGTGCGCCCCCAGAGAAAAGCAGTCAGTCACTCCCGTCTCCCCGGTCTCGGCCGCACTCCGTGCTCACCCGGCCTGTGACCGCGCGTTTCTATCTCTGGCACCTGACCCCGTGTGGAGTCTCCAAACCCAGCAGATCCTGGCGGTGCGCTCCCGCACCTCTCCTCCCGGGGGAAGAAGGTGAGTCTCCCCGGATCTGCCGCTTGTTGGGTCCCTGCTGGAGGAGCAGTGGCCCGACTGTGCCGCGGATCACAGTTTATGGCAACCCCGAGCTGAGAGCCCGCGCCTCGGCTCCGTCTCTGCAGCCGGCTCCCCTGCTCTGATACCTGGGAGCTCTGCCGCACTCAGGCACCCCCGGTCTTTCTGTGCCCCCGAGGGTCCTGAGACCACACTGTCCCATGAGGGTTCCACTCCCCGCCTAGCCAGTGGAGCGACGTCCCTCAGCGGAGCAGACTTCTCAAAGTTCCGATTGGCTCTATCACTTGCCAGAAGCGGTCGACGGAGGCCCCTCCCCCGCCCTCTATCCTCCCGAATATCGCCTCGGATTCACTTCTCCGCACGTCCTACCTTCCAGAAAGTGGTCGCTTTTCTGTTCAGAGAGTTGTTGCTATTCTTTTCTTCGATCTCCTGTTGAGTTTGTAGGTGCTCAAAATGGTTTGATAACTATCTAGCTGAATTCCTGGGACCAGAGGAGATTTAGGTCTCCTACTCCCCCCGCCCCCGCCGCCCCCCAATGGCTTTTGTAACCTGGCTGGGTTTGCTTGCGGTTTTGACAGGCTGCTGCCTCAGTTGCTCTTATCTCTTATTGTTATTTTTTTAAAAAAGGGTCAGGCCGGTTGCCCACATGATAAGGCTGGAGTGGGGGTGGGACCAATAAGTTGTTCTTGCCATCTAGGAATGATTCCACCATTTTATTCCAGCTTCCTGTTTCCTGTGATGCCAGATTTGAACATTCTTCCTGAACTTATTTTAGAAGCCTTCTCCTTAGCTTTAGTGAGCTCCTCTCTGCTCATATTTCTGGGCAAGAAGATTGCCAGTTACCATAACTACCATGTGAATTCCAACCAGGTGAGATGACAAGCCTTTCTCTTACTTCCTCTGACCCTTACATCTTTGTTCTCTGATCTGAGCCTCCCGCTGACATGAAGACTGCATTCTTTGTAACCAGAGAGTCAGTGGGACCATAATTTGAATTATAATTACCAAAGGATTTTTGAGGAGTGTGGCATACTTAACTTTGAAGTCACTTAAATTAACGTGAGTGTTATTCCCCCAGAACAGCTATGGTGTAGGGAGGCAAGAAGTTAACATATGGGATCGTGTTGTTAAGATAGCAGAATTCCTCTCTTCTTAATTTTATCTTTCTTTCCAAGTCCTTAGGAGTCAACCACATACTGAGGCGCATTAAGGAATGCTAGGGAATATCAAAACCAGGCTACTAACATAATTACATTGCCCTCCCAGAAACAGTCCTTCTTTGTTTGTTTGTTTAATCTCCCCACTATTCTAAGTTTGGCCCTTTTCCTAGAACTCCAAAGAGAAATGTGGAAGCAAGAGGTGTCCCACTTTGATTTTGAGACAGTATATAAGGGAGGGGGGAAAAATAGTACTATGTTTCCCTCTGCCATTCTAAGTCCCCATAATCATGTGAAAGGGAATAATAAGACAAAAAGTTCATTTCCCACTTTGAAAAAGTGCTTTTCTCATGATGGCTGCTAAAATGAAGTTAATCCAGGAATCAGATTCGCCATCCTTTGTTCTTTCTAAGAATATTTCAGTGTTGTCTGAAGTGATGGAAACAATCTTATCGTCCTACATAAGAAATAGACAGTATACCTTGAGTTCAAACTCAAACCTGCATTCTTCAACAAACAGTGGACCAAATGTGTTTGCCATTTCTTTATAGGATTTAATAGCCATCGGCCTTTGCAATGTCATCAGCTCATTTTTCAGATCTTGTGTGTTTACTGGTGCTATTATCAGGACTATTATCCAAGATAAGTCTGGAGGAAGACAACAGGTTGGTTGGAATAGAATTTTATCTCTAATATAAAACATATTTATATCTATTCATATGTATAGTCCTAGAAGGATATTTTATTTAATCATGTTGCTGCTTTATTTTTTTCTATTTTTTTTTTTAAAGATTTTATTTATTTATTTGACAGAGAGATTGAGAGAGCACAAGTAGGCAGAGTGGCAGGCAGAGGGAGAGGGAGAAGCAGGCTCTCCACTGAGCAGGGAGCCGGATGTGGGGCTTGATCCCAGGACCCCAGGATCATGACCTGAGCCGAAGGCAGCCACTTAACCGACTGAGCCACCCAGGTGCCCCAATGCTTTATTTTTTTTAAGATTACATTTATTTATTTGAAAGAGAGAGAATGAGAGAAAGCATGATCACGGGGAGGAGCAGACAGAGGGGGAGAAGCAGACTCCTCACTAAGCAGAGAGCCCAAGGGGGAGCTCAATCCCAGGACCCTGAGATCAAGATCATAGACGCTTAACTGACTGAGTCACCCAGGTGCCCCATGTTACTGCTTTAATGTTATGTTTGTTGGAAAGATCTCTTGGAGGAACTTGGATTTCATGCTTGCCTAAATTTTTGCTTAGACTTTTGTCTTAAGCTATTTGTCAGTGTAGAACTTGAAAGTCATTTTCTGTAGAAATAGTATTCTATGTGAGAGGTTTCTATGTATTAGCCCATAAAAACCCATTTTCCATGTAACATCCCCCAAAGAAAAATATTTCAGGTAAACTAACCATCACCTCTTAACATTGTTTTCTATGGAAGGATATATACCCAGTAAACTAACCATCACCTCTTAACATTGTTTTCTATGGAAGGATATATACCCAGTTCTCATCTGGGAAAGCAAGTAATACAACTCTCACCATCCTAGCTGCAGAACTAGAAACTTTCCTAGCTTCCTCAAGGGGCATGGCAAGAGGCTTTCATGATAGAGAGTAAGGCCTTTGTCTAGATGAGCCTAGAGAATTTATGACCGGTCTGCCTTGGAATATGAGCAAATCATCTAGGTCAGATTCTCTTCAGGTATGCTGAATTAGTAAACTAAATGTGTGGGTCAGAGGGGAGCGGGAAGGGGAGGATGATGGTAGAGAGGGCTCTAAAGGCCAGCTCTTTGTCTAATTGCAGGCATGAGATTTTGTAAGTCCAATGTCCACGGGTTCTGAACTGACTAGATAGAAATTCCAGCTCTACCACATGGGAGCGGTCCCCGCTCAGCTCTGCAGCATGATGAAATGTCAGAGAACTATCAGCATCGAAACTGGAGTAAGCCCAAAGAATGGATCAGGGTTCAGAGGGCAGAGAAACAGTGACAGAGGTCAACCACAAGCTTAGGCCTCAGACGCGGGGTAGAAACTAAAGTGTCAGACGAATGGACACTACACTTTAATGGGAGAAGATAAAGTGTCCCCATCCATGGGTAAATAGAGGTGAAATGTAAGGTGCAAGCCAATAAAAGTCAGCAGGGCTAGAGCTTGGGTCTAGAGTAAGACCATGTCATGTCACTTCACGTGGACTCAGTTTTGTCACAGAGCTTTTGCTAGACACTCTGGCCCGTAAGGTGTAGCTCTTTCCACCACCGTTGGACAGAAAGAAGGAAGGTGGGCTCTATGAAAAAGAAGGATGTTCTCTGCACATGTGTACAATCGTTCAAGTCAAAAGGACGGGAGTTCCTGATAAGAAGTGGAAATGGTCATCCCAGACGTTAGTCCCCACTAACTTTTAACAACATGTCTTGTTTATTCGGTAGGTAAGCGTAAGATACATGTGGGGAGAAATGATGCACACGGCTGGAAAACACTGAATCACAGGGCAAGTAACATTAAGTGCAGAATAAGTCTTATGAATAAAAAGTGCCCTAATAATAATACTAAGAAGGAGATGGATGGAGGAAGTGGATTTTCGTGGATTATTGAAAGAAGGTTAGGGTTGGGGCGCCTGGGTGGCTCAGTAAGTTAAGCGTCTGCCTTCGGCTCAGGTTATGAATCCAGGGTCCTGGGATTGAGCCCCAGGTCAGGCTCCCCGCTCAGCGGGGAGTCTGCTTGAGATTCTCTCCCTCTGCCCCTCCCCCCACTCGGTCTCTCTCTCTCTCTCTCTCTCTCTCTCTCTCTCTCTCAAATAAATAAATAAAATCTTAAAAAAAAAAAAAAAAGAGGGGCACCTGGGTGGCTCAGTCATTAAGCGGCTGCCTTCAGCTCAGGTCATTATCCCAGGGTCCTGGGATCGAGCCCCACATCGGGCTCCCTGCTTGGCAGGAAGCCTGTTTCTCCCTCTCCACCTGCTTGTGTTCCTGCTCTCGCTGTCTCTCTCTGTCAAATAAATAAATAAAATCTTTTAAAAATTAAAAAAAAAAAGAAACAAAGAAGGTTAGGCTATGTGTAGATAGCAGGAAGGAAGAAGGCCTTCAGTTCAGCTTGAGTCGGGTTTAGCCTGTCTGACAAAGTGCCCCCTTCAGAGGTAGCCTGGGGCTCTCATTCTATTTTCTGCAGCTGCTGCAGCATTGTTCTCCTATGCAGCACATTTCCCTACCAATGACTCTCCCTGTGGGGCAGTGACACTTCAGGAGGGGCATTGTCCTAAGGATGTTGGTCAGCCCTTCCCTGAGACCTGAATTTGCCCAGTAAATTGCTGGTTTGGGCAGAGAATGCCAGTTGGTCCCTGGCCCTGGAGGCACTGGGGCTCCCCAGCCTCCACGCTGAGTTTCTGTTCTGGACAAGCAAGGGCCTCTGAGATTCATTTAGCCTTCCTCATCCCACAGCAGTGGGGTGTTCTCGCTATCCCTCCTCTCTGGGGATTTTTGAGTCACTTTGCCAGAGGACACCCTAATTTCCTCAAAGTTCCTCAGGACTATAGGAAAGAGAAGCTAAGGGGCTGGCTCTGTACCTCTCAGACCTGACCTGCCACCAAAGGCCACTTTATTTCTGGATTTCACTTTAATTTTCCTTGTCTAGAACCCACTTATCTTCACTGGTTGCAGCAAAACCTATTGGTTCTTCCAGTCATGGCCTGGCCCTACAGTGTTGGCACGCCAGGGCAGAGGGGATGTGAAGAGCCCCAGACCTGTGGCCAATTGGACTGTCCCCCACTCCATCGCCAGATTCATCTCGTTCTGACCACTGAGTTTCCCTGTTCTCCATGATTGGGCTCCTTTCCCTGTTCCCTGATTTCCAAGGACTGGCCTTCTAGCCATGTCCCCAGGCTCTGAGAACTGCTTAAAAAAATAATTATTATAAAAGAAAGAAAAGAAAGAGATAATAAAAGAAAGAAATGTGTTGTATTCTTTTTAGAGGAAGCAAATGGGGCAGTTGGAGAGAGCCTAGATCTTGGAGTCAGCTGGTCAGGTAGATTAAAACCTGACTCAGTGGTTCCTAGATGTGTGACCTTGGGCAAGTTACTTTTGCTTTTTGAGGCTCTAGTCCTCATCTGTAAGATGGGGATAAAGATAACTTTTCAGTTGTAAGAATTAAATTAGATGATAATAGTGCCTATCATAAGGCCTGTCACTTAAGAGTTTCAAAAATTGTAGCTTCGGGAGCCTGGGTGGCTCAGTCGTTAAGCATCTGCCTTTGGCTCAGGTCATGGTCTCAGGGTCCTGGGATCGAGCCCCACATCAGGCTCCCCACTCAGTGGGAAGCCTGCTTCTCCCTCTCCCACTGCCCCTGCTTGTGTTCCTTCTCTAGCTATGTCTCTGTCAAATAAAATCTTAAAAAAAAAAAAAATCGTAGCTTCTACCCCAGGTCCCTAAGGCTCTGGCCAGTACTTGGCAATCTACTCTTCAATTTCATGGAACCCACTGTGTATGGAGTAATTGGTGTCTGAGGGTCCACATGTTGATAGTGGCTGTGGCTTGTGAGAACTCACAGTGCCTTGAATTCCCAACAAGAAGGCTGAGTCAGTTTTTGTTCAAGAAAACCCGGGAAGTGATGGAAAATGAGAGCAGAATAGCAAAATATGCACGAAATGTAAAGTTCTACATGCTTGCTGTCTTCAGACCCTGTTCAGACACGGAGTCTGAGATTCTGAGAGCCATCAAGCATCCTCCTAAGGCACGATGCCACCAAGCATGGCCCTCTGATCCCAAAGTCCACTCCTTTGTGTGTGCAGCCAAGGGAGACACAATTATTGGCAGGCCTCCCAACCCTCTCTCTGCAGCAAATTTTATGGGATTCAGTGTCTCATTTGTACTCATTTAAATCTGGGTTTTATGCAGCTTTTTTTAGCATCTACATGTCTTTGTTTCCTTCAATCTGAAGAACTTGGAGAAAAGAAGTGGTAGGTAGGTCAAGCTTACCCAGGGACACCAAAAACCAAAACACCAAGCCAAACAGACAAAAACAAAACAAAATGAGCAACAACAAAGAAGAAGTGGTAGGAAGAAACGTCCTGATGAATTTTCCTGTGCTGATCAAAGTAGTTTTTCTATAGTGCCAACAAAGACCATCCGAAGCGAGACCCTTACACTAGATCCAGCAACAGGCATGTGTACATTGGCTGGAGGAGCTTATGGTCTCAGTTACCTGTTTCAGTTCTAAAGGGTATAAAATGTTTGTCCGTAGAACTTCCTGAATTTCAGTTGTAGTGGTCCATTTTCCTGAATCCTCCTTTCAACAGTACATCAAGTGGTGTCAGCTGCAAAGCAGCCAGGATAGGGAAAGAATGAAGTAGGAAATTGAATTCCTTGCTATTACTTTCAGTGATGCATTTATACGCAAATAGCAGTGAGCAGCGAGAGGGAATCCAGTAGGAAGGTTTTTCTTTCTTTTTTTCCACTCCTAAGAAATAGAGAGAAGAAGTCGAGAATCATTGCTGAGCGGTTCACTTAATGGTTTCACTTTGAGGGACTCCCTCAGTTCTTGCTTGTTTATGCCATTGTTCTGATTTGTGGTTTGTTTTATCTTCCCCCACACACATCCCCCAACATAGTGGGTGATTATACTGCTTTGTATCAGTTTTTATTATTAGGGGCTTAAATGACGGAGATTTATCCATGGAGGACATACTGAGTTCAAGACTATGTCCGGAGTGCCTTGAGACTGTAAAGGGAACTGTGTCGCTCAGCTTGCTCTCTAGTTGCCAATCAGAGCCACTGCATACCAAGCAACACTGAGGCCAGAGTCATCCACCCAGCTAGGATAGGACCCAGAGCTGCTATCTGCAGCCCTGACTCACATTTGTAACTTTTTTTTATGGTAATGAAGCAGAGAAAAACTGAGGAACATCAGAAATGATTATCATTGCATTTTTAAGATGGCGCTTCTAACACTGTTCGATGGGAAGCTATCCAAGCTCCAAACTGGAGAGCGAGGGGGGAAGTATTTAGTGATATGGGAAGTGGAAGGGTTGGGATTTTAGGGTGGACAGTGATGAGTCTACTAGGGCTTTTCTAGACTGTTCCAGGAGGAGTTAAAGTTGGGAGGGAATGCAAGCCCGACCTTAGGAGACTCCAGATTTCACAGCGCAAAGCTAGGGCAATAAAGATTCAAATAGCCAACACAATTTAGCACTTTTCAGAAAGGATTCATGCATTCATTCAACAAGTATTTCTTAGTGTATGCTTAGCACTTTGACAAGACCTGAAAATGTCAGTTCAACAAAAATGCACTTATGCTGGATGGTTACACTCAACTCCTTTTAAGAAAAAAATGACGCACTTCTCACCAAGCAGAAGGCCTCAGTTGCAGACAAGGACAAATACGTTCCTGATGGTCTCTCTCCAACTGGCTCTGTCTCCTCAGTTTGCATCTCTGGTAGGCGCAGGTGTGATGCTGCTCCTGATGGTGAAGGTGGGACGCTTTTTCCACGAAATGCCAAATGTAAGTAGAACTGATAAATAATTGAGTGGAGAAAGATCAGATCTCCAGATTGCATCTTGGTGGGGTATTCACCTTGTCCCCAGTGGTCACCCTGTCCTATCTCTCATCCCTTCCCTTTAAAATAATAGCATCCACCTCACAGGACTGGGAGTTCAATAAGGTAATGTTTATAACATAGAGAGAACAGTGTTGAGCTAATCGTAAGTGCTCAAGAAATATTAGGTATTATTGTTACTATTCTCATTCTCATTAATCTTCTTTTTATTGCTTCAGCTATAAAGTAAGTTTTATAAGTAAGGATTCAGTTAAAGATGACCAAAATAGACTTCAGATGCCAGAACGCCCCTCACTGACTCAGGCTTGGAAACTCATTGTGTATTCATGCCATCTGTTTTCCTAAGCCGTTTCCAGAAGGCCTTGTTCTGCGTTCATATGAACTCAATCCCCCTATTACTGCCGCTCACTAGAAAGCAGGGTCTGTTCAGGTTAAAACCCCTGTTCAGGTGGGCTGCCTCTATATACTTGCCGTTTCTTCCCTTTGCGAGAGGCTGATTGCCTTGCATCTAGATGCCAGGTGCATTCAATGATTGGCGGTCATCAATTTGTTCTCTGTTAAAATACAGATCAATGCTCAGTGACCACAATTTCCTTGTAAATTTCCTTAACGTTCCTTTCGCCATTTTTAGTTAGTACTAAGGGAGGTGGGAAGAGGTTTCATGACTGGGGGAGCAGCTTGGTTACACACTGAGGTGGCAGTCCCTAAAGCTGGAGTGGTTGTAAATGTTATCCCCATCCTTTTGAACACCTCCATCCCACCTGGTAAATACCAGGTTTCAGAAGAGCAGGACTACCTCAAGGCTCCTGCTGCCTTCTGCTCTTGTGAGTCAGAGATCTTGGAACTCAGCCCCAGAATCTATATGCATGGAAGGTGGGATTAAGCTTGTATTTATCACACAAGCTGTCCTCCGATTCCCAGCAGAAGTCATCTCCAGAATGTAGTTTCTGTAGCAAGGTGCTATAACTCTTAGAGTCTATTTTAGGAGAGCCGCTCACTAATTCACTTTGAACAGGGATTTTTTTTCTTTATAGCTAGAAGAATCAGAATTTTTTTAAAATTGCAAACAAATAAAAATCTGTCAGAATTCACTAAGGGCACTCCTGTATTATAAATACGTTGGGGACAGAACAACCCTTGCTTTGGGCTCACCATGTTATGTCACATTATTTTTATAGCATCTAGTTAGGATGTTTCTGGATGAGAAGTTGTGAACACCATCTGATCAGTGGAATAGCTGAACTGCTATAATAATGGGGCTCTATGGGTACTAAACTATGAATGATCCCTTCCTTCCTTGAGAGATTATGGATAGCTTGTTATAAAACTCTTATTGGAGTAATTGGTGGAGCATCCTGGCTAGGATCTCAACCAGTTAGCAAGGGGACCAACACAATTTTTTTATAAACATGATACACAATAGTATCTTCAATATTGTTCCAATTTTGTGTGAAAAAATATATAGCACATACCAAAATGTTACCAATGGTTATCTCTTGGATGATGGAAATTATATATAAGTCTACTTCTTTCTTTATACATGAGCATGTTTTACCTTAATATCCAGAAAGGCTACATTTTTATCATATATTGTTTTATGAAAAGATTTGCCAAAAATCTTGCAAAAACTCTATGAGGTGGAGTTTCTTTTCCTTCCCACCACATGTCCCTGCAAATTGCAGAACATTTAGAGATTCTTGACTGAAAAGAAGATGAAGATGGGAAAGAAGTGATTTCTACTGACTTCGTCTTTGCCCATCCCTCCTCTGCTGACCTACTGAGTCCACTGGTCACTGAGTAACCTCAGAAAACCAGAGTAAGCTTGGACCCAGCCATTCCTGGTGATAGGATCAGTTCTAATCCCAGGCAGAGCATAGCATATAGAGGAGAGATGGCTAGGAAAAGGCTAAGAAATGTTTGTTTTTTTGTTTTTTTTTTTTTTTTAAAGATTTTATTTATTTGAGAGAGAGAGAGAGCACATGAGAGGGGGGAGGGTCAGAGGGAGAAGCAGACTCCCTGCTGAGCAGGGAGCCTGATGCGGGACTCGATCCCGGGACTCCAGGATCATGACCTGGGCCGAAGGCAGTCGCTTAACCAACTGAGCCACCCAGGCGCCCAAGGCTAAGAAATGTTAAGCTAGTGCAGGGACTTCATGAAAACAAGAAAATGTTTCTTAAAGTATGTTAGATTCTGCTTTGAGGCCCTGATAATTTTTACATTGCTGAGTGGCATGGCTGACTTTTTTTGTGGTTCCTTTGTGAAGATTTGGGAGTTTTACCCCCGAAGGGAAAATGAAGCAGGGTTTACCTTTTCCCCATAGGCTGTGCTGGCTGGTATTATCCTGAGCAACATCCTACCCTACCTTGAAACCATTTACAACCTACCCAGTGTGTGGAGGCAGAATCAATATGACTGTGTGAGTATAGATGCACTGGCTGAAGTACGGAAGGACAGAGGGGAACGTTGGAAAGAGGGAACGAGAACAAACAAAAGAGATCAGGATGAAGGACACTAGCGATTCTTTGATAACTAATACTCTAGCTTAAAAAAGGGGGGGGGAAGTCAAGGTTATTGGTGCATGGAAATATTGAGACCTCATTCCAAAAACTATGCAAATAAAAAGGAATTAATGGCTAGAGTTAGATACAAATCTAGTAAAAAAGGTTGGTCATACATGACATAGTTGAATGACTTTTAATCCAGTTAGTGTGAACGCATTCCAGGATAGGAGGCACAAATCTTACTAAGAGAAGGCAGTGTCTTGCCAGGCAGACTAACCGATGGAGCACCCTCCTTCCATCTAGAGCACAACATAAATGGGAAACAGGAAAAAATAAAAGATGGTAGTTGTAATATCATGAGAGGGGAAGGACCTGGTAGAGGCAAAGAGACATGAAAGGGAATAGTTTTGGGATCCAGGTCCCTGAGGAGCTAAGAGAGGATGTGGTCCAGTGCAGAGGGGTCACTTCTTGGCCCAGAAGGAGGGAGAGCACTTCCAACAGGAGCGAAGAGAATGAGGGAAAGTTAAGCATGGATACTACTAACAAGTGGCAGGTGAAGGGGGAAGTAAATATTTAAGGGAGTTTGAGCCTATCTGCTCTGTGAAGATGAGTCAGGTTGGCTGCTGAGAGTGATGGAAAAGGTGGTGGGGTAAGGGCTTGAAAAGTTGTACATGATAGGTCTTAAAATAGCAACTACCATTCATTTGTTGAGTGTTCTGGGTTGCTTTAGGATCAGGATTTCCAATCTCAACAAAGCCCATAAAGTAGATATTGTCATCCCTATTTTGCACATGAGGTTTCAAGAGAGAATTGAAGAGAGAAACGACCAAGGATGCACACAGGAATTGCTAGACAGCCTTGGAACCCAATCATTTGTGATGGCGTCAGTCCATATGGCTGTAGAATTTGTGTTCTAAATTCGAGGTGTTGGGAGGGAGGGGAGGGGGAAGGGGAGTTGAGAGAACTGGTGGTTTTCTCAATTCTGCTTGTTGTCATGGTCTTCCCTTGCCCTTCTTTCCCTTTTCCATAAGGTTATTTGGTTGGTGACATTCATATCTGCCATTTTCCTGGGACTGGATATTGGACTACTTGTTTCAGTAGCTTTTGCTTTCTTCATCATCACTGTTCAGTCACACAGGTACTTTGTCTCAGGTAATAGGAGGTTGGCCATGGTGAGGTAAGGCAACTATGACCTAAAAGCAAATACATTTCCTTTCAGAACTAAGATTCTCCTCCTGGGTCAGATCCCTAACACCAACATTTATAGAAGCTTCAGTGACTATCGGGAGGTAAGACTCCAAATCAGTTCCGCTCGTTCGCCCAAAGGATGGGCTGGACCAGGCCTGCTGCTTAGTTTTTCTACAAAATCCCTTTGCTGTTGTTGGCTGTACCACAGATACACATCTGCCAAGCTGGGCAAAGGGAGGCAGGAAGGCAGAGGCAGGTGACTTAAGTAGGTAGATCCTTAGACTACAGTAGCCAGTTAAGGATCACGTCCTTTAGGGGGAAGGAGGCCAAGAAAAAGAAAAGAGCAAATGGAGGGTGAAGAAGAAAGCAGGAAAGCAGGGGGTGAAAGTGAGCGGAAAGAACTTGCTAATTCTGGCCTCTTATAAAAAAGAATACAGATTCTCCAGGGGGCTCTAGAGATTTTTTTTTTTTTTTTTTTTTTTGCTCCATAAAAGAGCTGAGA
This sequence comes from Halichoerus grypus, assembly GCF_964656455.1. Lineage (NCBI taxonomy): Eukaryota > Metazoa > Chordata > Mammalia > Carnivora > Phocidae > Halichoerus > Halichoerus grypus. The sequence continues at coordinate 112,553,407 of NC_135720.1, forward strand.
AATTGCCCTCCATTTTACATTTGTCTTGCAGGTTACAAACCTTCCTGGGGTGAAAATCTTCCAGTGCTGCAACTCTATCACATTTGTCAATGTTAATCACCTAAAGCACAAGCTGTTGAAAGAGGTGATGGCTGCCTCCCCTGCCTTTCTCCACCTGCTCCCCTCCCCTTCCCCAGGTGCCCCCTCTTTGCCCACTCACCACCTGTACGAGACCTCTCTTACTTCTCTCAGGTTGAAATGGTAAGGGTGCCTCTTAAAGAAGAAGAAGTGTTCCGTCTGTTTAATCAAAGTGAAGAAGGCTCACGGGAAGAGAAGATATGTCAGTGTTCCTGCAACTGTGATGAAGTACAGCTGTCGCCCAGGGTTAGAAACGTCTCTTCCTTTCTGCATAACATTCTCCACATTTTATAAAGACACATGCATTAGTCGTTGAAAAAGAAGAAGCAAGGAAAGAAAATTGAAACCCCCTCAGGGACTTTGGCTCTTAGGTGGGCTCTGGGGTAATTGGAAATCAAAGATTTCTACTCAGAAATGAAGACACAGGGCCCCCTCTGAGATTAAATCTTGACTTAAGTAGGTAGGAGGAGATGTTTGAGTCCCTATTCAATGGCCAGTGACTAATCTGAGCACAGAGAGTACACTCTGCCTATTGAGATTGATAGTAATACCTTAGTTATACCTATTTCTCTAACTTTTACCTGCCTGGCTTTAGATTTCTGAAAATAAGTGACTTAAAGGTTGTTTTCTAGGGGCACCTGGGTGGCTCAGTCGGTTAAGCATCCAATTCTTGATTTTGGCTCAGGTCATGATCTTGGGGTTGTGGGATCGAGCCCTGAGTCGGGCTCAGTCCTGGGCATAGAGCCTGCTTGGGATTCTCTCTCTCCCTCTCCCTCTGCTCCTCGTCCCCCCTCTAAAAAAAATAAGATTGTTTCTAATTCCAACTAAGGCAGCAGAGTCGACGTGGCTGGGGTTCTTAAGGATGTGCCAGGGTCTTCTGATGTCTGCCTGTGACCAAGGAAACGATGATGGGGAGTGGAGGGTGGATAAGTATAGATGGAAATTTTACACCATCTGAAGGTTATTTTAGCTGATGAATTACAAAGTGTTCATTATTTCCAACTCAGACTTGGTCTAAATTAATTCCCTTCGTCTAATATTTATTCCCTTTCCAAAGAGCTCATTTCTAGCTTTGGGGCCTTTCACCCAGTCTATACCTATACCTGGAGGGGAATTCTATCTACACACACACATACACACACACACACACACACACACACACACACACACATTTACTCCCCCCCGACAAAAACACCTCCTGTCCCCCTGATGTAGACACCTGCAAACACTAAGCACCCATTCTCATTCCCATATACCCTAATGGAGCATAAGTTCTACTCAACTCCCTGAAAACACCAACTTTCCTGCCAAGAGGACAGAATTACCACTCTCTCTAATTTTTGTTTCCACACTACACTGAGCATCGTAGAGGGTGTTTACAGGGCATCAGCAAATACACTCTAGAGTAGAATAGGATCACCTAGTATTTATTGAACTTCTACTCTACACCCAGAACTGTGACACTATGAAAAAGGAAAACGAATTTGAAGGGTCTCTGTCCTCAGGTAGTTCTTTTTTCTTTTTCTTTTTTATTGTGGTAAAACACATCACATAAAATTTACCATCTTAACCATTTTGAAGTATACAGTTCAGTAGCGTTAAATATATTCACATTGTTGTGCAACCATCTCTACCATCTATCTGCAGATTTTTTTTCATCTTGCAAAACTGGAGCTCTGTCCCCATTAAACAACAGCTCCCCGTTTCTTCCTCCTCCCAGCCCTGGCTACCCCCATTCTACCTTCTGTCTCTATGAATTTGACTATTCCAGATCTCTCATTAAGTGGAATCATACAGGATTTGTCTTTTTGTGACTGGCTTACTTCGCTCATCATAATGTCCTGGAGCTTCATCCAGGTTGTTCTTTTTTAAAAATGTTTTTTCATGGAAATTTTGAACATAAACAAAAGTAGAGACAAGTATAATGAGCCTCAATATTCCCACCATCCACTTCAAGATTTATCAACTCATGGTCAATTTTGTTTCATCTCTATGCTCACCCGTATATAGCCCCTCAAAATCACAAAATTATTTTGAAACAATTCATGGAATTTTATTTTATTTTATTTTAATGATTTTATTTTTAAGTTATCTCTACACCCAACATGGGGCTCGAACTCACAACCCTGAAATCAAGAGTTGCATGCTCTACTGACTGAGCCAGCCAGGGGCCCCAATACATGGAATTTTAAGTCAGACTAGGGAGATGACTCTCTATTAATGTGACCTACAAGGCTATTTCTGTATTTTATCAATCCTAAGATATATGTTCTTTTCACATCTCTGAAATTTGGATTCATTGTGTAATTGATGGCATGTCACAGTTTAATTTGCAGTGATTTGTTTTTCTTTCTTGACAATATAAAAAAGTGTGGTGCATCTTAAAATTGATGAAGTAGGGGTGCTTGGGTGGCTCAGTTGGTTAAGCTTCTGCCTTTGGCTCAGGTCATGATCCCAGAGTCCTTGGGTTGAGTCCAGCATCGGGCTCCCTGCTCAATGGGGAGTCTGCTTCTCTGCCCCTCCGCTGGCTCGTGTTTCTGTCTCTCTCTCTCTCTCTCTCATGCTTTCTCTCTCTCAAATAAATAAATAAAATGTTTTTAAAAAATTGGTGAAGTAGGACAGTCAACCATTCCACACAGTATACTGTCATGTTCAGAATTGTGTCTTTAAATTTAACAACTCTAAGACTTCAGATAAAGAAAGATCGGCATGAGTTCAAAAAGTCAGGCAAATCTCCTGGTAGCCATGGACTTGAGCTAGGCAGGAGAGAGAAATTTGGATTTAGGTCAGATGGGGAAAAAGAGGATTCCCAGTCTGTGGATAAGGTTGGACAAAGACACTGGGGTGGAAATAAGTATGGGGTCCTCTGAGTAGGAGGCTTGTCCTGGGAAGTAAGTTCAGGCAGACAACAGATGCGAGTGAATCTTGAAAGTCTTTAAGGGACAAGAGTGTGTAGAGTGGATGAGGGAGAGTAAGGGGAGGCTCTCAGAGGTCTCCTTCCACCTGAAGGACCTTGCATCTCCCCGCCACTGAGCCCATCCTCCACTGTTCCCCCAAAGGCCTGGCCTGAGGGACTCTCAAGCCTTGAGGGACACCCCTCTCCATTGAACTATAATTTATTAGCCATCCATACCACTTTTTTTTTTTGCTCTACAACATATACTACCTTGTACAGTTTTTACCTTCACATTTAATGTTTTTTAAATTTATTTCATAAGCAATATTATTAGCACAACAGAAAAAAAAGAAGAAACATCACCCCAAACTATACCACTCTAGCAAATGAACTTTTAAAACATTTTTCCATGTACCTTATAGTTCTTGTCTATCTATGTTTTTGTTTCTCCTTTGAATGGACACACAGGCAGAACCTGGTGCCTGTGACTACATGCCCATTGTATTCCTGGGACTTGGTACTGTCCTTAAGCTATGGCAGGCACTCCGGGCCTATTAGGATGAAAGGAGCAAAAGGCAAAGACAGCCCTGCTCGAGTAACTTCTATCTTCTTAAGGAAGTCTGATGAAAGATGGAGGCGTTGAGAAAGGGACTGATGGAGGAAACACTTCAAACAATGTGTTAGGAGGTGCTGGAGACAAATTAGAACCCAGGGATGAGGGGAAGGAGTAAAGCAAAGGTGATTTTAAGTCTGGCTCGCAGGACAATGAAATCATCCCTGGTACACCGAGGGAAGTTGGGAGGGAAACACTGGTGAATGTGGTTTTAGTTGTGAGCTCAAAGTGACAATGAGGTATCCAAGTGAAACCCAAGCTCCTAGTCCACGGGGAGCTTTCCTGCCAGAGAGGAAGGTGAGTCCATAGACAGAAATGGCATAGTAGCCCTCCTCTGAGCCTCCTCACTGTCCTCCCCTAACTCTGTTGTTTCAGGTTGTCTATACAGAACGATTTGAAAGTAAACAGGACCAAGACTCCTCCTCCATTAACCTGATCCGCTGCTCACGTTTCGAGAGTATGAACATGAGCCGGTCCACGTCCGATGAACAAGTACCATACCCCGTATCTTCCATGTCTCACAGAAGCCCCGGGCCAAACTACGAGGCTGTGGACAGAGCTTGGCTTTCTAATAACCCCTCTAGAAACAGCTCGATGCCCCTGCCTGGCACTGCTGAAAACCAGGGGAGGGACAGATCGTTCCTCCCCTTCTCAGATATCTCTCTCCTACCCAGCGTCCACACCATTATCCTGGATTTCTCCATGGTCCATTTTGTGGATCCACAGGCTTCAGTGGTGTTAAGACAAGTAAGTATTGAGGAGGCTTTCACAAGAGCCCTGATCCCCTCCTACCCCTACCCCTGCCTGCCCAGATCCCGATTGAATGCTGTCTGTCACGGATCAGCTGCTATGTGACTCCGGGGCCACTAGAAACTTGGACACTAAAGACAATTTAAGGTCAGCCAGAGTAAGGGGTGCCTGGGTGGCTCAGTCGGTGAAGCATCTGCCTTCGGCTCAGGTCATGATCCCGGGGTCCTGGGATCGAGCCCCGCATTGGCCTCCCTGCTCAGTGGGGAGCCTGCTTCTCCCTCTCCCTCTGCCTGCTGCTCTCCCTGCTTGTGCTCTCTCTCTCTCTCTGACGAATAAATAAAATCTTAAAAAAAAAAAAAAAGTCAACCAGATTAAAAAGAAAATGAACCACTCTGATTTATTGAACTGGGATTGGTTCTCTAAGCATGGCATATTATTTCTCAAAAACTCAAAAGTGGGAAATTTTAATACCACTGAGGCAGCAGTCTGTGCTACCCCCCCAGCCACTCCCAGTATATCCTAGGAGTTCAGATCTTTTCAAGAACAGGTCTGAATGCTATAGAAAAAAAGCACACCAAGCATCCTCCACCGTATCGCTGCTCCGCAGCACACCTTGTCAAAGACTCTCAGATGTGAAGATGTGGTAGGAGGACTCTGCAAGCCTGGGGCTGCCTTGTCCAGGACCCACAGGACCTCCCCAGTTCCTTCCTCCTTGCCCGCATCTTTGGGTAAAAAGGGCAGGGATGGCTTGTCCTTCAGAAGCTGTGTCCCTGAGTCCTGGCCTCTCTCCTCCTCTCTGGTTTCTCCAAAAGTTGTCATTCCTCTCCTTATGTGGACAGTTAGATGCACAACTAGCCATATCAGCTTTATTGTTAATGTCTCCTAAGTACAATATCTGCTTTTCAGCCAGCTTATGTCCCTCTACAGCCCTCTCTTCCACTCTTGCTCCTGTTGGTGATGGCTCAGGTGTAAACATCCTGAACACTCACTTCCTGGGTCTGACTGCACCCACCTTTTTTTTTGAGATCTACTCCTTTGGTTGATTTTCCTTCTTTTATCTTCTGATCCTTTGGTTGATTTTCCTTCTTTTATCCTCTGATCCTATCTTATCAAACCTTCTTATTCCTAAAGAACTATGATTCTCCCTTATATGAGTCCAGCTCCTCTTTGGTCTGAGGCAACAGGAAACTTCTCAGAGCAGAAAAAACTCTGGTTGGCCGTCTGTGGTTGTGTCCTCTATCCTGGCTTTGCTACCATTCGCTGTCCATCTGACCCAAGGTAGTTTAGTAAATTGCACTGGATCTTCATTTCCTCATCTATAAAACGAGAGGCTCAGAAGAAGTTAATGTTAAGGGCTCCCCCATCCAAGACATCCTTGTCTCCACCCCGTTTTCAGATTCAATTAAACTCAATGTCTTATCTTTGGGACTTTTCTGTCTTTGGTTGTGCTGCTGGGCTGTGGAGAGTAGTTCTGAATATGAGCCTCAGGATTCCTGAATTCCATTCTCTATATGTCACTTGACCGTCTCTGGGCCACTTTTTTTTTTTTCCTCCTCTGCTCAGTGAACTGCAGGAAGAAGGGGGTCACATGCATACACTAAGCAATAATACCAAGATCTGGCTGTTCCTGAGGGCTGTGCGGTATGTCCCCATCACACCTGCGCCTGTCTCTCCTAGCACTGTGCTCAGGAGCATTATTTCTTTATGTGAACTGTTCCCCACCTGAGACCATGGGCAACCCTCCCTCTCACTCCCCACCCCACATGAGAACATCTGATTCTCTTTCGTATTCCCAGCACTTTAGACATTTCCTGGCATATGGAAGTCCACTCATCCAATGTTTGTAGAGCTGAATTGGAATGCAGAGGTACATATACTCCAGACAAGTGAACGACCAAAGGGGTATTAAAACTTAGCTAATCAGAAGGCCCGTTCCTAGTGAGCATGAAGATAACTAACGCTGATTTACTCTCTCCTCACAGATGTGCAATGCTTTCCAAAATGCGGACATTTTGGTACTCATTTCAGGGTGTCACTGTGAGTACCCCTCACCCTATGAGAGGGCTATTGGCACCCCGAATGCCCTGCTACCCAGGTGCCTGACCTTGTGCGCTCTGGGTTCGGTTTGTAGCTTCTGTGGTCAGGGCCTTTGAGAGGAGCGAGTTCTTTGGCGCCGGCATCACCAAGGCCCAGCTCTTCCTCACCCTCCACGACGCCGTGCTGTTTGCCTTGTCGAGGAAGTTTCCAGAGGCATCCGAGTTGAGCATGGACGAGTCTGAGACCGTGATACAGGAAACCTACTCAGAAACAGACAAGGTTGGATGATGTGCAGCATCCTTGTGGGGGGTGAGCAGGGGGAGACACTTGATTGAGCAGAGATGAGCAATGGCCAGGAAAGTTTTCTGAGTATGGCTGTGCCAAATTTTGGGACATTGAAGGGCTCCCTTACCAGTTGGTAAATAGCAGTGGAACTGAGTCCCAGGGTCTCCCCACTGCCGTGGCATCTGGGTGCCATTCAGGATCCTTTCCCAACTGAAGAGAGTGTTACCCAACACAGCAGAGGTCTCCAGGATCCTTTTACAGCTAGCTTGGTTAGTGCCAGTGCCATCCCAGTTACTGAATATTTTAACCAACTGAGCCACCCAGGCGCCCGCCAGTTACTGAATATTTTAAATATCTCCCCTAGCTGTACCTTTAGAATCCATCCCTACACCACCTTTAGGATGAATAATAGAACTGATGGACTAGCAGAGGTAAAGATCTGACAATCTAACACTTTGGCTCTTATTTACACTGGGAGTAACATAAGAGTTACTCAACCTGACAAATGCAAAGGAGAATGATCTATAAGCCAGAACTTTTAGCCATTTATTAATACTAAGTAAAGACCTGGGCCTATTTCAGTGTTTTTAAATCAGTGTCTGTGAAAGTTAAAGGTATCCCCTTGCCCCCCGCTCAAAGAAAAGGAAATTAAAATACAGATGGGCACCAAATATTATCTAATGACTAGAAATTATTTTTTAATTAAACCCCTGATTCTTTGACTTAATTCATTTTAATAATGTTTGAATTTTTTATGACAAGAGTCATAAGAGTAATAAGTTTTTTTGAACACTTGAAGAAGTAAAAGATATCCAAGCTTGTAAAACACGGCCTTTTTTTTTCTTTTTCTTTTTAAGTAAACTCTGTGCCTGATGTGAGGCTTGAACTCACGACCCTGATATCAAGAGTTGCATCCTCTAAAGACTGAGTCAGCCAGGCACCCCACTTTCTTTTTCTTTTTAAAGTAATGTATTTCCCTTGCTTATTGATAATTCTCACAGGTTATGTGCCTCTGCTTATCCAGAACAACTTTTTCCTCAATGGACATATTTTTTCTATTCTGCTCTATACTCCACTCCCATCTATAAAATCATAGAGTCACAAAGCCTTTCAGTTGGAAGAAACCTCGGAGTGTTTCAGGTTTATCCCTACATGGAGCAACAATTCTCTTAACAACATTTCTGACAGAGGTCCTCCTGCTTATGCTTAGAGATTTCCTGTGGCTCTCAAAATTTAGTACACATCAGAATCACCAAAATATGCTGTTAAAACACGGACTGCAGATTCTTCTGTGCCCCATATCCCCTGAATTTCTGATTCAGTGGGTCTGGGGTAGGGCCTGAGAATTTGCATTGCTAACAAGTACTGGTTAACGCTGATACTACTGATACAGAAACCACATTTTGAGAACCACTGCCTTAGAGATTCAACGTCCATCTTTCACTGTCAGTCTAGTGTGCCTGGTAATCTTTGGGTGTGTGCCAGACATTGTATTTAGAAAATGTTTATAAAAATAATTTGGGGCCCAGGATGATATTTTTTTTCTGGAAAGAATTTGATTGTTTTGCCAAGTACCTGGAGGCACTAGCGATTCAGGTTAACTGATCTGATTTTAGGACTTGAGGTGTTCTAGGCCATCCAGATGACCCACAGCCCAGCCGTGGCTGCATGCCACAGCCCCTCCCTTGGCAGACCCTGGAATGCAACTTTGGCAACTCGTAAGCCCTTAAAGTTGTCAAAAGCACTGCTCTGTATCTATGTGTCAGTTCAAAATCATCAAATACCTTCTACAAAACTGGTCCCAAATGCCAGACTCACCTCTGTAGATTTTCACCTTTTCCAAATCTTGTCCTGGTAGTTCTTCATGATATTTGTTAGCTTTGTAGTGTCTTCAAGCAGACGTTTCAAAATATTTTACCCAGCTCTTGTGGCTGTCCTCAGTAGGAGGTCTGAATTATGTAGTCTGCCTTTACTCTAAGTGAAATTTTCTCTATTTTATTTATAATTATGATATACTTGGCAGATTTGCTTTACATATTACATTGTCTTTCCTATATTAACCTTTTCTTATTTTCCATTTGCCTTTTGTTTAGAATGTCATCTCACTTAGGAAATAAATTGTATTTTCTTCTAGATTTTTATGTTTTAGCTGTTTATATATTATACTCTTTAATCTAGTTAGAATATATTTCAGTGTGTGGTGTTAAAGAGTAATCTTTATTTCTTATCTGTACAGCAAACCATTCTGAGCTAACTCATGTACTGGATAAGCTATCTTTCCTCCACTGATTAGAAATGCTATTTTTATAAAATATTGCATTCTTATGAAAACTGAAGTCTATTTCCAGCTTAGTGTTTTCACTGTTGAGTATAGTTTCAATACAGCTTTGTAATACATTTAGCATTTGGTTAAGAAGTCATGTGTCACCAGTCCTCTATTTCAAAATCTGCTAAGTCATTCTCACCAATTTATTCTTCCAAACAAACTTTTAAATCTTTTGTCAGCACCCCAACTCCGCCCCCCAAAAAGGATCCCACTCAAATTCTCATTAGAATTGCATTAAAAATATAAAATAATTTGACAAGTGCTATCTTTACAGTATTTGTTCTTCCTATCTAGGAACATGGGCTGTTTTCACATTTATTCAGTCTTTTTAAATGTTGCATTCATAGTAAGATTTTGTGATTTTCCTTATACAGACAAATTCTAAATACTTTATACTTTGTTTTAGACTTTTATTGATTTTTTTAAATGAACATTCTTTTTCATTATATTTTCTACCTGGCAATTGCTAGCCTATGGGAAACCTATTGATTTGTATAAAATTATTTGGCCACCTTTGTGACTCCTTTTATTAGACCTAAGAGGTTTCATTGTTAATTCTCTTGAGTTTTCTAAATAGAAAAATATTTTCTACAAATAATATAAATACCTTATTTTCCAATTGTCAAAATGCTTATTTTCCAATTGTCAAAATGCTTATTTCAGTATCATATATTATGGCATTAGCTAGATCTCCCAGAACAATATAAGTAATAATGGGCTGTCTTGTCTTACTCCTGAATTTTATGAGAAAAACTTCTTATGTATCTCTATTAAGGATAGTGGTAACTGTTGGCTTAAGATAGACATCATATTTATTCTGTTTTTATTTTTTTCATTTTTTTTATTATGTTATGTTAATCACCATACATTACATCATTAGTTTTTGATGTAGTGTTCCATGATTCATTGTTTGCATATAACACCCAGTGCTCCATTCAGTATGTGCCCTCTTTAATACCCATCACCAGGCTAACCCATCCCCCCACCCCTCTCCCCTCTAGAACCCTCAGTTTGTTTCTCAGAGTCCATAGTGTCTCATGGTTCGTCTCCCCCACCGATTTCCCCCCCTTCATTTCTCTCTTCCTATTATCTTCTTCTTTTTTTTTTTTTAACATATAATGTATTATTTGTTTCAGAGGTACAGGTCTGTGATTCAACAGTCTTACACAATTCACAGCACTCACCATAGCACATACCCTCCCCAATGTCTATACTCTGTTTTTAAAAAGTATTTTTCTAGTTTACTAACATCCTTATCAGGACTTATATTAAGACTTGGTATTGAATATGTCAAAATTTTTTTCTGACATCTAAGCTAGGAAGCCTAGGAGAGGAGCAAATTCTACTTTGGATGTATTAAATTCAAGATGCCTGGTAAACATCCAAGTGGAGATGTCAGAATGGAAATGGGTATATGAACGAGCAGATCAGGGGAAGGGTTATAACCAAGAAGTCATTGGCACATAGATAATAATGAAAATATGGGACTAAATAAAATTGCCTATGAAGGAGTGTAGGTGCAGAAGTTCCCAGGATCGAGCCCTGGGGTTTACCAACATTTAGAAGTCCAAAAGAATTAGAGGAGACAACAAATAGACCAGAAAGAAGCAACCAGGAAGGAAGGAGGAAAAGCAAAAGAGTGTCATATGGCTGAAGAGAAAAAATTGTTTCAGAAGAGGTGAAAGTTGTTAATTCTATGGAATGCTTCTGCAAAGCTGATTCACCAAGCCTGTGGGGCATCTGCTATGTGACAGGCTCAGTGCCTGGTACTGGGGTTATCGAAAACCAGGCACTGCCTTACCTCAAGGAGCTTAGAGTCTAATAGGGGAAATAGATTTGTAAATAAATAAGGCAATACATTATTGGCACTGTGATAGAGGTGTGAGTGAGGTATAGTTGGAACGCAAAGGAAGCTATGATCCTGGTTGGTCATCTTTGATCTGAATTTGGAACGGTGAATAAGTGTATGTGGACAAGGTGGAGAAGGACAAGGCAGGCACAGGGAGCAGCATGAGCAAAGGTAAGCAGAAGTCAGACATCTTTGGTTATCTTTAAGGCTAGAGCAAAGGGTGGAGACTACAGATGTGGATAAAGCTAAAGAAGATGGCAAGAGGCAAGGTCACAAAGGGCCTTACGTGCCCTGCCAAAATTACACTAGGGGTTGGAAAGACAAGTAAGATCAAGAAGACAAGATGTTTCAGAATGCTGCCAAGACCACTGCTGTTTTAATGGTTGACCATGAAATCCAGGCTAGCTAGGAGAGCCAAAGAAATCAGAAGTTATGATTAATAGAGCCTGAAGAATAGGGAGTAAACAAGGAACTGGCGGGTGCAAAGATGAAAAGCAGATGTGAGCCAGAAATATTTTCTACTTTGCCAGGAACTCATGATTTCTCGTATCTTAAGTCCTATTGTATTCTGAAATTCCTTGACTGTTCAAAAGTTAAATTTAATTGGAAATTTTAACCCATCTAATTGTGTGTATTTTAGAATGGAGAGTCAGGACATAAAATGAACCGCAGTCTTCTAGATGTCTCCAAAAACATAAATCCAGACTACACCATGGTTCAGGAACCAATAACAGGGGAGGAGTTGGAGCTAGACCTGGAGCTGGAGCCCACACTGGAGTCAGAACAAGAAGCTGGGCTGGACCTAGAGCTATACCTGGATCATGAGATGGAGCCTGAGTCAGAGTTAGAGCCTGAATCTGAGCTAGAGCCTGAATTGGAGCTCAAGCCTGAGTCTGAGTCCAAACCCAGACCAAGGGCTCATACTTATCCTCGGCAGCAGTACTGGCCTCTGTATCAGTCCATGCCTCCCAGCTCCCCAAGTCAGGATCGGCCTAGGACACAGTCATTGGAGAGGAGGCATCAACATAAGAATTCATATTCACCCAAGGGCAATAAAACTGTGGATCTTAGGAAATGAACTGGGAATAAGGAGTCAGATTCCCTTGGCAAATCCTCCTTGCCCGAATGGGTTCACTTGGTCAGAAAACCTAGCAATTCTTGTTTTGGGACCCTCCATCTGCTGGCTTCTTGCTTGCTCAGCACTGGGATCTCACTCCCAGATCACAATACTAAATACCAAGAATTATCTCTGAATTCCCTATCTAGGCTTACCTCATTTCACCTTCAGCAGATATTCTAGTGAAAGATTTCCTTCTTTGCATACCCCATACCTCTGGGGATATTGTCCAACCATCTCTAGCTTACTCCTTTCATCTGTTTCCCTTTCTCCAAAGAGATGAGGCTCAAATAAAATATATAAATCTACTTACATTTGGACCTTTCCTTCATCTTTTCCCTTCTTTGTATCCTGTATGCCTAAGGAAATATTGGGTGGGAGAAATTCCAGAAGTGGGTGGACATGGTGAAGAAGAGATGAGCAAGAAAAGGAAAAACTGGGTAGCACTTGTATTTTATATGCAACGTATCTTCACTGCACTGATGGTGGAAATGCAGAAATAGGTAGGTTAAGCTAGGCCAGCCCGTGAGGCTTGGAGCACAAAGAATTGTTAGGCTGAAAACAATTTTGCCATCACTCCAAAGTCAGGATCTTATCCAACCACTGTTTCAGAAGACCAGTCAAGCTGTACCAACTGATGAGAATGTTAGCTTATAGAAGTATTAGAGCTCTCTTTGGTATTCAGATTCACATTCACCACTGCTGCTTTCTTACAAGTTTTTAAGGTACAAGCAATCTAAAATCTGATTCTTGGTGGACCGAACTTAAAAGTCTGTGACAGACACAAACCTCTTAGGAATTGGAAAAGTCAGTCATTACTAGTTTGGTCCAAATCCATGCAAAAAAATTCCCACTCCCCTGTTAAAAAATATCTAGTATTAAGCTGTAAGCAGAAGAGAAATAATGGGCCCCTGGGCAAAGGTATATGGAATCCTGAATTTTATTTTCCGCTTGATAAACAAGATTCCTCTTGCTTGGGTACTCAATTTCTCTCATCTGTTAGGTAAAAGAAATTCTTGTTAAAATATAGGTGTCTCTTATCACAGAGATGACATGTGCAATCACTCATTCTACATTCACTAAGCATCTGCTCCATGCACACCCCAAACTGTGGGGTAGATAGAACGATATTAGCCCTACTTTACATGCTTAAACTGAGACTCAGATAAGTTTTGTAACTAGCTCAAGGTCATATACAATTGTACCCTAAAAGAGGTGGGAGCCCACATCACAAGCTTCATTTGTTCATGTTTACTCAATACATTTATTGAGTACTGTATGCCAGGTACTGTCCCAGGTGCTGAAGATACAAGATGAGCAGAATAGATGACAAAAATAATTATCAATTGTGGTAAGTACCTTGAAGGTAAAATATAGGAAAGTCTGAAGACATACATCAGGAAGGCCTGAACCTATCTCGGGTGTCAAGGAAGTCCTCCCTATGGCAATGACCTATGACCTGGCACCCGAAGGATGAGTAGGAGTTAGGCCTAAACCAAGTTCCAATGACTGCTAGGAGGGCAGAGCCAAATGGGAGACCAAGAGTGGTGACCATGGGTAAGTACAAAAGCTAGGCACCCAGGAACACAGCCAGATGGAGGCTAGTGGTAATTGCTCTGGCACCAAGGACTTAACCAGAAACTGGGTCGAACTCAGAATGAATTGTCAAGGTGGCAGGGACAGACATAGAAATTTGTCAAAACCAAGAAAATACTTCACACTTAAAACAGGAGACTAGAAAGTACATGGAGAGCCCGGTTTCTGTGGGCTGCCGCCCTCTCACACCAGCTGCCTTGTATTGTCACATTTCCATCAGAGGAAGGTCTTTAAACTTGGAATCAGTGGCTTCTGATACTTGGGCAGCAAGTGGTAGAGTTTAGACTCTGGTCCTTTCTGCTGCAACTGCACCAAATCTTGCCTTTGGTACGTGACCTCAGAAGGACCCAACGAGGTGCTTGGATTACAGTCTATCTTTCACATCCATCCTTTCCCAAAGTAGTAAGATAAATGAAAATGGTTAATTGATTGTAAATAGTACAGCATTAAAGAAAATGTAAACTGAGTAACAATTCAAAGGCTGAATCTTCTTCCAAAATGCAAATCACCTGCAATTCTAAGACATTTCAAACCTTATAAAATACTATGGTTCGGGTTGCTTAGCTCACTTTTCATACCATGGTCATCATTGCAGCTTTTTAAAAAAAATATTTATTTATTTGACAGAAAGATAGGGAGAGCAGGAACACAAGCAAGGGGAGTGGGATAGGGAGAAGCAGGCTTCCCGCTGAGCAGAGAGTCTGATGCGGGGCTCGATCCCAGGACCCTGGGATCATGACCTGAGCCGAAGGCAGACGCTTAACGACTGAGCCACCCAGGCAACCCCATCATTGCAGCTTTTATCTTCCAAGGAGAGACCAGAGAAAAACGCTAAAGACTGAAAAACCAGTACAGACTGGATGTGAAAGTTTAAGTGTCTTAGCACAAAGTTTTCTCCCCTACTGAAAAAAAATACCTCAAAGAAGCTTATGATCTACAGTAAATGGGGGTTGGGGTATGATTTTTAAATGTGAAGAACTAAGTGGAATCACTAGACCTGCAGAAAAGTAGGTCTGGAAAAGAAACTGGTCAAAATAGGTAACCTTAGGTAGCTGTGTCTAAATATGTTGAATATCACAAAGCCCAATGAATTGTAACAGGAAGTCTCACCCATATTTGATTTAGATGATACTTAGATGAGACTTTGGACTTAGACTTTTGAGTTGATGACATGTGAGAAGGACAGGAATTTTGGAGGGCAGGAGTAGAATGTTATGGTCTGAATGTATCCCTCCAAAATTGTATGTTTAAATCTTAACCCCCAAGGTGGTGGCATTAGAGGGTGGGGCCATTGGGAGGTGATTAGATCACCCTTATAATTATTAATGGGATTAGTGTCCTTATAAAAGAGGCCTCAGAGAGATCCCTCCTACTTTCCACTACCACCTCCCTTCCACAGCAAGAAGAGGGCCATCTATGAATCAGGAGGTGGGTTCTCACCAGACACCAAATCTGCCAGCACTCTGACCTTGGACTTCCCAGCCTCCAGAACTGGGAGAAATAAATTTCTGTTGTTTATAAGCTGGCAGCCTGTGGTATCTTGTTATAGCTGCCCAAATAGATGGGATACCATGGCATGAGGCTAAAAGGATGAATAAAGTATGATTTTTGCCCTCAAGGAGCTTCCAAACTACAAACAGGCATTGTGGGAGGGAGTGTCATGGACTCCTAAATGAAAAGGTGATGATGAGAGGTAAAGTACTATGGAAATAGAGATGGCAGGAGGGGTTAGAAAGAATGCAGATCAGGGAAAACTACTGAGAAGAAATGACATTTGAGCTGGGCATAAATATGTAGGAATTGTCAACTATACATCAATTAAAAAGTTTTTTTGAGAGGTGCTTGTGTGGCTCAGTCAGCTGGGCATCTGACTCTTGGTTTCAGTTCAGGTCATGATCTCATGGGTTGTGGGATTGAGCCCCGAGATGTGCTCCATGCGCAGCGCAGAGTCTGCTTGTCCCTCTCTCTTTGCCCCTCCCCCCTCTCAAATATCTTTTGAAAATACTTTTTTTGAAAAAAAAATACATAGGAATTATATAATAAAAGAGGAAATACACAGTACAACCTATGAAATGATCTTGCCAAAAAAATTAAACCTGGATATTATCAATACTGCAGATCTAACTGCCAGACTATAGGAAATACAGGGGGCAGAGGAATCTGTTAAATGATACTAAGTAGAGTCAATCAGTGGAATCCAAAAAAACTCAACAGGACAAATGAGCCAGTTTCTTCAACAAATAAATTGAAAAACAAAAACAAAGAAGGATGGAAAATCTATAAATTCAGAGTCTTAAAGATGGAATGTGTGGACCTTGTTCCCATCTTTATTTGAACTAACCGGAAAAGAACATGAGAAAACTTCTGTTTCAGAGTAAAATGTAGTGAGAAGTGACAGAGCATCCCTCCCTCAGTATCAAGAAAAAAATGAGGGGTGCTTGGGTGGCTCAGTCATTAAGTATCTGCCTTCGGCTTAGGTCATGATCCCGGGGTCCTGAGATCGAGCCCGGCATTGGGCTCCCTGCTCAGCGAGGAACCTGCTTCTCCCTCTCCCACTCCCCCTGCTTGTGTTCCCTCTCTTGCTGTGTCTCTCTCTGTCAAATAAATAAAATCTTTTTTTAAAAAAATGAACGAATTATGAAATAGTTCAAAAGATACTAGAAAGTTGTAGAAGCCAAGAAGAGTAAAAGAACTCAAAGTTAAGAGAGAAAAGACTCCTTCCTAGGTAAGTTGAGATTATTGGCCATTTTTTTCTTAAGGGTTATTTGCAGAATCTGGAATCAAGCTTTCCTTAGGCAGAGGGGCTCTGCCAGGAAAAAACAAAAGAAATGAAACTTTTGATGGCCACTTAAGTGGTTATGGCAAGTTGACTGGTTTCCTCTTTGAGACATTGGCTGAGTGCCAGGGCCACTCAGGGGACTAGGGATTGGCCTGCAAAGGCAAAATGAAATCTACCAAGTCTCACAGTACCTTTGTCTAGAAAACAAAGTCATTAGAGGAAGTGGCCTTTAATAAGCATACAAAAGATCTTGCCCTTGAGACATTTGAAGCCAGAGGTGGACTGAGTCTAACTAAAGCCATAACACAGCTCAATTTCTAATACAATTAGGATGATCAGTCCTCACTTTTTTTGCCTAATAAGAAGTATGTATCCTATGTGGGAAGAAATAACATTGACTTCAGTCTCTCTTTTTTGCACAACCTCCAGCATACACTTTTTTAAAACTGCAAGGCATTTGAAGAGGCAGGAAAAATGTCTGACAATTAAGGAGGAAAAAAAGTATAGGGGTGCCTGGGTAGCTCAGTTGGTTAAGCGTCTGACTCTTGATCTCAGCTCAGGTCTTGATCTTAGGGTCATGAGTTCAAGTCCCGCATTAGGCTCCATGCTGGTTGTGGAGCATACATAAGAAAAAAAAAAAGGAAGAAAATAAAATATACAATTGAAGCAGTCCCACAGATGATCCAGGTGTCATAGTTAGTGGTGAAAGACTTCAAAATGACTATTACAAATAATCTAAGAAAGTGGAGTAAAAGATGGACAAAATGAATGAAAAAATGAGTAAAATGAGTATTTCAAAAGAGAATTATATATATTTTTTAAAGATTTTATTTATTTATTTGAGAGAGAGAGCGTTTGAGTGAGAGATGAGAGAGAGCATGAGCAGGGGGAGGAGCAGAGGGAGAAGCAGACTCCCCGCTGAGCAGGTCCCCGGGATCATGACCTGAGCCAAAGGCAGACGCTTAACCGAATGAGCCACCCAGGTGCCCCTCAAAAGAGAATTATAACTGATAGGAAAAGAATGAAATGGACATTCTAAGACTGGAAAATGAACACTCATTGGACATGTTTAACAACAGACTGGACATAGCACAAGATAGGACTATATCACTCAAAGATAGTAAACACAAGATATTCAAGATGAAGTACATGAGAAAAACAGAAGAGAATATTGAAGACATGTAACACATAGTCACATGGCCTAATATATGTGTTATAGTAGTCCAAGAAAGAGAGAAGAGAATGGGGCAAGTAACATTTGAAGACGTCATGACTCAGAATTTGCCCAAACATGAAAGATAACAACTTAAAAGATTCAAGAAGGTCAGCAAAGGGCGCCTGGGTGGCTCAGTTGGTTGGGTGACTGCCTTCGGCTCGGGTCATGATCCTGGAGTCCTGGGATCGAGTCCCGCATCGGGCTCCCTGCTCGGCAGGGAGTCTGCTTCTCCCTCTGACCCTCCCCCCTCTCATGCTCTGTCTATCTCATTCTCTCTCTCAAATAAATAAATAAAATCTTTAAAAAAAAAAAAAAGGTCAGCAAACTCTGAGCAAAATAGAAAGAAAACCAAGCACAGGCGTATCATAGTCAAATTGCTGAAAACCAAAGATGAACAGAAAATCTTAAAAGCAGCCAGAGAAAAGAGACACATACTTGTAGCAGCACAACAATAACACTTACTGCTGACTTTTTAACAGAACCCATGAAAAGCCAGAAGACCAAAGGATGACCTCTTTTAAGTTTTAAAAGAAATGAAAAATCTGCAGACCTAAAATTCTGTTCCCAGTGAAAATATCCTCCAAAAATGAAAATGAAATAAAGATTTTCTTAGACGAATAAATTGAGACAATTCATTACCTTCACTCTACAAAAAATATTAAAGTTCTTGAGGCTGGGACACCTGGCTGGCTCAGTTGGTAGAGTATGCAACTCTTGATCTCGGGGTCATGAGTTCCAAACCACATGTTGGGTGTAGAGATTAGTTAAAAATAAAATCTTAAAAAAGATAGAAAAGAGAAAGTTCTTCAGGCTGAAGGCAAATTACTGCAGGGGGAAGCTCAGAGCTATAAAAAGGAATGAAGAGCATTGGAAGGGCTATATATGTGGATACATATAAAAGAGTATTGCTTGTGATTGTTTAAAGCAATAATAACTATATCATGTGCAGTTTATCACATGTAAAAGTATGCTATATAACTACAAAAATACAAAAGACAAGATGGTAAATGGAGGTAAGCAATTCACAAAGTGGTAAAGAACTAATTTAAGGTAGATTATAATAAGTTAAAGATGCATATTATTATGTCCAGGAAACTATTAAAATAATAATGCAAAAAAAGATATAATTAAAAATTAATAGAGAAGAGGGGCACCTGGGTGGCTCAGTCAGTTGGGTGTCTGACTCTTGGTTTCTGCTCAGGTCATGATCTCAGGGTCCTGGGATTGAGCCTCATGTCAGGCTCTGTGCTCAGCAGGGAGTCTGCTTGAGAATTCTCTCCCTCTCCCTCTACACCTCCCCACTCTCACATTCTCTCGAGCACTCTCTCTCTCTCAAAAAAAAAAATAACAAATCTTTTAAAAAATTAATAGAGAAGATAAATGGGATAATAAAAATACTTGATTAATCCAAAGGATCACTGGAATAAGAAAACAAAGAATGTATGGGACAAGAAGAAAAGAAATACCACAATGGTAGTCAAACTCAACTATATCCATAAACTAAATAAACTAAGTATTCTAATTAAGATACAGACTTTTTTGAATGGATACTTTAAAAAACCCAACTATATATATATATATATTTATGAGAGACACACTGTAAATATAAATATGCAAATATATACACAGTAGAAGGATCCAAAAAACATAACAAGCAAACAGTAACCAAAAGAAAGCTGGGGTGACAATGTTAATGTCAGACAGAGTATAAGACAGAAAGTATTCCTAAAGGTTAAAGGGGGCCATTGCACAGTGATGAAAGATGAAAGGGTCAATGAAACAGAACAACATAACAATCCTAATTTTGTGTGCACTTAATAACAGTTTCAAAATACATAAAGCTGGCTCAGTCGGTCAAGCATGTGACTCTTGATCTCCAGATTGTGAGTTCATGCCCCACTTTGGATGTAGAGCTTACTTAAAAATAAAATTAAAAATAAACAAAATATGGGACGCCTGGGTGGCTCAGTCGGTTAAGCATCTGCCTTCAGCTCAGGTCATGATCTCAGGGTCCTGAGATGGAGTCTGGCATCCAATATCCAGTTCCTTGCTCAGCAGGGAGCCTGCTTCTCCCTCTGCCTGCCACTCCCCCTGCTTGTGTACTCTCTCTCTCTCTCTCTGACAAATAAATAGATAAAATCTTAAAATAAATAAATAAATAAACAAAATATATAAAGCAAAATGACAAAAATAAGAGGAGAAATAGGCAAATCTCAGAGCACAGTTGGAGATTTTTAACACAATTCTCTCAGCACAGAAAGGATTCTGAAGTCCTTGTATTTTTCAGGAAGAGGATAGAGATGGTGATTAACACCATATTTCAGATTAAATATGTATAGCAATATTTTAAGGGTAACCACTAAAATAAAGTATGTAATTTTCAAACCAGTAAAGGGAAAAATGGGGGAGGAGGGACTCAATCAAAAAGGAGGGGAAAAGGAAAAGAGAAAAGAAAGGAGAAAAACATTTTTTAAACAACCAATATGTGAGTGGGACACCAAGAAAACTCTTGAGTTTTGCTATTCTTTTCTTGAGTAAATCTCAAGTTCCCAGCATACGGTAGGTGCTCAGAATATGTTTACTCAGGATGTTAAGCTTATTTATTCATTCATATACCCAGTCTTTTTTTCTCTTATTCATCCATGCATGCATGGATCAAACATTCAAGATAGTCCTTGCCCTCAAAGTATTTCTAATCTGAATGAGAATAAATAGAATAATAAATTACAACACTACAATGTGATATGTACAAACCAAAACTTTAAAAAAAAGAAAAGAGTAGACACAGAGGGAGGAAGGAGGAGAGAGACCAGGTTTTCCAGATTCCCATTCTTTTGGCTGCAGCCCATATTTTATATCACAACACAATACACATACACACATATAACTGAGACAAAAGTTCCAAGAGATAATACTTTCCCTCTTGTTACCTGATATTCTTCAATATTTTCTGTTCTATTTCTCTGAGTGTATGTGTGTTTTAATGGTCATGACCCATCACATTTATTTCATGACTCACTAACTTGATCAAGATCCATGGTTAGAAAAACTGTCCTTGTGGTAGCTAAGCCTGAACTGAGTTCTACTTTGCTGTTTAACTTTAAGGTAGTAAAAATAGGGGCACCTGGGTGGCTCAGTCAGTTAGGTGTCTGCCTTCAGCTTGGGTCATGATCTCAGGGTCCTGGAATAGAGGCCCACCTTAGGCTCCCTGCTCAGTAGGGAGTCTGCTTCTCCCTCTTCCTCTCCCTCTGCCCCTAACCCGGCTCATGCTCGCTCTCTCTCTCACTCTCTCTCAAATAAAATCTTTTTAAAAATTAAAAAAAATAAAACTACAATCTAGGGCTATTGTTTTAAAAAAATAAAATGGTAAAAATAGTTACATAGTTCAAAAAATAAGAACTACTCAAAAAGTTAAGTCAGTGAAAAATCTTGCTCCTAGCCCTGTTCCACACTCCCATTCCCAAATTCCTTTTTCCTTACCCCACCCAGATAACCACTATTATTACTTTCTTTTGTGTGCTTCCAGGTCCTTCTAATATGTCTTTATGCAAAAACAGCAAGTATGGCTATTTTTTATGCAAATAGGTGTAAGTATGAATATTTGAACATATAGTCTTATGTTCCCCTTTTCTTGCCCAAATGGTAATTAAATATACTGGACAACTTTCTTTTTTTAAAAAAACTATCTTGGAGATTTCTAATATCAATACTGTTCTGAAGGAGGGTTTTTTTGTTTGACTAATTTTTTTTGTGCTGGACTTCAGGTCAGTTTTTATTTTAAACAGCTTTATTGAGCCGTAACTGACATACAATAAATGACACATTTTTTAAGTGCCCAATTTGATGTTTTGACCTGTATATACACCCATGAAACCATCACCACAATCAAGATACGCATATTGGTCACCCCAAAAAACTTCCTCATGCCCATTTGTAAGCCCATGTTCCTGGCCCTCCCCTACCAAGTCTCCACTCCCAGACAACCACTGAACTGCTGTCACCATGCATTGGTTATTATTTTCTGGACTTTGCATAAATGGAATAATACAATATGTGCTTTTTCTGGCAAGGTGGGTGAGCTGGCTTCTTTCACTCAGCATAATTACTTTAAGATTCATGCATGTTGCCGCATGAACCAAAGATTCATCTCTTTTTATTGTTAGTTTTCCATTGTACAGAGAACTCACATTCTGTTTATCCATTCATCTGCTTATGGACATGAGTTGTTTCCAATTGGGGCTATTACAAATAAGGTTGCTATAAACAATAATGCAGAAGTCTTTGTATGAACATATAGTTTCACTTGCCTTAGGAATAGAGTGGCTGAGTCATATGGTAAGTGTGTGATTAACATTTTAAGAATTTTCCAAAATGTTTGTACTATTTTATATTTCCACCAGCAGTGTATGAGAATTCAGTTGCTCCCTATCCTCATCAACACTAGTTATGTTCAGTCTTTTTAATTTAAGACTTTCTAATAGCTATCTAGTTACATCTCACTGTGCTTTTAATTTGCTTTTCTCTAATGACCAATAATGTTGAAAATTCTTTCATATGCTTGTTTTATATTCATGTATCTTTTAGTTTTATTGATTTGCTCTATGGTTTTTCTGTTTTTTTATTTCATTGATTTCTACTCTGATCTTTATTTCTTTTCTTTGCTTATTTGGGGTCTCATTTGCCCTTCTTTTATTAGATTCTTTTTTTTTTAATATTTTATTTATTTATTTGACAGAGGGAGACACAGTGAGAGAGGGAACACAAGCAGGGGGAGTGGGAGAGGGAGAAGCGGACTTCCCGTGGAGCAGGGAGCCCAATGCGGGGCTTGATCCCAGGACCCCGGGATCATGACCTGAGCCGAAGGCAGATGCCCAACGACTGAGCCACCCAGGCGCCCCCTTTTATTAGATTCTTAATGTGGAAGCTGAGGTCATTGATTTGAGACCTTTCTTCTTTTTAATACTGGTGTTAGAATGCTATAAATTTCCATCTGCATACTGCTTTTGCGACATTCCACAAATTTTAATGTTATGTTTTTATTCAGTTCAAAATACTTTATGATTTCACTCTTGATTTCTCCTTTGACCCTGGATTATTTAGAAGTATGTTATTTAGTTTCCAGATATTTGGGGGATTTTCTAGATACCTTTATTTCTAACTTAATTCCTTTGTGGTGAGAGAACATACTTTGCATGTTTTGATTCCTTTAAAATTCTTTGAGACTTGTTCTATGATACAAAAAAGGTCCATCTTGGCAAATGGTCCAAGTGCACTTAAAAAGAATGTGTATTCTGCTGTTGTTGGGAAGTCTATTTTATAAATGTCAATAAGGTCAAGTTGGTTGATGGTGTTGTTCAAATCTTTTAAATCATTACTGATTTCCTGTCCACTTGTTCTATCAATATTAAGAGAGGGGTATTGAAAACTCCAACTACTGGGGCACCTGGCTGGCTCAGTTGGAAGAGCATTTGACTCTTGATCTCAGAGTTGTAAGTTCAAGCCCCACGTTGGATGTAGAGATTACTTAAAGTAATATAAATAAAATCTTAAAAAAAAAGACAAAGAAAACTCTGACTATAATTATAGGTTGGTCTATTTCTCTGCCTTCTGTTAATTTTGTTTAACATGTATTTTGACGCTCTATTCTTAGGGGCTTAATATTTAGCTTTGTTTGTTATGTCTTCTTGATGAATAGACCCATTCATTCCTTATGAAATGGCACTCTTTGTGCCTGGTGATATTTTTGCTCTGTAATTTACTTTGTCTAATATTATTATTGCCATTACAGCTTTCTTTAGAATAGTGTTACCATGGTAAATCTTTTCTCTATCCTTATATTTTTAACATATTTGTATATTTAAATTTTTAAAGTGGATTTCTTGTCAGTGGCATATAATTTGGTCTTGTTCTTTTCTCTGTCTGAAAATCTTACATCTTTATTTGGGATATCTAGACTATTTGCATTTAATGTGATTATTGATATGGTTAGGTTTGAGTCTATCATCTTGCTATTTGTTTTTATTTGTATCATTTGTTCTTTTTTTTCCCCATTTTTCCTTTTTTCTGCTTTCTTCTGGATTAAGTGAATATTTTTATTGATTCAATTTTATCCTTTTTGTTGGGCTGTTAGCTACAACTCTTTGTTGGGTTGTTTTAGAAGTTGCTGTAAGGTTTATAGTATGCATATTTAACTTATCACAGTCTACCTTCAAGTAATACTGTGATTTCATCTATAAGAACCTTACAACTATATACTTCCATATCTTCCCTTCCAGGCTTCGTGCATTTTACTTCCATGTATGTTAGAAGCCCCCAAATATATTGCTATTACTTTTACTTTAAACAGTCACTTATCTTTAAGAAGATTTAAATAAGAAAAAAAAAATTACCATTTACCCACATTGCATTCTATTGTTCTTCATTCCTAGGTATAGATCCATATTTCCACCTGGAATTGTTTTTCTTCTGCTTGAAGGATTTCCTTGAACACTTCTTGTTGTGCAGGTCTTTCAGATTTTTTATGTCCGAAGAAGTCTGTATTTCATCTTTGTGGTTGAAAGACAGTGTTACTAAGTAGAACCTAGGTTTGACAGTATTTTAAAGAGGTTGTTCCACTCTTCTGTGGCTTGAATGGTTTCTAAAGAGAAATCTGCTGTCATCTTTTCCTTGTTTCCCTGTATTTAATGTGTCTTTATCTCCCACTGCTTTTAAGATTTGTTCTTTTGTTTGTTTTCAAGGACTACCAGAACTTTTATTTTTGCTTTGTTTTATTAAGGATTTGTTCTTTATTGCTGGTTTTAAGCAATTTGATTATAATGTGCTTTGGAATAGTTTTTATGTTCTTTTTTTTTTAAAGATTTTATTTTTAAGTAATCTCTACACCCACTGTGGGCTTGAACTCACATCGCAGAGATCAAGAGTCACATGCTCTACCAACTGAGCCAGCCAGGCATCCCTGGTGTAGTTTTCTTCATGTTTTTTTCTGCTTGTGGTTCATTGAGCTTCAGGGATCTTTTGGTTTATAGTTTTCATCAAATTTATAAAATTTTTGCCATTCTTCTTCAAATATTTACTGTCCCTCTCCCTTCTTCTCCAGGAATTCCACTAACATGTGTTATTAGTCCACTTGAAGTCATCCTATAACAAACTGATACTCTAGATTTCTGGTTTTGGTTTTCCCCTTTTCTATTTATTTTCTTCATTCTTTCTTTCTGTGTTTCATTTTGGATAGCTTCTGTAGTTATATCTTTGGGTTCACAGTTTTTTTTTTTTTCTTCTACAATGTTTACTCAGCTGTTAATCCCATACAGCAAATTTTTTCATCTCAGATATTGTTGTTTTCTTTTCTAGAATTTCAATGTTGGTCTTTTTCATATCTTCCACATCTCTACTTAACATATTTAACATTTCCTCTAGTGTCTTAAGCATACTGAATATAGTTACAGTTGTTTTTGTGTTCTTTTCTACTAATCCTATCAAGGAACTTTCTGGTTTGGTGTCAGTTGATTGATTTTCCTTCTCATTAAGGGTCATATTTTTCTGCCTCTTTGCATATGAATTAACTTTTATTGGATAGTGTACTAATCATGTTAAATATTGTAAATTTTACCTTTTGGGACATGAGATGTAATTGTATTCCTCTAAATATTCTTGAGCTTTGTTCTGGGATGTGGTTAAATGACTCAGAAACATTTTGATCACTTTAAGTATTACTTATTTATGCTTTGTTAGGTGAGACCAGAGCAGCATTTAGTCTAGGGCTAATTTTCCCCCTAATATGAGACAAAGTCTTTCTAAACATACCCAATGCTCTGAACATCGGATTTAACATAGTCAAAGGAGCCCCGTGCTTTAATTAATTTCTGTTATTTTATAAATCTGCAAATGGAGACTTTTTTGAGCTCATGATATAAGTTTGTTAAAATAAAGTTTTTCATTATAAGCATAATACTTACTTTTATTTTATTTTTAAAAAGATTTTATTTATTTATTTGACAGAGAGAGACACAGTGAGAGAGGGAATACAAGCAGGGGGAGTAGGAGAGGGAGAAGCAGGCTTCCCGCGGAGCAGGGAGCCCAATGTGGGGCTTGATCCCAGGACTCTGGGATCATGACCTGAGTCGAAGGCAGACACTTAATGACTGAGACACCCAGGTGCCCCCATATAATACTTACTTTTAAACAAAAATCTACAAAATACTGAAAAGCAGGAAAAAAAATCCTTTGGACTTCTACTCCCTAGAGATAAATTCTGTTAACATTCTGGGGTGCTTCCTTTTCTTTACTAGAGAGCTTGGGCATTCTCATGGTAATGGAAGGATTCTCCCCTCCCAAAGTTATAGAACTTTCTAAAATCTCAGCAAATTAGGGAGTACTTTGATTAAACCTAAAAGAGAATAACCCATGCTAACATGCATTTCTTGTTCTCAGGTTGGCTGATTGATAAACAACCTGGGAAGTGCTGCTGGCTGCCCACATCTGGCCCCAGCCCTCCAGGCAGCTCCCAGGCCTGCAAGTTTGTTTCTAGCTCCCTTTCTTCAGATTTAATAAGCTCAAGGAACTACCAGCCAGTAGACAGACACTATGACCATGACCATTCTCTGACTCTCTTTTTTAGGAAGCCTTGGGTCATGTCTGCTCCTCCAGTCTCAGGGCAAGTTGTCCTGGGCCAACCAGGGATGTCAGCAGTTTATCTCCAGATTTTTTTCACTTAGGGAACATTTGAGTGCTTGCCAATTGCTGAGCCTTATGCTTGTCTGGGTTTTTACAGAATGACTCTCTGCTCTGGAGGAAATCATAGGCGAAAGGAGAAGACAGCATATAACCCAAGGACTGTAACGCTAAATACTCTGATACCCTGTTTGAAATTGCTGCTGGGCAAAGCATGAGGCAGGACTCTAAGTCGCCCTCTGCTGGGAGCATCGGGAAAGAATTTTAGTTTTGGTCGGTTGGTTGGTTTCTGTTTCTTACAAGAACACCAAACATACTTCACTGGTACAAAAGTACAGCCATTACAAGGCCCATTAAGTAGGAACATACATTAGCAGTGATAGAGTTAGTGTTATATACAAATATAGCTTTTCTCTTTTGTAGCCTTGGCAATAACCATAGGGATGTAAAATAACATTTTGCAGCAGCAAGTTAGGAAACTGAGAAGCACCCACCAGTGGTTTTGAGCACATTAACAAAAACACACAGGAATGGATTCAACAACTTCAGTGAAAAATGTCTAGGACAGAACTGTAAATTCAATTCAATACTAAGAAGCAAACACTAGAACTCGGTATTACTTCCAAAATAGCTCACTCAAGTAGTATTGCATACTATTCTAAGTGACAAAAATGTGCTAAGTAAACTAATTTACAGATACAATGACTATACAGTACCTTTTTTTTTTTTAAGATTTTATTTATTTATTTGACAGAGAGAGCGATAATGAGAGCAGGAACACAAGCAGGGGAAATGGGAGAGGGAGAAGCAGACTTCCCACCTGAGCAGGGAGCCCGATGCGGGACTCGATCCCAGGGCCCTGGGATCATGACCTGAGCCGAAGGCAGACGCTTAACGACTGAGCCACCCAGGCACCCCTATACAGTACCTTTTAAATCTGCAATTTAGGTTTCAGATTTTCCGTGAAAAATTAACTGTACTGAAATTCTATAGATTGTACTTAAGCAACTCAGCTATGAGAGTTTACAAGCAAAGAGAAATACTGCCATCCAGATTATTAATTACAGTTTAACAATAATCTCAACATCAGTGGCCACTGTCGTTACTATTATCTGACTTGTTTGGGCATCTTCTAGTCTCACTTCCTTCATGGTTCACAAACTCATCATGGGAATAGGAGCTCAGCATGGGAATCAATGATTAGACTGCACATGTCAACTTAAAAGTCATACACCCGGAGCACCTGGGTGGTACAGTCAATTGATCGTCTGACTCTCGATTTGGCTCAGGTCATGATCCCTGAGTCGGGCTCTGTGCTCAGTCGGGCTCTGTGCTCAGTCGGGCTCTGTGCTCAACGCAGAGTCTGCTTGTCCCTCTCCTTCTGTTCCTATCCCCCACTCCCGATCGCTCTCTCTCTCTCATAAATAAATACAATCTTAAAAAAAAAATCACACACAGGATTACATTGCAGCAGCTATTCCAAATGTCTGGGTTTTTTGTGTGTTTTGTTGCTGTTGTTTAGTTTTTATTTCATAATCATAAACTTAACTCTATAATCCAGCTAGACTTGGAGGGGAGTAAGGAAAATATGGAACCCATAGAACTGCAGTGAGAGCACAAAGATTATAGGATATTTCAAGCAGATGGGGGTGAAGGGTGCTCTCCTGAGCTACAGAAGGAATGGTCTGGTAGTTAAGAGAAAACACAAGTCAAATGTATTAGATTTGTCCACAGTCTGCAATGGTGATCTTCTTGCTGGTCTTGCCATTCCTGGACCCAAAGCTCTCCATGGCTTCCACAATATTCATGCCCTCTTCCACCTTGCCAAAGATCACGCACTTGCCATCCAACCACTCAGTGTTGGCAGTGCAGATGAAAAACTGGGAAGCGTTTGTGTGGGGTCCAGCAATTGCCATGGACAAGATGCCAGGACCCATGTGCTTCGGGATGAAATTCTCATCATCAAATTTTCCCCCATATATGGACTCGCTGCCAGTGCCATGATGGCACGTGAAGTCACCACCCTGGCACGTAAATCCCAGAATAATCCTGTGAAAGCAGGAAACTTTATAACCAAATCCTTTCTCCCCAGTGCTCAGAGCATGAAAGTTCTCTGCTGTCTTTGGAACTTTGTCCCCCGACAGCTCAAAGGAGACGGGGCCCAAGGGCTCGCCCTCACCAGCGATGTCAAGGAACACCATGATGGGGTTGACGGAGGCCGGCTGGTGTGGGTGGCTCCGGGGCAGTAGCGTCTACAGGGCCCCAAACGTCTGTTTTAAGTTAAAGCACTCATTACACTCATTAATACCTAACCTATCAATAAAATTTTACTACCAACCTTTTAAATCTGGAATTTTAGAACTATTATTTATAAAACCTGGTTTACAAACAGTACCTTTTGCAGAAGAGACAAGGAGACTGAACATAAACTATATCAACACGTAAGGGAACGCCACTATGCCCTTGTGGCCAGAAAATTGCATTTTTTTTCTAAAAGGAAGACAGTCATTATTTTTTGGACTTTCAAATCTTAATTTACATAACTACAAGCATCGCTGCTTTCAGAAGTTTATAGAAAAATTCTTTAAAAAAAACTTAAATATTAAAGTTGAAATACTCATCCAATCTTAGTAATTCACTCTTCGGTAAGAAATAGAATTCTTCATAGCAAATGCCCCAGAGTTGTCTCACTCAATTACCGAAGACGTTAAAAACCAAATTGTTAGTTAAATCGGCAAAATATTTTTGTAGCCTTACCGAACACCTGTACCCGTAGCTTTATTCTCTGTATTCTCAATAGGCACCACACTTAGGTCAGTAACCGCAGATCGCATCTGACAGATACTAACACCAAGCTTATATACTGTACTGAAAAAAGCCTAAAGGGACATGTGTGCTTATTATAGGTGGACTCTCTGATGCACATAAAAGCAGATCTAGTTAATGCCCTTTGAGAACAGAAGAGTTCTCTCTTAACTTTTTGTTTATAATGATACCTTTTTTTTTTTTAAGATTTATTTATTTAAGAGTGAGCGCAAGCAGGGGAGGGGCACAGAGAGGGAGAGAGAATCCCCGGCAGACACCACACTCAGCTCAGAGCCTGACGTGGGGCTCAATCTCAGCACCCTGAGATCAGGACCTGAGCCAAAACCAAGAGTCTGACACCCAACCGACCAGGCCCCCCAGGCCCCCCATGTAATGATATTCTTTTAAAAAATTCTGTAACATTGATGGTAAAGGAAGTCCATCAATTCCATTTCATGTAGTGCATCTGCAGATTACTGCATGGCAGATACATTGCAGGCTAAAAGGGAAATTCCTGTGATATGGGAAGCAGTGGTTCAAAACACATGCAAGAACTGGGATTGTTTTAATGTTCCAAAAGTCCTGTTACAGCGGAGGAGTGAAATACACACAGGTCATGAACATCAAAACCAAGGTTGTGGTTCAGCTGTTCGGTTTGGGCATGCAGGGATCCGCTGTAGGGACAGAAGCTTACAGAGAAGAGGTAGTCCTCTTGTGCAGAGTCCCTGAGCAAAAATATGCCTGCAGCTTTCCCTTCAAGAAGGGCTTCTGCTTTGTAACGGCCCATCACTCCCCAGTAACAGGGATCACCTGTAATCCGAAGCAAGTCCGACATGAGGCAGTGTATGTAATCAATCTGTGGATAGACTTCCCAAGCTCCCAGTAGGTTAACGTGGGCACAGGTGCCTCCAGATACCTGACGTTGTTTCTGCCTACATGACCGCAAAACAGGGTGGTTGTGTCCTCTTCTGAGTCACAATTAGCTTGTGAAATGGCAAAATTGTCCCCACTTATTTCAGGCATTCCATGAGCTAACTTTGGTCCCAGTTAATATATTGAACTAACCTGTGCAATGGCTTCAGTGTATGTATTTGGGCATTGGGAGGGGTGTCAACCCCTTCCGTAATATTAGGCACCTTCTCTCTCTAAGCTTATCTTTATCCTCTGTAGAAGCCAAATATAGATCAAATGTTTCAAATAATGTTGAATGTGGTTTCATAGAGCCTTCATGCTACGTAATCAAATGCCATTTTGGAGCTAAATCTGAGCCAGCAGATTAATTCAGACAGGTGTATTTTTCTTTTACTAGAAAAGAAGGGCTTAAATTATGGAAAGAGCCAAGATGTCCATCAACAGATGAATGGATAAAGAAGATGTGGTGTATATATATACAATGGAATATTATGCAGCCATAAAAAAGAAATCCTGCCATTTGCAATGACATGGATGGAACTAGAGAGTATTATGCTAAGCAAAATAAGTCAATCAGAGAAAGACAAGTATCATATGATCTGATATGAGGAATTTGAGAAACAAGACAGAGGATCATAGGGAAAAGGAAGAAAAAATGAAACAAGATGAAACCAGAGAGCGAGACAAACCATAAGAGACTCTTAATCTCAGGAAATATACTGAGGGTTGCTGGAGTGGTGGGGGGTGGGAGGGATGGGGTGGCTGGGTGATGGACATTGGGGAGGGTATGTGCTATGGTGAGTGCTGTGAATTGTGTAAGACTGTTGAATCACAGACCTGTACCTCTGAAACAAATAATACATTATATGTTAAAAAAAAAAAAAAGAAGAAGATAGTAGGAAGGGAGAAATGAAGGGGGGAAATCGGAGGGGGAGATGAACCACGAGAGATTATGAACTCTGAGAAACAAACTGAGGGTTTTAGAGGGGAGGGGGGTGGGGGGATGGGTTGGCCTGGTGATGGGTATTAAGGAGGGCATGTATTGCATGGAGCACTGGGTATTATACGAAAACAATGAATCATGGAACACTACATCAAAAACTAATGATGTAATGTATGGTGACTAACATAACATAATAAAATAAAATTAAAAAAAGAAAAAGAAAAGAAGGGCTTTAACTATGTGTTGTAAATTCTCATGGAAAAACACAAGCCCATAGTATCTGGCAACTTTTGCCCCGAGACTGAATTCCTTTCAGGGGTCCAAACAAAGGGACATATTGAAATACTGGTGTCTGGATTGAGAAAGTAAATAACTTGAATGACTTGAATGAACACATCTTTTTGCAAGTCAGATGGTTTCCCATTATTTGATTTTGACAAAATTGAATAAGGACCTCCTGGAATCATCAGCTGATAAATGATTACAATAATCTGAGAATTATATTACTATAGCAAAACCCTTACTATTCCCATCTACTTGTTTTATATGGGCCAGTTTTCTTGGCCACTACTAAAAAAAATTAGAAATGGAATGACACAGGACTCTTTGAGAAAAATCACCTACCATTCTACTGAGATGCATTTGCAATAAAATTTCATTTATCAAAAAATGATGCTATACATTATTTTGATTAATCCTGCAATAAGAATACTTGTAACAACAGGTAAGAAAGTTTTTAGAAGATTATGATCTCAGGAAATGTGTTTTTTTTAAGATTTTATTTATTTATTTGCAGAGAGAGACACAGTGAGAGAGGGAACACAAGCAGGGGGAGCGGGAGAGGGAGAAGCAGGCTTCCCACTGGGACCCTGGGATCACCACCTGAGCCGAAGGCAGACGCTTAATGACCGAGCCACCCAGGCACCCAGAAAATGTTTTTAAATTAAATTTCAGGGGTGCCTGGGTGGCTCAGTAGGTTAAGTGTCCAACTCTTGGTTTCGGCTCAGGTCATGATCGCGAGGTTGTGGGATCAATCCTGCATCGGGCTCTGCACTCAGCGCAGAGTCTGCTTCAGATTCTCTCTTCCTCTCCCTCTTGCTCATGCTCTCTCTCTCTCTCTCAAATAAATAAATAAAATATTTTAAAATTTTTTAAAATTAAATTTCAATGTAAACGCACATTTATGTGGTAGAGAAGTATGATAGGATGATCAATAAAGACTTTTTTTCTCCATTGTAAATCATTTGGATTTTATTTCCAATTCCAGTATTTTGCAGTTATTTTCTTGCCCAGGTGAGATTTTATTCCTGTTTCATACCTCCTTTTTTTAAATTTAAATTCAATTAATTAACATACAGTTTTTTATTAGTTTAAGAAGTGGAGTTCAGTGATTCATCAGTCTTATATAATACCCAGTGTTCATTACATCACGTGCCCTCCTTAATGCCTATCACCCAGTTGCCCCATCCTCCCACCCACCACCCCTCCAGCAACCCAGTTTGTTCCCTATAGCTAAGAGTCTCTTATGGTTTGTCTCCCTCTCTGATTTCATCTCGTTTTATTTTTCCCTCCCTTCCCCTATGATCCTCGGCCTTGTTTCTTAAATTCTGCCTATGAGTGATATCATATGATAATTGTTTCTCTGATTGACTTATTTCACTTAGCATAATACCCTCTAGTTCCAGCCACATCGTTGCAAATGGCAAGATTTCATTTTTTTGATGGCTGAGTAGTATACCATTGTATATATATACCACATCTTCTTTATCCATTCACCTGTTGATGGACATCTGGGCTCTTTCCATAGTTTGGCTATTGTGGACATTGCTGCTATAAACATTGGGGTGCAGGTACCCCTTCGGATCACTGCATTTGTATCTTTGGGGTAAATACCCAGTAGTGCAATTGCTGGGTCATAGGGTAGCTCGATTTTCAACTTTCAGTAAAGACTTTAAAGCATAACATTATATCACTTGAGGATAAATTTCTGTGACAGTAAAATGGACTAGAAACACAAGTTCAAGGAGAAAAAGGAGTAATGTAAACTTTCATGTAGTTAACAAAGTGATTTTACTTTTTTTTTTTACATATATTAATGGATGATGGTGGGTATCAAATTGGCATTCAAAGCTGATGTAACACTTTTATTTCAAAGTGTCAATTTCCTTCCCAGTTTGTATGCTTTTATTTAATTTTCTTGCCTAGTGACCCTGGCTGGTATTTCCAGTACACTACTGAATAGAAGCAGTGAGAATGGACATCCTTGTCTTATCCCTGATTTAGGGGGAAGGCATTCAATCTCTTACCATTAAATATGATGTTAGCTGTCGGGTTTTCATAGATGCCCTTTGTCAGATTGATGAAGTACGCGTTTGCTTCTAGTTCGTTGAATGTTTTGCATGGTGGTAGTTTAAAAGTTATTTCAGCAGGTAAGGGAGCAAAATGTTGGAAGTTTCAAGTTCAAGCTCCTTAGATGCTCTAGCCCTGCTATAGTCCTGCACATAGAAGAGGCCCAACAAACACGTGAGAAGCCAACTCTCTCCCATCCACCCCCTTGCATTTTATTCTCCAGTGGTTCTGTGGTGCCTATGCCCTCCCCCGCCCCACTCCCCAGTACCATGCTGTCTTATCTGGCTGGCGTTTCCTTTCCACTCTCTTCTATTCCCAGCTCCCACCTCTTCATGCTTCCCAACGCTGTCCAGGTGTCATCTCATTCCAGAGAGACATCCTTCCTCAGATCCTGAGCTAAGTGGGCCTCTTTTTTGTGCTCCCATGGTACCTTGCGCTTCTACCATCATGCACTGTGTGAACTATTTATATGTCCATCCCCCACTAAACGAGATAGGTGATATGGTGTGTGGCCAAGAGTGTGGATTCAAGAGTCCGATGGCCCGGATTCAAAACCCTGCCTCTTACTAGCTTGGGTGACCTTGGTTGTGCCTCCGTTTCCTCATCTCTCAGAGATGATGATAATAGCACCAATTTGGTAGTGTTGTTTGACAGCTGAGGGACAACAGTGTCTAGTAAACAGTAATTATTATATGAGTTAGCTATTAAGTCCCATAGGGCAAAGCGTTGGTTTTTTCCCTCCTCCGCTTCTCACAGCCCTGGCCTGCAGCTGGATGCTCAATAAATGTTTGTCACGAGGGTAAGCATGGTGGAAAGTATCTGAAAGAAGGAAAAGTAAAATGGATTCAACATTGCGCAGCAGGTAGAAATCAGAATTCAAGTGCATAAGCCATTTCTATGTATTTCCTACCACTGTTTTTGCTCTGACCCTAAGATTGCCAAGCTGGAGAAATTAAATCCCTGACATTATGTACTTCCTCTACCTGGGGTCCCATGAGAGCCGGGGAGGTTTATGCACTGCTCAGAAAATAGGGAAAATACTTTTGATCTTCAGTCCATTATTTTTCTTGTCCAAGTCTGCACAGCCCCTTGAACATATTTAGTATAGCAGAACATCTTGGCCTGGCCTCCACCTCATGAAGTTTATAATTTGCCTTAAAATATTTTGGGATTCCCCCCTGGAATCAAGGTAAGATTGATCCTCTAGATCATTCTACAGATAGATCCTCTAGGTGAGGATGTTCTTCTGGTACTTACAGAATCTTAGAGAGGATTCGATGTGTCCTTGTTTTGGCAACTCATCTAGAGGGGATGTGCTATGAACTTTTTTAACCATTCCCCTAGTGTTGGACTCCTGTGTTTTTGTTTTTTTTTTTAATTGGCATTTTTCAAGAAACGAATCCACCTTTTCCAAAATAAAATACTTGGGCATATTAAAACTTCTGGCAAAGACCGGATAACATCTGTAGGTGCTCGTTACTTATACTTACACCCAGGTGCAGCTTGCACTCTAATCTGTGATTCCTGTGCCAGGAGGGGCTTGCGAACATTCTAATCGGAAGGTGGCTTTGACAAAGGGGTTCAGAGTCATTGATTACCGCAAATTCTGCCAACGGCCACTTTTTTTTTTTTTTAAATAACATCCATTACACAAATTAATAGGCAACTCATTTCACGAGTCTGATGACACCTCGTGTTGATCAGGTTTGGAACAGCATAAGGAATTATAAAGGAGACTCCATCTCTGGTTCCCTGATGCTGCCTCTGTGGGTGACGGAGTCCTGCCTCTGTGATCTGTTACCCCACCTTGAGTAAAGCAGGAAAGCATTCACGCAGTGGCCAGAGTATCCAAAAGGACAGAGAGACCTCAAAGAACTTAGAGGCATAGGAGTTGTTTTGTGCCCGCCTGCTAATGAATGCTTAACAAAGGTTGTTGGGGGGGGAGGGCAGATTTTAGTCTGCAACATTTTTCTTCATATTCTGGGAGTGAGGATGAGGAGCAGGCAACTCCTCACCGCTTCAAACTTCTCGGGCGGGTATGGTTACCAACAAAAAAGAACGCAGAGTTGGACATGATCAGCTCATTTCAGTTTGCAACATCTTGCTGTCTCCCCGAGCACTTGCAGGGAGCAGAGCAAGGGCTCTACCTGCCTCTGGAACCACCAACTTCTGTCACCTCCTCATTGCTAGAGAATCTCCTCTCCCCTCCAACTTTCCTGCTGTGGGCAGAGCACCCAAAAGGACAGAGTTGAGACCTCAAAGAACTTACTTAGCTTCCCATTCCACCAAGTCAAGGTTTTTATTCTTTTCCCTACCCTCCCCAACCCTTCACTCCAGCACAATTTCCTTGTGAAGCTTAAGCTTTTATAGAAAGAAAAAAAAAAAAAAGGCAGAAAGGGGGTTATCTCCGAGCAGCTTCTGTTCTCAAGCCTCTGCAGGGTCCAGGGAGCCCAAAAGGCTGACTTACTTGCTTGGAAAGTGCTAGGCACTTTGGGTGTATCCTCTAGACTGCCCAGACAGGCTGTGCTGGATATTGTTTGCCCCTCCAGATGAGCCCTCCACCCTTCTCCACCCTCTCTGTGCCCTGGGAGGCTGGCTTGCACTCTTGCCTTCTAACTTCCAGTTGATTCAGTCAGTGGGAGGTGCTAGCCTGAGAGGATGAGGAGTAAGAAGTTGGGCATTGAATTCCCTGCTGGGCAGTGGTTATCCTTTTACCAAAGAGTACAGCTGCCCTCCGGCAGATCTTTCTTATCACTACAATTCTGATATGGGTTGAATTGTGTCCCCCCTCAAAAGAGAAGATATATTGGCGTCTTAACCCCCAGTACCTCAGAAAGTGATCTTATTTGGAGATGGGATCTTTACAGAGGTTAAAGTTAAAGAGGAGTTAGAAGTAAAGAGATCATTAGAATAAGTCCTAATCCAGTGTGACTGATGTCCTTATGAAAAGGGGAAATTTGGACACAGACTGAGACACACATAGAAGGAAGAAAATATAAAGAGACACAGAATCCTCTACAAGCCAAGGATAGAGGACAGATCCTTCCCTCAGAGTCCCCAGAAGGAACCAACCCTGCTGACACCTGGATTTCTAGCCTCCAGAACGATGAGACAATACATTTCTGTTAAGCACCCAATTTGTGGTACTTTGTTATGGCAGCCCTAAGCAGACTAATATATAAGGGATTATTGGGTTCTGGTTAACACCTCCACCCCTTGTCCCTTCAGGCCTAGGGGTGGTGAAGACTCCCACTGTTGCTAGTCCTCGGATGCCTCACCATTCCCTCTTGGTTTCCCTTAACCCTACCCACACCTCAATCCTTTCATTCAATTCTCTTCAATTCTTCTGTTGAACGTGCCATGTGATTCCTGAAACTCCAGCCTAGAATATAATTATTTTCCCAATATACTTCACAAAACTATATAAAATTCTGTCGGGGTTCTCCAATTATGCAGACATCTACTGGGAATCTGCAAAATTAAGCATCTGATATATTTTCACTTTGTTCTGTTGTCCATTTCATCTCACAAGACAAAGGAGAAGCTATAAAGGGAAATGATATTTTGGATTTAATTCAGATCAACACTTTGGATAAAGTGTAGGAGTTTGTGGTAACCAAAGTAGGGAATGTTGGGTTTGATGAAATGTGTGTCCTAAACTTTACGTGATCACATTTCAAAAACTTCAAAGAAGCATTAGGGAAGATCCCAGGGAAGTCTTAATAAATTAGCTCACGGGGAATGGGATGTTTTCAGAAAATAAATTCTGACACTGCTCCTGAACAGTTCTCCGAATAATTCTACTTTTAAAAGAACTTGAGAAACACAGTTGTGCAAGAGGGGTATGCATGCAAGAATGCTGCCACTTGAAGAGGAAGGGTGAAATCCAGAATAGGACAAGCCCTGTGAAATTGGGGATGAGAGGGTGGGGAGAGATTTTTAAAGTTACATTTACAGCAAGAAGCACAAAAAAGGCACAAGCTTTATTTTTTTTTTTTTTAATTTTTTCAAGTTTGTTTTTTTTTTTAATTCCAGTTCATTAACATACAGTGTTATATCAGTTTCAGGTGTAGAATTCAGTGGTTCATCACTTACATACAACACCCAGTGCTCTTCACAAGTGCCCTTCTTATTACCCATCACCCACCTAATCCATCCCCCTGCCCACCTCCCCTTCAGTAACCTTGTTTGTTCTCTATAGTTAAGAGTCTGTTTCCTGGTTTGCCTTTCTTTCTTTTTTCCCCCTATGTTCATCTGTTTTGTTTCTTAAAGGCATAGGCTTTAGAAAGGGGGGAAACAAACTAGCTCATATGAACAACTATACAGATTTTAGAAAAAGTGTGGAGAACTGAACATGCTGAGAGAATGGGGGAAAAAAAGGGAGAAAGGGTCAATTCAGGGAACTCAATCCAGTGAACTTGACATTGACTCTGGAAAAATTCTCAAATGAGTTATTAACAGTAAGCTCTTAGAGAAAGAAGCAGTATCAGTCAGAGCCAGAATAGGTGTGACAAAATCATGCTAAGTTAAACTTATTTCTTTTTTGATGAATCTGCAGTAACCCATTTGGGTGTTAGCACAGCTTCACATTGTCCCACTCAGTGTTTTCTCTCTCTCGTCCAGAATTTCTCATAAACTGCACATCATTTATTCTTTGATCAGACAATATTTAAGCACCTCCTAAGTGCTGGATACTATCCTAGGCACTGAGGACACCTCAAGGAAAATCCAAACAGAGTCCCTACCCTCATAGAGTTTACTTTCTGGTGGAAGAGTACTTTGCCAATTCTGGGACTTTTCATCAGCCACCACAGCTCTCCTGTCTTTTCTAAATCACGCGAGGTTTTCCTGAGCTAGTAGAATCCTCAGGCTCCAGGGCCTCACTATCTGTCCCAACTCTCCTTTTGTTCTCAAGTAGAGTGGGGAGGAAACTGGGACGCAGTTTTCCTTGGCCAACAGGTGCTGTCCTCTTTTGCAATATGTCCAGAAATGCTATCATTCAGGTTCCATGCAACAGATATTAATTATCTAAATTTCAAATTTGGCCAACCTGCATTTCTGGCCTCACGTTCCACTGGATCCACTTCAGTCATTACCAGCCCCGCCCCCACCCTTAAGTTTCCAAATCTGTGCCTTTTTGCTCAACTGATTTTCTCATTCAGGAATGCCTAACATCTCTTTCTCCACCTATGGGAACCCTACACACTTCCCAAGACCCAGTTCAAAAGCTGCCTCCTCCCTGGCTGAATTTAATTACTTACTTTGCTCAATAAAATCCCGCCCAATCCCCCCATGCTTCACTTGTGCAGTACTATTATACTTTCATTTTCCTTTCTCAGTCAATTAATTACTTGTCTGTCTTCCCCATAGAGTTTAACTTCTTTTAGGGAAAGGGTCTTCAAAGCTTACACCCTGTTCAGCTTTAGTACTTTACAACAGGGGTTGGCAAACTAAGGCCTGAGCCAAGAATGATTGAAATAGTTGAAAAAGATCAACAGAAGAATAGTATTTCATGACACGTGAAAATTACATGAAATGCAAATTTCAGGGACCATAAATAAAGCTTTATTGGAACACAACCCCTATTTTCTATTTTCCTTTTGAGCTCCAGGGGCAGAGCTGAAGAGCTGAGAGAGATCTTATGGCCCACAAGCCTTAATGTTTACTATACGGCCCTTTACATAAAAACTTTGCTAACCTTGCTTTACAATATGGGTTTGATGATTGAATCATTGGATCAGGACACCCAAGATTGGGTACACATACACTCCAACTTTTAGTTTCTTTGTATAGTGGAGGTAATATTTTGCTTTAAGTTGTCATAAATATCAAATGAGATAATGCACTTCGAAAAGTATAAAAACATCCTACAAGACAACTATATTTATCACGTACTGAAAAGATGATAAAGTGGTAAAATGAAAAAACACTGTTTTTATTCTCCCCCTTCCTTCCTTTAGAGCCTTCATATAAACGTGAAGTTTTAAGAGAAAATTCAGTTATAAGGTTTTTTTAAAAAAATTGTTTCATTTATTTAAGGTTTTCACTTTTAGAGTGAGGATAAGGTCACAGGCTCCTTCTTTCCAGGCTTTCTTTTGTGCTGCTCCAACTTCCTTTTCTTTCTCACTTGTAATTTTCCCCGCCCGCCCTCATTTTCTTTCTATAGTATCTGAACTGACCCCCACAAGAGCTCAGCAAAGAAACTGGGACATGCCTGATTAAGTCCACTTTACAGA
The DNA here is from genome assembly GCF_964656455.1 of Halichoerus grypus. Taxonomy (NCBI): domain Eukaryota; kingdom Metazoa; phylum Chordata; class Mammalia; order Carnivora; family Phocidae; genus Halichoerus; species Halichoerus grypus. Next base: position 112,592,903 of record NC_135720.1, read on the forward strand.
ACAGGAAACTGAGGCGGGCTCCTGTTGGCTGCGGAGCACTGACTCAGCACACAGGGAACCCTCAAAGCCACGCTCTTCACCTTTCCTTGGGCGCAAGAGCCCTGCAGAGAGAACGAATCTGACCGCGCCAGGCTTCCAAGCTGGTTCTCAGCACCTCTTTAGCATTCACACTCGGCGTTCTTTCCTCCTCCCATCCCCCGATTCTATACAGCCCCCCCTCTCCTGGCGAGCAGGTGGTAGGCTCCGCGCTCAACGCGCAGGCGCGCGCCGTCGTGGGGCGGGGGCGGGGCGGGAACTGGGGGGCGGGGTGTGCGCGGGCTTGGTTTTGGGCCGCGGCGGGAGCGGGAGTCACCGCCACTCGAGTGCGCAGGCGCCTGGCGGTTACCGGTCTCGCCATGGAGCGGAAAGGTGAGCGGTGGAGCGGCCTCCGCCACGAGGGGCAACGGCCGGCGGGGCGAGGCCCGGGTCAGCGCTGGAGCTTCGCCTAAGCGCCGCAGTCCGGTCCCCGGGCGTCCGGCGCCCCCCCCCCTGAGGTGGCGCCGCCCCTCACCCCCCGCCTCTGGGCTGCGGGTCCGCGCCCCTCAGCCCGGGCGTCCTTCCGCGCCGGCAGTCATCGTCCCTTGTTCCCCGCCAGGCCGGCCCGCGCCTTGGGGCCGCTGCAGGGCCTGGCGCTCGGCGAACCAGACAGACCCCTGCCCGCCGGCCCCCTGACGCGGCCCGAGCCCCCGCCGGCGCACCCCGCCTGGGCGCTGCTCTGCGCCCCGTGGGCCGCCCGCCGCCCGGCCGGCCGCCTCGCCGAAGCCGCGGCGCTCGCCCCGGAGCCGCCTCTCAGGCAGGCCCCGCACCCGGGCCTCGCGCCCCTGCTGGGTCTCCACCCTCACCCTGGTTGCCTCCTTTCCTCCACATTCGCCCTTCATCCATCCCTCTCTCCTGCAGTGCTTGCGCTCCAGGCCCGAAAGAAAAGGACCAAGGCCAAGAAGGACAAAGCCCAAAGGAAGTGAGTCTTGTACCCCAACATCCCATTCTTTGGATTTCCTCCCGCACCTCCTCTCCTCCGGTTTCACCTCTTGAACGTGCGCCGGGTTTGGGCACCGCGCGGCCCCGGCCACATGGCCTCGGAGTGGCCTTGGAGGGTCGCACTCAATGAAGCATGTGGAACGGAGCCGATGTTGCCGAGGGCCAGGCCTGGGTCTTAGCAGCCCCGGGCCTGCTGGAAAGGGCTGTTGGCGGAGGACCAGCGCCCGCCCGGTACATTAGCTCCCCAACTCCGGAGAGGAGGCACCCCTCCCCGAGTGTGGGCCTCCGGGCGGAGCTGGTAGATCATGATCAGTTTGTGGACTGTTGGTCTCTTCCATACCTGCTTCCCCGAGTCCTAAGTGGACTCCTGCGTCGGCACGGTAGGCCGGCAGGGAGTTCTCAGATGAATTTTCCGCAGTTGGCTCTGCCAGCCCACACGCTCCCGTTCGTAAAGGAGGGCACGGAGCTTTCCCCGGGGTTAGTCAACTTCCTGAGCCTGCTCGGCGCGTCGCCTGCCCTGCAGTGTGCGGGCAGACCGCTGTGTATGCAGCCGCCTTCTGCTACTGCTTCTCTTCTCTCGAAACCTCAAGTCCTCGCGCTCGGTGCACGTACCTTCGGGAGCGGGCCTCTCGGTAGTGACGGGAGAGTTCTTGAGCCCCCACCGTTGGCGATTCTGGTTTGGTGTGTTCAGTGCCACATGTCCGGCTTTATCAGCAGGATGCATAACCGTGGTTTAGCGCTACTGTGGGAAACACAAAAGTTGGTCACATCTTAGAAACGCCCAGTAGAGGGCTTCTGCCAGTGAGGCTTAGTCTAAAGAACTTTTAGCTCCGGCTAACGTTTAATTGCACAGTGTCTTGGAAGTTGTCTTTTAGGCAATTTGTATTGAGAAAAACAAATGCATTATTTTCTTGACACTTTCCCATTTACTTGATGTTATGTGGAGTTGCATGCAGCCTCATTCTTCTTAGGCTGATAAAACGAGCATTTCTGAGGTTTTCTTAGGTTACTTTTTCTGAATGATATTACCAGATGGGGTGTGTCTGTCTCGTTTTTGGTGGCTATCTAATGTTTGAGAAGAGCACATAATGACGTCTATCAATAGAGCTAAAGTGGTAGGTGACCTCACGTCTTGCTCCATTTCCATCAGCTGTCTTACGAAGTTTTTTTATTTTGTAAAGTGCTTGGTAACCTACGCATTTAAATGTGAGTTTATCTATGTGTTTGTGTGTGTGTTTGCCTCTTGATTATCCATGTATGGATTATTTCAAAACCAGTTTTTAATCCCAGATTGGCTTAACGGAAACAGCCGAGGAGCTAACCTGGTTCTTGTCTGCAGTGGGAATTTAAATGTTACTCTTTTTTTGTATGTGCCTTAGTTTTGTTATTCCCTGTGGAGCTGATATGACTGTGTTATAAAACGTTATCTTTTCTGCTGATGTAGGGAGATGGTAATTTTATTATTTTATTATATAATAAAATTTATTTTATAATTTTATTATTACTGTATTCTGTCCTGGTCTCTCCACATGGAAATTAATTTTGTATCAACCTGAATAGCCTATAACTTGGGAAGAAAATATATATAGGTGATCTTATTTATTTATTTAGTTAGTTTTAAGTAGGCTCCACACCCTATGTGGGGCTTGAACTCACAACCCTGAGATCAAGAGTCGCATGCTCTACCGACTGAGCCAGCCAGGCACCCCAATCATATATTTTTATTTTTTATTTTTTAAAAAAATTTGTTTATTTTTAAAGATTTTATTTATTTATTTGACAGAGAGAGAGCACAAGCAGGGGGAGCAGGAGAGGGAGAAGCAGGCTCCCCTCCAAGTAGGGAGCCTGATGCGGGGCTTGATCCCAGGACCCTGGGATCATGACCTGAACCGAAGGCAGTCGCTTAACCAACTGAGCCACCCAGGCACCCCGGATCATATATTTTTAGCACTTTGCACATAGATATTCATTACTTTGGATTATGTATTTAGACCATGTGCTTTATTTCTAAAGCGGAATATATGTGCTTTGGATTATCTGTTACTCCTTCACTCACTGCTGGATAATTTGTATTCATTATTTACATACTTGCACAAAAGCAAATGAATAGCACAAGATAATCTAGCAGTTATTTTACTGTTTGATCTTGTACAGCTTTAACTCTTGAACTTTTATGTAAATGAGCCACCCTCATTTACTTGTGGTTTCAGAGGTGCTTTATTTTTGTTTTTGTCTGCAGTTAATAGTTTTTCTTGACAATTTTACCTTTCTTTTTTTTGTTTCTCCAGACTCCTTTTAAGTAGCTGAAATGTCTAATTAACTTGGTTAGAGTACTGTGTGAGAAGTTCAAGCCCCACCTGACTCAGGTAACTTGACTCTGCTCCATGACTCCTGACTGCACTCCTGATTTCCAGTTGTTTTGCAGAGGCACGCTGCTAGTTACCAGATTAGTCAGGGAGAAGGTCTGAAGAAGAAGCATGCCATAAAATTTGGTCTTCGGAGTGAGTCAAATCTGGTTTGAATTGTGATTTTGCCACTTTTAGCAATCTGACCTTGGATAATTTATTTATTTTTTTTTTTTTTAAGATTTTTTTTATTTATTTGTGAGAGAGACAATGAGAGAGAGAGAGCATGAGAGGGAGGAGGGTCAGAGGGAGAAGCAGACTCCCTGCCGAGCAGGGAGCCCGATGCGGGACTCGATCCTGGGACTCCAGGATCATGACCTGAGCCGAAGGCAGTCGCTTAACCAACTGAGCCACCCAGGCGCCCTGACCTTGGATAATTTAGTTAAGGAAATGGTCCTATATATTGTTATGACTAGTAGCTTAGTCATGATGAAAACTGATTAAGAAGTTACAAAAATTAACCATTTAAATGAAAAATTTTGGAAACTTTTGGAAGTACAGCCATAACCGCATCTTAGTAATTTAGTCATGGTATAGTGGAGGTGGAAAGGATTTCAGTCCCCTAATTTTGTAGATCTTAAAACTAGAACCTACATACATGAAATATGTCCATGGAGCTGGAGCTGGTTGTAGCAGGGTCAAAACTGGGATCCAGGGCTCCTGCCTTCCAGCTCAGTGCTCTCTAGTATTTGTTTCCTTTGGGTTCTTTTGCTGTGCTGAAAGATTTGACTTTGGGGATTTTTAATTGTCTTATTTGAAGAATTTTGTCTCCATTTAACTTTTTCAGACACTGTACTCTTATTTACTAACATTAACTAGTGGATGATAATCTCTGTTTTACTTTACAGATAAAGAAATTGAGATTTTCCGGATTACTCCCATAGAAAATTGTAAAGCTAGGATTCGACCCCGGGTACGATAGACCCCAAAGCCCTCGGTACTAACCATTGCTGTCACCCAAATGACAGTTCTTCTGATGTGTCTGAGGACAAACAAGGTAGAAACTGAGCAAACTGGGGCTTCTGCTAAGGTACCTCAGGATGCCTGGGTTAAAATTTAAGTACCCTTTCATGGCCCACTGGCTGTATCTCTGAAAGGGCACAAATCTCTATCTTTCTTTCGTCATTCAGTTTTCAATATATATATCGATAGGTGTGCCTTTATCTGTTTGTCATAAGCTTTTATAATTTAACACTATGTTTGCTTTTGACGTTATTTCTGTGGAACATGATTCCAGAATGGATTTCATATCTAATAATTTTGTTACTTAGCTTAGGAAGTTAGTTGGGACAGTAATTTTTACTTTCTTTGAAGTTAAAGAACTTTATAAATTTGGTAGTAAAATTATTTGCACTGGAAAAGTGATTTTGCTCATTTTAGCACTCCCTGATCTATGGAGTTAAAGGAAAGATGGCTTTATTTCCTAATTTTCCAAAAAAATTGTTGTATTGAAAATTTAGAAGAAAAGATAGTTGAAAATTTCTAACATTTTTATCCAGTAGAGAGTAGAGTACATAAACTTGAATTTTTTAATTAAATGGTATTGGATGCTTTTTACACTTAACAGTGTACCTTGGAAATTGATTCTGTATCAGTTCCTTATAGTGTAGCCTTACTATTTTTTTAGTATGCCTTTTTCACTAAGGCTTAGAAATGGTTCCGTAGCAGGGCACCTGAGTGGCTTAGCTGGTTAAGCATCCAACTCTTGATCTCAGCTCAGGTCTTGCAGGTCTAGATCTCAGGGTCATGAGTTCAAGCCCCGCATTGGGCTCCACACTGGGCATGGGACCTACTTAAAAAAAAAAGAAGAAGAAGAAATGGTTCCATATCAGGACACAGTGAGTAGCTTCATCTAGCATTCCATCATTCCATTAATTGGATGTATCATAATTAATATTTTAGTTCCTATTAAGCATATCTATATATACATCCAAAAGTGGAATCATTGGGTATACTTTTCCCCAGCTAACATTATCATGCATGTTTTTCATAGCATTAAGTATTCCATATCCTTTTCAGTGTTCAGTGTATGTTGTTTCCAGTTTTTCACAATTCACAGCTAAGATGAATAAGTTTTTGGATAACCATTGCTCACATCAGTGATTATTTACTTAGGATAAATTCTTAGAAGTGATATTACTGGTATGTACATTTTAAAGGTTTTTAAATTTGGGGCACCTGGGTGGCTCAGTCATTAAGTGTCTGCCTTTGGCTCAGGTCATAATCTTGGGGTCCTGGGATCGAGCCCCACATCGGGCTTCCTGCTCAGTGGGGAGTCTGCTTCTCCCTCTCCCTCTGACCCTCCCCCCCGCTTGTGCACGCACTTGCTCACTCTCAAATGAATAAATAAAAATAAAGGTTTTTACATTCATGTTGTCAAAAGTTTTCTACAGAGACATTAACTAGTTTAATTAGGAATTAACTAGTTGCATTTTCCTATTCATTAAACAGATAATTTTTGAACACCTTTCATGTCCCAGCAGTTTTCCATCCTCTGATACATCAGTGAAGGAAAACATCTTTGTCCTTGGGAACTTTATTTTCAGGGGGATGGGGGGCAGAGAATAAACGCACATAGTAAGTACATTATGTGGTATGTTGGGCGGTAAGTTGAAAAAATAGAGGAAGATAAGGGGAACTGAGAAGTGGGGATGGGGGTGCAGTTTTAAATAGGGTGATTGAAGCCATATTGAGAAAGTAACACTTGAAGGAGGGGAATGATGGAGGACTGCTCCAATCATAGTGTTGGAAGTGGGAATATTCTTGCACATCCTGCTTGGCCACCAGAACTGGGCAGTGTTACTTTAAAACCTTCCCAAATTTGGTAATCTATAATTGTAATTTTTTTGTGTTGATCTATAATCTATATACCTATAGATAGGTAATCTATAATTTTAATTTCTTTTGTTACCAATAAGGTCAACCATTTGTGGGATGTGTTTATTGGCCTGCTCCTGGCTTTTACCCATTTTTATATTGGATTGTTGATCATTTTTGTGATATTAAGAGCTATTTATTAAGAATATACCTTTGTCATGTGGCAGATTTATATTTCTCAAGCCTTTCTAATTTCATTTATAATGTGTTTTGACGAATTGATTTTTTTAAAATGTGGCAAATGTGTCTTTTCCTTTGCTTTTTATCTTTGAAATTTTCAGTGTCAATTGTCATCTTTAAAAAAGTTTTATATTTGTGATTCCATTAAAGTGCGGTTGCACAATTGCATTTCTAGAATTAGGGTTGTCAGAAATACTTTCTTGTCCTCTTTTCTTCCTCAGTTAGTTTATATTATGTTAGTAAATTTTGTTTACATGTCTTTCTGCTACAGTGAGGCCCAGAGGCTTGCCCCATTACTATGTTCCTCTAGATTACTTGAAACCACCAACTTATAGAAGTGCTGAAGTGGTGGTAGGTACTTAGGAACTCGTTTATCAAAAATGAAGAAAAGACAGGCTGGTCAACTAGATTCAGGTTTTACTATATTTTTACACCTGGCGGGATAACTGTGACAATCATCCCCCCCCCCCCGCCCCCCATCTTAGGGAAACTTTTTGCTCCATGCTTCCCAGATCTTCTCGGTTACTGATGCTAGTTTAGGGGCTAATTTTATTCTTATATTGGCTAACGTATCATTTTAATGCTTCTCTCACTGTAACTGAATTAATTCCAAGCAAGTAAGAAAATTCAGATAGCCAAGAGGTTTTTTTGAATTCTTCGTTTCCGGTACAATGCAAATAATGATTTAGTTAAGGAGAGATAGATAACTAGATGTATTTAAAATCTTGCAGTTTTTTTTCATTGAATTTGAGACACTATCGGTTTTAAATTACACCATCGTATATGTACCATGTAGAGAAAATACTACCAATTAAACTGATACACCATTTGCTGTAAGATGTGTCTTGATTTCAGAGATGTGGGAATGGTGGGAGACCCTTTTTGTGTTTGAATTTGTGAAATGCAGTAATTCCAGTGATGTGTGGAATTGGCAGCATTTTGTCTTTTTAAGCGTTATTGTGGAAAATTTCAAATATATACAGAAGAGAAAATGGCAAAATAAACTTGTGTATCCATCTCAACTTCAAAAATTATGGTTAATGTTTCATCTTTATTTCCTGCTTCTACTCCCCTCCATCTTTTTTTAAAGCACACCGCAGACATCATATCATTATGTAAGAAATGGACTCTTAATTTTCTAAACATAGCTACAGTACTATTATCACACTTAGAGATTTTTGAACCAAGACCTTAATATCAAATATCCAATCAGGGTTCAAATTTCCCTGCTAATTTTAAGTTTGTTTGAATCAGGATTCATAAGGTCATTATATGGCTAGTGTTTGAAAAGTCTCTCTGGTCTTTTTTTTTTTTTTTAAGATTTATTTATTTATTTATTTGACAGAGAGAGAGAGAGAGAGACACAGCGAGAGAGGGAACACAAGCAGGGGGAGTGGGAGAGGGAGAAGCAGGCCTCCCGCCAAGCAGGGAGCCCGATGCGGGGCTCGATCCCAGCACCCTGGGATCATGACCTGAGCCGAAGGCAGACGCTTAACGACTGAGCCACCCAGGCGCCCCTCTGGTCTTTTTATCTATAGGTTCTTCAATCAAATTACTGAGTTTTTTCCCTGCAAATTTGTTTTTGCTAGACTGCTTCATAGGTGGTGGTGTATACTTCTACCAGGAGACGCCTACTGTCGAGTTAAATTTTTGTGATGTTAGTGGCCACTGATCATTGCCTAGATCCATTTTATTTAGGGTTGCAAAGTGGTAATATTCTGTTCTTTATTAATTGTTCTATAAAGAGAAACTTTACCTCATCTCTTTGGTTACCCAGAGAGACACTTCATATATGTAAGACACAGGATAAATACTTTCCAGTTTTCATATAATGAATTAGATTCCTAGCATCCTCCAAAATGACCAATAAAGATTCATTTTAATACAGCCTCACAGATATAAACATATTTGTGTTTCAGTCCTTTGTAGTTGGGTTTTTTTTTTCTGTAGTACAGCTTTATGGAGGTATTATATACCATGAAATTTGCCTGTTTAATGTGTGTAATTCAGTGGTTTTTAGTATGCTCACAGAGTTGTGCCACCGTCACCGTGATCTAATAAGTTTGAAACATTTTCATCACCCCGAATAGAAACCCTGTACCCATTAGCAGTCACTCCTCATAACCCCCCAACAGTACCCCACCTCTAATCCTAGGCAATGACTAATCCACTTTTTTGTCTATCTGGACATTTCATACAATGGAATCATACAGTAAGTGGTCATTTGTGACCGGCTCTTTACCTTAGCATAATGTTTTCAATATTCATGCATTTTGTAGCATGTATAGTCTTTTTTTGTTTTTTTTTTTTTTAGATTTTATTTATTTATTTGACAGAGAGAGCACAAGTAGGCAGAGAGGCAGGCAGAGAGAGAGGGAGAAACAGGCTCTCCGCTGAGCAGGGAGCCTGATGTGGGGCTTGATCCCAGGACCCTGCCAAAGGCAGCCGCTCAACCGACTGAGCCACCCAGGCGCCCTGTATAGTTATTTTTATTGATTGCTCCATCTTTGGCCAGTTGGAGTCCCTTCACAGTGGCCTGGCCCCAAAGTCCGTTTGACTTAATTTGAGGCATCTTTTATGGCTTTTTTGCTATCTGGTATGACAGTTTGTCCAGACTTACCTTGTGCATTTTCTGCCCAAATCAGGAAATAGGCCTTTCTCTAAGAAGCTTTTTAGTGGGAAATGGCATTTCAGGATCACAATCTAGGCACTTAAAGTGCTTATTCCTGCTGAGTTAGTCATTGTTTCTAGGCCTTGTCTGTGATTGGAGCTAGGCAGTAAGTTGTGTTTTTCCTTTTTAAAAAAAATCATGAGTTCGTGTTATACTTAAAAATCAAATTAGGGGCACCTGGGTGGCACAGTCGTTAAGCGTCTGCCTTCGGCTCAGGTCATGATCCCAGAGTCCTGGGATCGAGCCCCTCGTCGGGCTCCCTGCTCTGCAGGAAGCCTGCTTCTCCCTCTGCCCACTCCCCCTGCTTGTGTTCCCTCTCTGGCTGTCTTTCTGTCAAATAAAATCTTAAAAAAAAAAAAATCAAATTAAATGGGCAGCCCTGTGGGAACCCCTCTCACTCTTGAGAGCTTTTTCTTTATCTTCACTTGATAAACTTCATCGCTTTACTCACAAAAAAAAGGGGGGGGGAAAATCAAATGACTCAGGGACTTTTTCTTAAGCTTTGATTTTTCATCTCCCATCTCCTGTCTCCCATACTGGAAACCCCTTATTCTCAACAGCACCAACATGATTACTTGTTTTCCTTTTCCCACAGTATAAATACAAAATAGTCTCAGAATGATAATGCGAACACTACCACCAGCATATGATTATCGAAGAAAGCTAATGATTTTTTTGTTGTTTTTAAACCTTAGGATATATTTCCCTAGGGATGTAGAGTCAAATTACTGAGTTTTGAAGTTAACTTGGGCTAGTTTCTTGCTGTGTAATTATGTTACCCCCTGGTTAGCACAGATTCAGTTGTCATTTTGCTTTCATTTTACATCATCTTTGGCATTTTTCAAGATTCCAAATCTTACAGAATTTGGGTCACCTGTGTTTTTAATTTAAAGTGGATATTGTATGTAATTTGTGATTGTGTTGGTTTGTTTTTAGAATGTGGCTTATAAAGCATCCTCTGAGTAAGCCAAAAGGGAATAGTGATTATTAGAATGTGTGGAGTGGGCCTCCTTGTATCTGAAGAAGAAAAGACTTCTTAGCTCTCCCTCATTGTCCTGTGAGAAGATGAGTCCAGTGTAATCAGATCTTCAGATTTTTCAAGAGACCCTGGAAATCTTTGTTTTCCTGTAATTCTCCAGATTATTTGGTGTTCACAACTATTTTGATTTTTTTTTTTTTTCTTTTTCAACCATTGTAAACAAAAGTTTAGGGGCAGGATTTTGCTTACGGTCTGCAGTTTGTAATCTCTGCCATAGATTTTGAACAGGGTGAGGGTTAGGCATTAATAGCCTAATTAATTGGTTTAATACTATCTCAAGTACCCTTTCCTAAAGTTACAGTAAACACAGTTGTGGAAGAGCCCTGTGGTTCTGTGTACCTCTTATTGGAGAATTAACTTTGGGAATTTGGAAAAAAATATGAGATCAGCTATGAAGACTGGCGTATCCGGTTTTTCAACTCTTTTGACAAAGAATGATTTCAGAAAGTTATCAGAAGCCACAAAATAAGTTAAATATACTTTTTCATTTTCAGAGAAGTAGTACTGGACACAAAAGTCAGTTGGCAGGAGCTAGATAAATAAAAATCACGTTCATTTGTACCATGACAAACCTTCAGTTGTATAGATGAAGATTAAAGTCGGGGGTAATTTGTTGCTATTGGGTATTAAGTTTATTGGTGGCTTAAATGCCTTGGACAATGTGGATAGGTATTTTAGGATAGCTTATCAAGAAGTTTGAGAACCTTTAACACATACGTTTTTTAAAGATTTTGGTTTTTTTAAAGTAATCTCTGCACCCAACGTGTGGCTCAGACTTACAACCCTGAGATCAAGAGTTGCACGCCCAACCGACTGAGCCAGCCAGACGCCCCTTAAATACATATTTTAACTACCATATAAGAATTGTCACCAGTAGTGATGAACAAACATCAGTGTCATGAAGTTTGAATCACGTTGATGACCTTTGTATATTTGATTTACTCAAATTCTAAATTCTTAGTTCTGAGTGGCTAGGCATTTTTTAAAAGGCTGCCAGTACTTTTGGGGGTGATTTTGTGAACTTTTGTTTCTTGAAATACCAACGTAGTCTTTTTTTTTTTTTTTTAAGATTTTATTTATTTATTTATTTGAGAGAGAGAGAGAGAGAAACAGCATGAGAGAGTATAGGGTCAGAGGGAGAAGCAGGCTCCCCGCTGAGCCGGGAGCCTGACGTGGGACTCGATCCCAGGACTCCGGGATCATGACCTGAGCCGAAGGCAGTCGCCCAACCAACTGAGCCCCCAACGTAGTCTTATTTTGTAACTGATTATAAATGTAATTTATGGCAACTGTATCTTCTCGTTGACTTTGTTTTTAATTATGGTGCTGCTCCAGTTTGTGAATGTTCTTGAATGTCCTTTTAACCAAGGAGTTTGATCCAAGATGTCAGGTTCTTTCTGCACATGAGCTTGGTGGCAAGCTCCCTTGATACTCCTTTTCTCTTCTACAACTCTGTATGCCTTTGAGAATAGATTTAACAGAAACTATTTTGCATTTTTCTTTGCTAATAGTAACAATATAATGTAATTAAATTAGTTAACTTGTGCTCATGGTTCTAGCTGGAAGGTTAGTATAGGTATATGCTTATATGCTGTTTACCAAAAAGAGCTTGTCCTTTTTAATCACACAGCCCCAGGTTCCTGCTTTTCTCCAGCACCATTGCTGGGTGAACTTGGACAATGTCATTTGACTTCCCTGAGTCTGACTTGGCTTATCTGTAGATGGTGAGATCCTGAGGGTGAATTTGCATGTGAGTGCCTAGGCTAGTTTAGCGTTAAGCCAGAGTAAAGTACTGGTTACTCCCTTCTTCGTGCTTTCTTACCTTAGATGGGTTTACCTTTGAGTTTTATGTGACATTTCTTATTATTATTCATGTATGAAACTAATTAATGGTTTTAACTTACCTGTTGGTGTTTCCTCTATATGAATCTGTACATGTAAAGTCTGATTTGGGGTATAATTGCCTAAAGGTAAGGGATAATTTACATTTAATTAACATCTGATAAATTTAGGCACTCAAACTTTTATTTTGATGGTGCCAAACCCTAGCTCCAGTTTAGGATTACTGAGTTGAGATTACTACTTGAGTATGTCTCAGAAGTTTTTTTTTTTTTTTTTTTTTTTTAAAGATTTTATTTATTTTTTGACACAGAGAGAGGCAGCGATAGAGGGAACACAAGCAGGGGGAGTGGGAGAGGGAGAAGCAGGCTTCCCGCTGAACAGGGAGCCCGATGTGGGGCTCGATCCCAAGACCCTGGGATCATGACCTGAGCCGAAGGCAGACGCTTAACTGACTGAGCCACCCAGGTGCCCCAGAGTATGTCTCAGAAGTTAAGTTTAGCTTGTCAGTTTGCAAAAGAAAGAAATACCTGTCAGGAAAAACATATATGGAAAAGTAGTGTAGTGGGAGAATCTGAGTACTTACTGAGCTCTACTGTGTGTAGGTGCTGGAACTTAAAATAGTATCTTACTAAATTTTTGCATCAGGGGCGCCTGGGTGGCTCAGCCATTAAGCGTCTGCCTTCGGCTCAGGTCGTGATCTCAGGGTCCTGGGATCGAGCCCCACATTGGGCTCCCTGCTCGGTGGGAAGCCTGCTTCTCCCTCTCCCACTCGCCCTGCTTGTGTTCCCTCTCTCGCTGTGTCTCTCTCTGTCAAATAAATAAATAAAATCTTTAAAAAATAAAATAAAATAAAATAAAATAAATTTTTGCATCAGATCAGGTAACTTCAGAAGAGATGCAAAGATGATTTCAAGCATGGTCAGCTCTTCCCCTCAAGGGCTTATGATCTATTAAGGGAGATGAGTATACAGATGATTTTCTCTTTATCTGTATTAGTTTTCTAGGGTTACTGTAATAAAGTACCACAAACTGGGTGGCTTAACCCACAGAAATTTATTGTCTCACAGTTCTGGGGGCTGCAAGTCTGAAATCAAGGTATCAGCAGGGTTGGTTCCTTCTGAGGGCTGAGAAGAAAGACTGTTTCAGGCTTCTGCCCTTGTCTTCAAGATGGCCATCTTCTCCCTGTGTCTGTGCATCATCTTCCCTCTGTGTGTGTGTCTCAGTTTGTGTCCAGATTTTCCCCTTTTATAAGGATACTAGTAATTGGATTAGGGTTCATCCCAATGACCTCATCTTAACTTGTTCACCTCTATAAAGGTCCTGTCTCCAAATAAAGGCACTTTCTGAGATACTGGAGGCTAAGACTCCAGTGTATCTTTTGGTGGGGACAGGGCGGGGGGCAATACAGTTCAACCCGTAACACAGTCTCTAGACTGCATTAGGAGGAGATCCTACAACTCTTTGTTCCCCACAGTCAAAAGAAATGAAGACTTAAGTTTACAAGTATGTAACCTAGAGTTGCCAGGGTGCTTTGTCTAAGTCAGCTTTTAGTTTGTCTTTTGAAGCCAGAGCTAAATCATTTCTAAGACCCAAAACCCATCATCTTCAAATCAGTTCTTCCTCCTGGATTTCAGTTTTATTTTGAATCATTCCAGATTAAACTCCAGCATCTCTCATCTCTTTACTCAAATGTCACAACCCTATTTAAAATAACATCAGTATGGGGCACCTGGGTGGCTCTGTCGTTAGGCGTCTGCCTTCTGCTCAGATCATCATCCCAGAGCCCCACATCGGGCTCCCTGCTCAGCGGGAAGCCTGCTTCTCCCTCTCTCACTCCCCCTGCTTGTGTTCCCTCTCTCACTGTGTCTCTCTCTGTCAGATAAATAAATAAAATCTTTAAAAAATAAAATAAAATAACATTAGTGTACTCTGTCCCCTTACCTTAATTTTTCTTCATAGCCCTTCTTGTAGCCTGACATTATAGAACTTGTATCTCCTTGAGAGACATTGAGGTAGGACTTTGATGGGACTTTGCTGTCCCAGCTTTAGCTACTCACTGGCAAAAACTCAAGAACCAGATAGATTCAGATTATTTAGGGCTGTTTTTTGTAACCTCATGCTCAAATGTAAACATGATGAAGACCCTAGACTTTTTTTTTTTTTTTTTTTTTGCTCCTGGCTGCATTTCCGGTGCCTAGAAAAGTGCCTGACACAAATACTTAGTAAAAATTAATTGACTAATGAACAGATAATTGCTTATTCCTTTTCCCTTATTTCCTACATGCAGTGCTACAATTTATGTATCAGGCCCTGTACTAAGCATAGGATAAGCATAATCTCTATAAGGTAGATTTTTATGCTGTCCTCTTTTTACACACTGGGCAGCAGAAGGACAAAGAGCTTCCTGAACTAACAGTTTATCCAAAATCATGGAGCTCTGGTAAACTATAGAGCCAGGATCAAACCTAAGTCTCATGGCATCAGAGGCCTTGCTTATAACTACTGCCTTTGCAATGTCTCCTGTATCTTTGCTTTCTGCTCCTGCTACCTTTTACCACCTTCTTGACAAAGGAATTTTTCTAAAGCGCTGTTTTTATAGGGTTACTTTGCTGCTTACATGTCTTGATGACTTCCACATAAAATAATTCAGTGCTTGACATTTAAGGCTCTTCACAGTCTCCTTCAGTTTGGGGACTGGTTTGGGGTGAGGGAGGTGTCATGGACAATCAAAGGATGGTGAGCACTAGCTAGGGATGAAAGAGAAGATACATGCCTCGTTATGTATTCCTTTTCGAAGCATTTGGGATACAGGCATTGAGCAAAATAAAGTTTGTCCTCATGAGACTTACATTCTGGGAGTGTGGAAAGGAAGACAAGAAAATGTCAAGTGCTGAAGAAAAATATAGCAGGGTAAGGGGGTGGAGGGAAGGCATGCAGCCACCTGCTCTTCTATATAGGAGTGTCAAGAAAGTTCTGAAAAGGCAACACTAAACACAGAACTAAAGAGATGTGGTCAGAGAGATGGGTTTGGGGGCCAGTGGAAAATTGGACCATGAAAGGCCTTGTAAGGCTGTTGTGAAAACATCTGTTTTGAGTCTAGTAGTTGCCTGGTATTGGTGCTTATTTAAAAATCAGTTGTGTTTTTGTTTTCTATGTATAATTAAGTCTAAAATGCTGCCTATGGAAACCTAGGCTGCTGAGATTGGGAGATCACAGAGTGCCATCTAGTGGCTGTTTATCATAAATGTGGGTGAGCCTTCCAGACTAAGAAGACTCTACAGTAGTTTGTTTTGCCGGCTCAGTCATATAAGTGGAAAATGTGGCTGCCTGAAGAAAACCTTTGTTTATGAACTATTTGAGAGTAAGTTACAGACATTGTCCCTCGTACCCCTAAATACTTCATGTATTGCCTTAGAATAAGGACATTCCATTATATAACCAGAATTATTAAAATAAATAAAACATTGATACATTATTATTTAATATGGATTTTATTCAGTGTTGCCAACTGTCCCAATGTCTTTATAGAAAAACAGATTTTTTCTGGCTTGGTATCTAATCTAGGATCATTCATTGCATTTAGTTTTTATGTCTCTTAAATCTAGAACAGTTCCATAGCCTACCTTTGTCTTTTCCTGACATTGATAGAGTAAAGTACTGGTTACTCCCTTCTTCATGCTTTCTTCCTTACCTTAGATGGGTTTTCCTTTGACTTTTATGTGACATTTCTTATTATTCATGTATCAAACTAATTAATGGTTTTAACTTACCTGTTGGTGTTGACATTGATATTTTTGAAGAATATAGGCCATTTATTTTCTAGAATGCCTTTCATTCGTGTTTGTCTGTTTCCTCATGATTCAGGTTTTGTGTGTTGGTACCACCTAAGTAAATTGTATCTTCCTTGGTGCATCACATCGTATCTGTCCCAGTATTGGTGGTGTTACCTTTGATTGCTTAATTAAGGTGGTGACTACCCAGTTTCTCCAGCATAATGTTATGTTTTTCTCCTTTGCAAATCGTAAGTTCTCTGTGGGGAGATACTTTGACCTGTGTAAATAACTTTTTCCTCATTGATATTTCACTGTTTTAGTTTCTATTGTTGATTCTTGCCTAAATCAGTTATTATTATGACAGTTGCAAATGGTGATTACCTAATTCTCCCATTTTCTGCTATAGTTATTGGTCAGCATTCTGTTAGAAAAAAACTTGCCCCTTTTCCCATTCATCATCATAGTCCTAATCATTGGTATGAACTTAGGGAGTCTGTTTTATTCAGTGAGTTTTAATCCATTACTCTCATTATTTGATGCTCATATTCTTTCACATTTGGCCAGTGTGAGCCCCTTCAAGCTGGCACCTTGTTTTTCGAGGAGTCTTCTGCATTCTTTGAGCACTATACTTTCTAGCACAACAGAATGTTCCAGGTTCATCTTGTACTTTGCCTGCTCCAACGCTGGGATCAATTCTTTCTCTAAGGAGCCCTGGTTCCTTCCTTTTAGTAAAGACTGGTATTTAGAAACCAAGATTTGGGTATCATTTTAAGGTCCAAAAAATTGTATGTTGGACAGTATGTTGGCATAATAGGAGGTTTCTGTGACATCACAGTCCTTTATTTCCAGTGAAAATCTTAGGTGGCAGAACCTATGATAACCTCCTCACGCCTGTTCTTTTGCATTACCCTACACTGAGTAGGCTATTGGAGCTATGGTAATTAATGTTGTAGTAAAGCTCCATATTTCTATTCTTGAAACAATAACATTGTAGAATTTGTGATTAATAAGTCCCCTAAAATATTGAATACATGAAGACTCATTTAAATAATAATTAGTTCTCCCTAAATTAATACACAAGTGTCCTATCTAATAACAATATTCTGTTAAGAACTGAAGCAGAGGGGTGCCTGAGTGGCTCAGTCGTTAAGCGTCTGCCTTCGGCTCAGGTCGTGATCCCAGGATCCTAGGATCAAGCCCCGCATTGGGCTCCCTGCTCAGCCAGGAGCCTGCTTCTCCCTCTCCCACTCCCCCTGCTTGTGTTCCCACTCTAGCTGTCTCTGTCAAATAAATAAATAAATCTTAAAAAAAAAAAGAAAAAACTGAAGCAGATTTTAAATTTTATGGAAAAATACAAATGTAAAAGTAATAAAAATTGTGAAAAGTATAATAATAAGGATGGGATGGGAACTGTCCAGATATTTTAAATGCTGTGAAGTTATAATAATTAAAATTGCTTGATACTTATACTTGAATAAACAAGACAGTGGAACAGAATAGAGAATCCAAAAAGCAGTAAAGGCATGGGAACTTAACACCATAAAAGTTGTATTTCAAATGAATTCAGAAAAAAATGGATTCCAACTACTGTTGGAAGAACTGGGATTAAAAAAAATATTCTCGTCCTGTTCTTAACACAATTAATTAGAGGTGGATCAAAGATTTAAACATTAAAAAAGAAACTATGAACATATAAGAAAAAATGTGAAAATTAAAAGTGAAATAATCTTGGAGGAAGGCAGGCCTCCTAATAAGCATGACCAAAAGCTGTATCTAAAGATTGAAATATTTTATAAGAATAAAAAATGTATACATGACAAAAGGGAAAAAAAGGAGAGTCAAACCAAAAAACACTGGGGAAAAAGTACTTTTCAACCTGTGCTCAAAGTGTGATGTTCATTTGGCATGCTGTTAGGTTCATTTGTTAGTGTTTGCATTCCATTTTGGGTTCTCCGCACATCGTGGTTGGTTTTATTTTTTTATTTTAGGAGCCAAAGGACACATTACTGTGGTTCTGAAGAGTCAGAGCTATAGGAAAAGATATACTCAGAAGTGCACTTCCTCCTCATCCCGGCTACCCCCTTCCCCTCCTTTTCCACCTCTTTCCCACTTGCCCATTGTTGCTTTAGTTTCTCTATTATTCTTCCTGTGTTTCACTTTGCACAAATGAGCAGGTGCGTGTATTTTTTTTTAATATCCTCTTCTTTCTTCCGTGGAAGGTAGCATACTATAGCTACTCCTTTGCACTATGCTTTTTCCATTTAGCCATATGTCGTGGTTATCTATTACCCTATATCAGTTCATAAAGAACTTCCTCAGCCCTTTTTTTTTTCCTTTTTTGCAGCTGCGTAGTGCTCAATTGTGTGCACGTACCACACTGTATTCAGCAACTCCCATGTGTGGGCATTTAGGTTGTTTTCAGTATTTTGCAATTACAAACAAGGCTACAGTGAATAGCCTCCTGCAGACGTATTTCCAGTTTGTTGAAGGTGTATCTTTCAGGGTATATTCCTAGAAGTGGAATTGCTGAGTTGGAAGCCACGTAGATTTATCATTAAGTATTACCAGATTTCCTTTCAGCAGGATTGTGCTGTGTGCATTCTCACTAGCAGTGTATCAGAGTGCTCATCCTTCAACAGCTTCACCAACAGAATGTGTTGTTATTTTTTGGCAGTCTGATAGGTGAGAAATGGTATCTCGGTATTTAATTTACATTTCTCTTTCAGTGAGTTTGACCTTTTTTTTAATATGTGTGGAGCATCGTTTTTACCTCTTTTTGTGAATTGTCTGATCTCCATTCAGCTTTTTTTTTTTTTAAGACTGTAGCAAAGTTGAAAAAAAATGGTATGATAACCTGTAATTGTCTTCTCCTGTGTTCACTAACTGCTGACATTTTGCCATATTTTCTTCCATCTTTCTATATCAAAGTACACAATTTGATGACTTTTGGCAGCTGTATGCATCCATGAAACCACCACCATAATCAAAGTACAAAAAATTTCGTTGTGCCCAGAAGTTTCCTCATGCTCCTTTGTAGTCCATTCCTTCCTATACCGCTGGCCCCAGGCAATGACTGATTATTCTCTGACACTACACATCAGTTTACATTTTCTAGAGTTTTATATAAATGTAAATACACAGCCTGTGTTCTTTTGTATTTGGCTTCTTTCATTCAGCCTAATGATTTTGAGATGCATCGATGTTTCGTGTGTATCAGTAGCTTATTTCTTTTTATTGCTGCATAATGTTCCAGTGTATGGATTTACCACAATTTGTTTATCCATTCACCTTTTGATGATCATCTGGGTGGTTTCCAGTTTCTGGCCTTTATGAAATAAAGCTGTCTACATGGTAATTTTGTTGCTGAACCATTTGAAAGTTGCAGGTCTCATGACACATTATCTGTAAATACTTCAAGATACATCTCCTAAGAATGACATTTCTTTTAATAAATGCAATAATGTTATTATACTGATATTGATCACACCTAAGAAAGTGAATATTCAATATCTTCTAATACTCTGACCATATTTAGATTTTCGTGTTATCTCAGATATGTCTTTTACACCTTTTTTTGGATCTAGAATTTAGTCAGGGTTCAAGCATTACATTTGGCTATGTCTCTTCAGCTTTAGTTATGTCTAGATTCTACATAAGGAGATACTCCAGGTTCCCTGTGCTTTCCCTTCCCCAGACTGGAATCATCCATTGCTCCAAAGAACCCCCTTGTGTTTTTTAGTGAGTAATTATATTTGGAAACCAAGGTCTAGGTGCTGGTCCTGCTCATTGCTGTTAGGGTTCTGTTGTTTCTAGGCCTTTTCTTTTCAGTGGGCGTAGAGGGTAGAGCTAGGAAATATATTTAAATATATATTTTAATAATATATATATATTTCATGGTAGTTCCAATTCAAGTGTACTACGGGTTTTCTTTACTTTCTCTCATTCTATATTGGTATATCCCTTCTTTGTTCTCAATGAATTTGTATTATTCCTTTTTCTTTCCTCCAGTTATACACAAGTACTTTCAAGATTATGTGTCACTGTCAACTGCAAGGTTTCTTTGTAGTTCGTTAGGTCCTAACAATATATCCCACTTAAGTAAGGATGCATAGACAACTGTCCAAAATTAATTGAATTAACTTTTTCCTCTGTTTTATTAATTTAATATTCAGTTACATTTTTTTTCCATCTGTTTACATCCAAATTTAAGGTTTGCTTTTTTCATCATTTTTTTTCTTTCATTTCAGTAATTAAATTACTGTACATGGTTCAGGAAGTCAGTTCCCATCCATTTCCCCTTTTCCCTGTCCCCCCACCCCCCCACCTAAAGGTGACCATTTCATTCATTTTTTTTTTTTTTAAGATTTTATTTTAGAGAGAGAATGTGTGCACATGGGGGGAGGGGCAGAGGGCGAGAATCTCAAGCAGACTCCACACTGAATGGGGAGCCTGACGCCGGGCTTGATCTCACAACCCTGAGATCATGACCTAAGGCAAAACCAAGAGTCAGATGCTTCATGGACTGAGCCACCCAGTGGCTTTTCTAATTTATCCCTTTTTGTAAAAACAAGCAAATATATATGTATTATTTCTCCATCTGTCTTATACATAAAGTAATAAACATACATTCCTTTGCACTGTGCTTTTTTTTTTCTCCTTAACAGTATATTTTGGAAGTCACTTCATACCAGTTCTTAGAGATCATCATTCTTTTTATGGATTCCCAAGTTTTTTCAAATTCTTACTTTACTTCAAAGAAACCTGAACTGGAAATTAGAGTCGATACATATGGGTGTGATGGTTGCAAGAAAGGTGACTAGGAACAGGAGTCAGTACACCTATATGCAAGAAATGGCCTGTTCGGGCGCCTGGGTGGCTCAGTTGGTTAAGCAACTGCCTTCGGCTCAGGTCATGATCCTGGAGTCCCGGGATCGAGTCCCGCATCGGGCTCCCTGCTCGGCAGGGAGTCTGCTTCTCCCTCTGACCCTCCCCCCTCTCATGTGCTTGCTCTCTCTCATTCTCTCTCTCTCAAATAAATAAATAAAAAATCTTAAAAAAAAAAAAAAAAGAAATGGCCTGTTCACTTACATGTTTTAGGTTATAATAACTATTTACAGTATATATATGATTCCCTTCTTTACCCAGTGTTTTCACTTAACACAACTACCAGTGTGATCAACTTGAATTATAGGGCTTTTACCATCCTTTGAGATTCTGTGTTTCCCCGTCAGGTTGGCAAAGAACAAAAAATAATATATGGTATTGAAAAGGAAATGAAGAGACACAGTCCTATGTTGCTAATGGGAGTGTAAATTGATATAGCATCTATGAAAGCCCATTGGCAGTATTATCAAAAAGTAATTTGCACATACCCTTTGACCTGAGATTTCCTCTTCTAGGAATTTGTTAAACTGATACAGATATACATGTGTAAAAAAGTATTAAATACAAGATTTAAAAGTTTGTGACGGTAGAGGGAAATGTCCACAGAAAGCATACTTTTTAAGAATTAGGGTATATCCTGCTTCCCTTAAAAATGAAGCACCTGCATCCCTACTTGAGGAATTATTCTAAAATGTTACTGAATGAAAAAAAGAATGCTTTGAACATTGTATTGTATGCTAACAATAGTTAAGAATATGTGTATATGTGCTTATATACCCATACATACATTTATTGTATAGAATGATATAGGAGAAACTGGCTTATCCTTTTGGAGAGGGGAAAAGCGGGATGGGGAAGCTGGAGTAAGAGAAAGATTTATTTTTTACAGTGAGTAACAAAAGATCCAAAGTAAATAAGTGGCTGAAACAAGATTATTTCTTCCCAAGGTAAAACTCTGGGGATGTGTCTTTAGCTGTTTACAGTGGCTCTGCTCCACGAAGTGTCGTGGACCCACAGACTCCTAGCTCACTTGTCCTGCCATCCTGGATTTTGGCCTTTGTGCTTAGGGGCCAAGGGAGCATCTTGTTTCAGTCATGGGAAGGGGCATAGGGTACTTACCAGTTTCTTGAGGGGAGTTTCCCTCTACGTGGCCCATTCTGCAAGGGAGACTGGGAAATGTGTCTCTCTCTGGTAGTCCATGTGTCCAGCTTAAAAACATAGTACTACTGTAGAAGAATGAAATGGGAAGTGGTACAGCAGTCTGTGCCATCATATCCTATCGTAAGAGTTTGAAGTTTTGTTGTGTACGCCATCTAAGTTGGTCTGATAACCTAAACCTTTTTTTTTTTTTCCAGTCTGAAGGTTATTAAGCCACATGGCAAAATAGTTAACTAGTATAATAAAGCTTTTAGTTTACCCTGAAAATCCAGAATTACATTAGTTCCTTTGAATGGCTCCTGCTTGAATTCATTTGAGATCATAGAGGGATTTCAAGAGACTAAAGGACACTAAACTAAACTTTAGATTTCTAAAAAGTATTAGGTATGGAAACGTTTTCAAGTAGGTTTTATTAAAAGGAACCCCTGAGGTCATAGAAATTAAGTAGACTTCCAAATTTATGAATTTTTCCTAACTAAATTATGGGAAATCGTTCTGCGACGTATCCTCATGAAGGTCTGCACTTTAGCTGACCCACATTTTTGCTCCTACTTGTTTTTGTAGTTAGCATCCCATTCTTTGTGCTCTTTCAAGGGCCCTTGAAAATTAAGTGCTTGTCTCCAGATCTCCTGTTACTGCTTCCTTTGTCTCTATTGCTGCTCTTCTTGCTCTATTACAGGACCTTTCTTTATGAAGAGCTATTAGTTTGCCACCGATGGCCAGATGGCAAGAACTCTGAATAAGCAAGGAGAATCTCAATTCCCTGGCTTTGTATTAATCCGGGGATAGCTTTAATTTCTATTAAAAACAGAAGGAAGGGAATACCATGGCTTGTTTTAAAGTCCACTCTGTTGAGGTGTAATTTACAAACAATAAAATGAACCCATTTTTAAAGTTCAGTATATTTTGACAAACATATGCCTTATGTAATCACTCCCTCCCCATCCTGACCCTGGGCCAGGTCTTCCTTCTGTTACTGTAGATTAGTTTGGTCAACAAACTGAGATCAACGGAATCATGCAGGATGTATTCTTTAGTGTCTGTCTTCTTTTGATTAGCATAATGATTTTGACATTCACCCATGTTTGTTGCCCGTATTAATAGTTTGTTACTTTTTATTGCTGCATACTAATCTATTCTATGACTATACCTCAGTTTTTAATCTTTTCTCCATTGGTGGCCATTTGTGTTATTTTCTGTTTGGGCCTATTATGAATCAAGTTTCTATGAATTTGTGTATAAATCTTTGAACATATCTTTTCATTTCACTAGGATTGGACTTAGAAACATCAAAGTGTTTTCTTAACAAGAAAACATTCCTTTTCATGGAAATCAGTAGATAAAATGAAACCTTTCGTAAAATTGAAGGATGATTAAGTAAGATTTATTAACAGGGGCCAAAGAAATAAGTCTATTCAATTCAGTAAACTTGTGAATGCCTATGAAATGTTAGGGAGTATGTAAAACAAAAATGGGTAAGACACAGCCCCTGTCCTTGTGAAAATTACAGCCTAATTTCAGATTGGTTGAGGGCAAAGAAAAATTAATATATTTACACAGATATTCTACCTGCTGACTAACTGGTTAACCAGGTGTCAGAAAAAAACAGTTTTCATTGAGGCGCCTGGGTGGCTCAGTCAGTTTAGCGTCAGACTCTTGAGTTCAGCTCAGGTCATGATCTCAGGGTCATGAGATCAAGCCCTGAGTTGGGCCTGTGCTGAGTGTAGAGCCTGCTTGAGATTCTCTCTCTCTTTCTCTCTCTCTAAAGAAAACACACAAAAAACGTATTTTTAATAATTGAACAACTATCTGCTTTATAAAAGGAAATCTCTTCTTTGACACTCTGGTGGCTTACATAAATGGAATTCATAGTTTACATAAATAGAATTCATAACTATACCTGTACTAGATTTTTATAAGCCACAAGAAAATCATTTATTAGTTTATAGTTGTACTATGTCAAGAAAGTGGATTTAATGCTTTCCTGTGTACCCCATTTTTTTAAATGTTTGAAGTTGTTAATCACAGAAACCTAAATTTCCAATAAAGTAGAAATAACAATGCATCTGGGTGGAATATTAATGTTTTTAAACATAATGACTATAAAATGTTGAATAAAATACATATAAAGCATAAGAAAACAGTTTGATTCTATCCTAATCCTTTTTCTCTATTATGAGAAATTTCAAAAATCTAGAAAAGTTGAAAGACTAGCATAGTAAATACTTTGTATATTTATCTATCTAGGTGTATTAGTTAGATATATATATAAATACTTTTTTTTGACTGAACTGTTTGAAAGTAAGTTGCAGAATCTATGACACCATATCCCCAAATACTTCAGCTTGCTCCTCCTAAGAATAAGATGTTCTTTTATGTATTTGTCTTGGCTGTGGTAATGGTATTATGGTTAACAGTAATTCCTTAATATCGTGTCACAGCCAGTTTATAGTCATACTTCCCCAGTTGCCTTATAAATGTTT
Source organism: Halichoerus grypus (assembly GCF_964656455.1). Taxonomy (NCBI): domain Eukaryota; kingdom Metazoa; phylum Chordata; class Mammalia; order Carnivora; family Phocidae; genus Halichoerus; species Halichoerus grypus. The sequence continues at coordinate 112,617,232 of NC_135720.1, forward strand.
GCTGTTTAAGTCATGATTAAAACAAGGTTCACATATTTTGGGTGTGTACGTTTACCTCTTTTCATCTAAAACAGTCCCCCTGCCCACCACCACCCCAATAACTGATTTTTTTTTTTTCCACGAGATCAGGCCAGTTGTCTTGAAAAATATCCCACATTCTGGATTTGTTTAACTTGTTCCACTCTCCCTTGTATTTCCTTAAAACTGGAAGTTCAGACTAAAAGATTTATTAGGTTTCAGTTAAACATTTTGATGAGAGTAGTCAAGATGATGCTGTATATTTCATATTGAATCATTATTTGTAATGAGAAGTTTGACCATATGGTTATTGGAATCTAGTTTTTGAATAATTTTTAAGGTAAAACCTTGTTACAGTGCAAATCCCCTTTGATTAATTAGAAAATGTTAATATTTGTGAATATATTGAACCTGATGGCTTTTTCTGTCCCCCAAATGGGAGAACAAGTTTTGATTTTGTTGCATGCTTTCTTCTCCTGGACTGCTATTTTCAGTAGTGCATAAAGAACTAGACAGGAAGTAATAGGCTTTATTTCTGGATCAGCGATGCAATTTTGTTCTGTATTCCCATGTACTTTGGTAAAATACTCAAAATAACTTTTCTTCATTATGTATATACCTATTACATAAAGCAGTGGTGGAGCTTAATATCCTGGTGTTTTGAATTAGACTGAAACAAGGAGGCTTGGTCTTTTTGGTATCACTAATTTGAAAAGTAGATGTGTGTGCAGCTTTAAAGTTGGTATTTTTGTTGTTTAAAACCTATTGCTTCTTCCCCAATGTCTATCACCCAGCCGCCCTATCCCTCCCACCCCCCACCACTCCAGCAACCCCATAGACATTGAGGAGGGGGTGTGCTATGGTGAGCGCTGTGAATTGTGCAAGACTGTTGAATCACAGATCTGTACCTCTGAAACAATAATACATTATATGTTTAAAAAAAAGAAGAAGAAGAAGATAGGAGGGGAAGAATGAAGGGGGGGAAATCGGAGGGGGAGATGAACCATGAGAGACGATGGACTCTGAAAAACAAACAGGGTTCTAGAGGGGAGGGGGGTGGGAGGATGGGTTAGCCTGGTGATGGGTATTAAAGAGGGCACGTTCTGCACGGAGCACTGGGTGTTATACGCAAATAATGAATCATGGAACACCATCAAAAACTAATGATGTAATGTATGGTGATTAATATAACAATAAAAGTAAATAAAACCTATTGCTGCTTTTAAATCTGATCCCTCTTTGAAGAGGGGAGATTTTAATGTGGTTTGTGAGTTGAAATTTTTTTTTTTTTTTAAGAGTTTATTTATTTGACAGAGACACAGCAAGAGAGGGAACACAAGCAGGGGGGAGTAAGAGAGGGAGAAGTAGGCTTCCCGCGGGGCTCCATCCCAGGACCCTGGGACCATGACCTGAGCCGAAGGCAGATGCTTAACAACTGAGCCACCCAGGCGCCCCTGAGTTGAAATTTCTAAACTGTATTCTTTTGGAGTGCAGAAACTGTCCTAGATGGGAGCTGTCACTTGCCTTTTTGATAAGGTTTTAGGTGAGGTGTAATAATTCGAAGTCGGGATATTTTAAGGTTATTGTACCAGCAAATAATTGCACAGCCATGAATGAGTTGACTGTTTCCAAATCAAATAATAAAGGGGAGGAAAATCATATAATAAGTTCAGACTTTTTTTCTTCCTGTTCTTTTTCTACTTTTAGTGAACAACTACACTTCCTTGAGAGAAGCAACAGAATTAATTGTGTTTGCTGGCATGTAGGTGTATGATAAGCATTAGGCACAAATAGATGAGCACAGCTGAGCAACTTCATAAAAGCTCCATCTCTCTCTCAGTGTCAGAGTGCTTTTCATGTACATTATTACACAAGAAGCTTTACTGAACTCAGATATTTTTTTTAAATGGCAAGCAACAAAATAAGACCCCTTATTTATTGATAGGGATAGGGATAGAATCAGTGCATCATGGCTTTAAGTATCCTAATAAGTGATGATTCAGCTATGACAAAAAATGCCACTCTAAAAAGGAAAAAAAAAAAAAAACTTCCATCTAACAAATATTTTCTAAGTCCAGATAGTATTTTTATCTCATAGTATCCTATCTTAAAATTAATTGTACTTAGGTTAAATGCAGGTACCTTTCTCCCAGAACTTTTAAGTTGCATTCCTCAGACTTGGCTGCCAGTGTTTGTTAATATCAAACTATCACAGAGAAAAGCTCCAGCCAGAGAGACCATCTGAATTTCTCTACTTGAAATAATAGTATTTATTGCCAGACACTATCCTAAGCCTTTTATAAGTACTACTAACTCATTTAATGCTCATAGCAACCTTATAAACTTAGTGCTTTTATTTTTATGACTTTATAGGTAAGGAAACAGAGACAGAGAAGTTAATTGCCTAAGATCACACAGGGAATAAATAGCAAAGCCAGGATTTGACTGTAGACAAGTTATGATGCACTCCATGCTCTTACACTCTGTGTTATAATGTCTTTCATGAGATATGATATATGTTTGGCATTGAGGTTCTGGAAGAGGGGGGACAGCAGGGCACGTATGTGTCTGCAGAATCAAAGGTCTTATGGTCAATTCATATAGAGGAAAATCTGTTTTCTTTTTCTACATAATCGGAATTGCCATGAATTCCCTGCTTATTGTCCCTTAATCTTACTGGGACTACGAAGATATAAGAATAATGCTAAACTCCTTTCCTTTTGGCAAGTGTTTGGTATAGAATGTTTCTGTTACCATTTTTGTTTTCTTTTGTTTTGTTTTGGAAAATCTGGACTGGAGCTGGAGGTCAGAGGGCTCTAAGAGGGAGGTCTTAGGGAAACACATAGACAGGAAGGTATGCTTGAGACACTGGAAGAATGTGACCGTATGATAAATTAGCTTTTTAAAAGAAGATAGTAATATATATACTTTAGAAGTTTGTTGCACAGAAACATTTTTAAAAATAGTAAACATTTAAAATGGAATGTATTGGTTAAAGGGTACAAATAGATAATCCTTTCAGCAATTATAATTTTTATGTTAAATGTACCAATTGGCAATCAAATTTTACATAAATCGTGATTTAAACAGCCAGTAAACTTACTTAGCCCTCTCTTGTTGGATGTTTAGGTTTCTAGTTTGTCCCATAAGGAATTATGTCTTTTGGTATTAAAAAAAAATAGAATGGAAGCCCTTTGAATAAAAGCTATACAGTCTTCTCTCCTGCTCTTTCCCCAGTTGTGGGCCTGCTTCCTTAAAGCAACTATTTTGACCTGTTTCTTTGTAGTTGGGTGTTCTGTTTTATTGAGATATAATTGATATGTAACATAATTCATTTCATATTCTTTTGTTTAGTGCATATCTCCATCATGCTTACTGCTATTTCTTGATTGATCGGCTTTAGCTATTACCATCAATTTGTGCTATGATTAAAGAAGATTTAATTCACTTATCCCACCTCCACTCTCCCCTTTCCTACAACAGAGTTGTACAGTCTTACCAATCTAAATTTAGAACATTTTCTCCACCTGCCACCTCCCCCCACCAAAAACAAACAAACAAACAAACAAACTCATTAGCATTATACCCTTCCATTATACTCCTTACCATTATACCCTTACCCCAGATTCTGGCAACTAACCTACTTTCTGTCTGTGAATTTGCCTATTCTGGACATTTCATGTAAAGGAAATAATATAATATGTGGTCTTTTGTGGCTGACTCCTTTCACTTAGTATATAATGTTTTTAAGGTTCATGTTGCAGGATGTGTCCGTACTTCATTTATTTTTTATGGCTGAATAATAATTCCATCACATGGATAAACTACCTTTTTATTTATCCACTCATCAGTTGATGGACATTTGGGTTGTCTCCACTTTTGGACTATTATGATTAATGCTGTTGTGAACCATTGTGTACAATTTTTTTGTGTGGGCACATGTTTTCATTTCTGTTGGATGTATACCTAGAAGTAGAATTATTGGGTCAATGGTAATTCTAATATTTCACATTTTGAGAAACTGACAAACTGTTTTCCAAAGTGTTTGCATTATTTCACATTTCCATGAGCAATGTATGAGTGTTCCAGTTTCTCCACATGCTCACCAACACTTACTTCTTGTCTTTTTGATACTAGCCTTCCTAACAGGTGTGAGGTGTTATCTCATTATGGTTTTGATTTGCATTTCCCTGATGTTGAGCACCTTTTCATGTATCTGTTGGCCATTGGTATGCTCTTCTTTGGGAAAATGTCTGTTCAGATTTTCTGCCCATTTTTAAACTGAATTTTGTTTTTTCCCTATTGGGTTGTATGAATTCTTTAATAGTTTGGATATTAGCCCCTTGTCAGATAAATGATTTCAAATTTTTCCTCCCATTCAATAGCTTACCTTTGATTTTCCTTCTCTCTGCAGTAGCTTTTTAGTGTATGATGTAGTCCCACTTATTTATTTTTAAAAAGCTTTTGTTGTATTTGCTTTGGGTGTCAAATTGAAAAAATCATCAAGACCTTTGTCGAGGAATTTACCACCTATGTTTTCTTTTAGGAGCTTCACTGTTTCTGGTCTTAATGTTTAAGTGTTTAATCCATTTGTGTATGGTGTAAGATAGTGGTCCAGTTTCATTCTTTCCCAGCACCATTTATTGAAGAGACTGTCCTTTCCCCATTGTATATTCATGGCTCCTTTGTCATGAATTATTGACCATATATGCATGGATTTATTTCTGTGTCCTCTATTCTCTTCCATTGATCTGTTTTCTAGTACCATACTGGTTTTTGTTTTTGTTTTGAGAAAGAGAGCGAGCAGGGGGAGCAGAGGGAGAAGGAGAGAGAATCTTAAGCAGATTCCATACTCAGTGCAGAGCCCAATGTGGGACTTGATCTCACAACCCTGAGATCATGACCTGAGCCAAAATCAAGAGTTGGACGCTTAACCAACTGAGTAACCCAGGCATCCCTAGTATGATACTGTTTGACTGCTATAGCTTTGTAATGTAGTTTAAAATCAGGGAGCATGATACCTCCAGCTTTGTTCTTCTTTCTCAAGATTGTTTGGTTATTTAGGTTTTTTTATGGTTCTGTGCAATTTGTAGGATTATTTGTTCTATTTCTTTGAAAAATGCTATTGGAATTTTCATGGGAATTACATTAAATGTGCAGATTGCTATAAGTAGTATGGACATTTTAATATTGATTCTTCCAGTCCATGAGCGTGGACTGTCTTTCCATTTATTTGTATGTTTTTCATTTTCTTTCATTAATGTTTTATAATATACAGGTGTTTCACCTCCTTGGTTTATTCCTAGGTATTTTATTCTTTTTGATACAGTTGTAAATGGCGTTATTTTCTTAATTTCTCTTTCTGATAGTTCATTAGTATATAGGAACACAACCAATTTTTTTTTTTTTTAAAGATTTTATTTATTTGATGGAGAGAGACACAGCGAGAGAGGGAGTACAAGCAGGGAGAGTGGGAGGGGGAGAAGCAGGCTTCCCGCGGAGTAGGGAGCCCGATGTAGGGCTTGATCCCAGGACCCTGGGATCATGACCTGAGCCGAAGGCAGACACTTAACGACTGAGCCACCCAGGGGCCCCGAAACACACCCAATTTTTGTGTGTTGATTTTGTATTCTGCAGCTGAACTGAATTTATTAGTTCTAGCAGTTTTTTGGTAGAGTCTTTAGGTTTTTCTGTATATAATATCATGTCATCTGCAAATAGTGACAGTTTACTTATTCTTTTCCAGTTTGGATGCCTTTTATTTCTTTTTCTTGCCTAATTGCTCTGGCTAGGACTTCCAGTACTGTGTTGAATAGAAGCAGTGAGGTGAGCATCCTTGTCTTATTCCCGGTCTTAGAGAAAAGGCTTTCTCACTGTTGAATACAGTGTCACTGTGGGCTGTGTCATATATGGCCTTTATTATGTTAAGGTATTTTCTCTTTATACCTCCTTTGCTGAGAGTTTGTATCATAAATGGATGTTGAATTTTGTTAAATCTTTTTCTTTATCAAGATGATCATACGATTTTTAGCCTTCATTTTGTTAATGTGTATCATTTTGATTGATTTGCGAATGTTGAACCATCCTTGCATCCCTGGAATAAGTCCCACTTGATTGTAGGAATGATCCTTTATTGTTGAATTTGGTTTGCTAATATTTTGTTGAGGATTTTTGCATTTATCGGGGATATTAGCCTATAATTTTCCTTTCTTGTGGTATCCTTGTCTGGTTTTGTTACCAGGGTAAGTCTGGCCTCATAAAATGAATTCAGAAGAGTTCCCCCCCTTCTGTTTTTTGGACGAATTTGAGAAGAATTGGTATTGCCTTTGACTTTTTGGTAGTATTTACCAGTGAACCCATTTGGTTTTTGTTTATTGGGAGATTTTTGATTACTAATTCAGTCTCCTTTCTAGTTATTGGTCTATTCAGGTTTTCTATTTCTTCATGATTCGGTATTGGTAGGTTGTACATTTCTAGCAATTTATCAGTTTCTTCTAGGTTTTCCAGTTTATTAGTATATAATTGTTCATAGTAGTCTCTTATGATCTTTTGTATTTTTGTAGCACAGTTGTAACATCTCCTCTTCCATTTCTGATTTTGAGTCATCTTTCTTTTTTTCTTAGTCTATTAAAAGTCGTGTCAGTTTTGTTTCTTTTCAAAGAATCAGCCCTTAGTTTCATTGATTTTCTTTGTTGTCTTTTTAGTCTCTATATATTTCTGCCCTAGTTTTTGTTATTTCCTTCCATGTACTAACTTTGGGCTTTGTTTTTCTTTTTCTAGTTCCTTGAAGTGTAAAGTTACGTTGTTTGTGACTTTTCTTGTTTCTTAAGGTAGGCATTTATCACTGTGACCTTCCCTCTTAGAAGTACTTTTGCTGCATCCCACAAATTTTGGTACATTTCAATTTTCATTTGTCTCAAGGTATTTTTTATTTCTCTTCGGTTTCTTTGATTCATTGGTTGTTCAGTAGCATGTTTAATCTCTATTTTCTAGTTTTCTTCTTGTAATTTATTTCTAGTTTCATACCATTGTGCTCAGAAAAGATGCTTGAGGGCGCCTGGGTGGCTCAGTTGGTTGAGCGACTGCCTTCGGCTCAGGTCATGATCCTGGAGTCCCAGGATCGAGTCCCGCATCGGGCTCCCCGCTCAGCGGGGAGTCTGCTTCTCCCTCTGACCCTCCCCCCTCTCGTGCTCTCTCTCCCGTTCTCTCTCTCAAATGAATAAATAAAATCTTTAAAAAAAAAAAAAAAAAAGTGACAATTAAGAAAAGATGCTTGATATGATTTCAGGCTTTTTAAGTTTATTAATTTTTTTTTAAATATATGATCTATTTTGAAGAATGTTGCATGTATACTTGAGAAGAGTGTGTATTTTGTTGCCTTTGGGTGGGATATTCTGTATGTACCTGTTAAGTCCATCTTGTCTAATGAGTGATCTGTCCATTGATGTAAGTGGGATATTAAAATTCCCTATTATTATTGGTGTTTTTTTCTCCCTTGAAGTCTGTTAATATATTTAGGTGCTCCTATGTTAGGTGCATAAATATTTACAAATGTTATATCCTCTTGTTGGATTGACCCTTTATCATTTTATAATGCCATCTTTGTCTCTTATTATAGTCTTTGTTTTAAAGTCTATTTTTTTCTGATAAAAGTGTAGCTACTCCAGCTTTCTTTTGGTTTCCATTTGCATGGAATACCTTTCCATACTTTCACTTCAGTCTGTATGTGTTCTTACATCTGAAGTGAGTCTCTTGTAGGCCACATATAGATGGGTCTTGTCTTTTTTATCCATTCAGCCATTGTGTCTTTTGATTGGAGCATTTACTCCATTTACATTTAAAGTAATTATTAGTAGGTATGTGCTTATTATGAATTGTTTACTGTCTGTTTTTGTAGTTCTCTCTGTTCTTTTCTTGCTGTCTTTGTGATTTGATGACTTTTTTTAGTGGTATAATTATATATTCCTTTCTCCTTACCTTGTTTGTATTCACTATAGATTTTTGTTTTGTGGTTACCATGAGGCTTACATATAACAACTTATGTCTAGTAATCTATTTTAAGTTACTGGCAGCTTAAGTTTGAGCCGATTCTAAAGCTTAAATTTTTACTCTCCCACCCCCATGTTTTGTTTTTGATGTCACATTTTATTATGTATCCCTTAACTAATCAATGCAATCAGTTATTTTTACTGCTTTTGTCTTTTAACTTCCATCTAGCTTTATAGGTGATTAGTCCATTTTCTTTACAATATATTTACCTTTCCAGTGAGATATATTTTTTCATATGTTTACTTGTTACCAATTGGTGCCTTTTCTTTTCAGCTTAAAGAATTCCCTTTAACATTTCTTTTAAGGCTGGTTTAATTGTGATGAAATTTAGCTTTTGCTTATCTGGAAAACTATCTTTCCTTCAATATTGAATGATAACTGCTGGATAGGGTACTCTTGGCTGGAAGTTTTTTTCAGTACTTTGAGTATATTGTGCTACTTCTTTCTGGCCTGCAGAGTTTCTGCTGAACAGTCTGCTCATAGCTTTATGAGGCTTCTTTTGCACATAATTAGTTATTTTTCTCCTGCTGTTTTTAATTTTCTTGTCTTTGACTTTTGAGATTTTTTTTTTAAAGATTTTATTTATTTGAGAGAGAGCATGAGAAGGGGAGCACCAGCTGGGTGAGGAGCAGAGGGTGAAGTAGACTCCCCACTCACTGAGTAGGGATCCTGACACAGGGCTCGATCCCAGGACCCTGGGATCATGACCTGAGCTGAAGACAGATGCTTAACTGACCGAGCCACCCAGGCGCCCCAGCTTTTGAGGTTTTAATTATGTGTCTTGGCGTGGCTCTCTTTGGATTCATCTTTTTTGGAACTCTGGGCTTCCTAGATCTGGATGTCTGTTTCCTCCCCCAGGTTAGGGAAGTTTTCAGCCATTATTTCTTCAAACAAGATATCTGCCTTTTTTTCTCTCTCTTCACCTTCTGGAACCCCTATAATGCAAATGTTAGTCCATTTGATGTTGTCCTATAAGCCCCTTAGGCTATCTTCACTTTTTTTTTCCTGCTCTTATTCAGTGTATTACCTTTGAGTTGACGGATACTTTCTTCGGCTTCATCTAGTCTGCCTGTTGCATCTAGTGTATTTTTCAGTTCAGTTATTGTATTCTTCAGCTTCGTGACTTCTATTTGGTACTTTCTAGTATTTCCTATCTCTTTTAAACTTCTTACTGCGTTCATCCATTTTTCTCCCAAGGTTGGTGAGCATCTTTATGACCATTGTTTTGAACTTATCTCTGTTTCATTAAGCTTTATTTTTCTGAGGTTTTTATCTTGTTCTTTCATTTGGAACATATTCCTCTGTTTCATCATTTTGCTTGGCTCTCTGTTGGTTGGTTGGAAACAGCCACCTCTCCAAGTTTTGAAGGAGTGGCCTCATGGAGGATATGAACCTTGTTGTTTAACCCTGCCCCAACTCTTTGTTGTCTTTTAGACCTTTGTGGTTGTCCAAGCAGCCTATTATAATCTTAATAGATCCCAGTAGTTGAGGATATGCCAAACAATTTTTAATAGCTCCCAGTAGTTGAGGATAACCCTAAGGGGAGGATTTAAGCACCTAGAATCAGGCTCTTTGAAAGCCAGACCCTCAGACAGCAACTTCTAAATGTGTGCAGATGTATACATTTCCTTGGGACCACAGGCATAAGCCTCACTGGCCAGGCAATCTGGCAGTGTCCCCTGGGCAGCAGTTGAAAAATCAGGCCTCCAGATGAGTGTATAATCTCTTTTCTGGGAGATACTGACAAGCTGGAGCATGGCAGAAGAGTGCCAAGAGGTGTCCACAGCTGTTCTTGAGAGCAGCTACATAGTCTACTACATGTTTGCCAAACCTGAAACCTACCTCTCAGACGAAAGCTCCAGGACAAGCCAAGTGTCCTTCACAGAAAGACTGGGGGTTGTGCCTGATATGCAGTCTGCACAGTGCCCTGGAGGTAGCTTCCTACCAGGAACCATCTCTTTGATCCATGGGACCCAGGAATGCAAGCCCCACTGGCCACCAGAACCAGGTGATGATGGAGCATCCTCTGGGTGGCAGCTGCAAAAACCAGGGTGCGAATTGCATATAAAATTCCCCTCTAGGAGGTAGTGGTGCTCCAGAGCATGGCAGGAGAGTGCAAAGGTGTAATGCCCATCCTCTGAAGTCTCTGGGAAGGACGAGTCAGCCCCTAGATTCATGTTTAATTATGTTGGTTTTGAAAGTAGAAAATCAATAATCTATTAATGACTTATGTTACTTTAACTATTATGCCTGTAATTATATATACTTTTTTGTTTGGCTTCTGGTGGTTTTCTAGAATTTTTATTATTTTCGCCTTTGTGTCATCTCCTCTTATCATGTATCTCCAATGTTTCAAGTATACTTTCCTGTCTGTGTGTTTTCCCTGAAACCTCCCTCTTAGAGCCCTCCAGCCTCTGACCGTAGATTAATCTCAGAGTAAATGCATTTCCAGTATAGTTAACATACCCAGTGTGATTAGTTTCAGGTGTATGATACAGTGATACAGCAATTCCATACATGACCTATTGTTCATCACAAGTGCACTCCTTAGTCCCCATAGATTTTCTTTATAATTGTTCTCTTCGAACTTTTTTTTTTCCTGTCATCTGTTTTAGATTCACTGTTTACCTGGATCTCATGTCTTCTATCTTTAACCTTTTGTTTCCTGCCCTCAAGTAACTTCTTCAGAAAAGGTGAATGATAGATAAGTTCTATATCCCTCCATATTTAAAAGACTTTGCCCTCAGGGCACCTGGGTGGCTCAGTCGTTAAGCAGCTGCCTTCGGCTCAGGTCATGATCCCAGGGTTCTGGGATCGAGCCCCACATTGGGCTCCCTGCTTCGTGGGAAGCCTTTTTCTCCCTCTTCCATTCCCCCTGCTTGTGTTCACTCTCTCACTGTGTCTCTCTCTCTCAAATAAATAAATAAAATCTTTTAAAAATAAATAAATAAAAAATAAAAGACTCTGCTCTCAAATGCTATTCAGAGCTAGATTGGATTAAAAAAAAAAAAGGTTATTTTCCTCAGAATTTAGAAGTCATTGTCTCATGGTCTTTTCATATCCTGGATTTCTTTTTTTTTTTTTTTTTTTAATTTATTTATTTATTTGACAGAGAGAGACACAGCGAGAGAGGGAACACAAGCAGGGGGAGTGGGAGAGGGAGAAGCAGGCTTCCCGCGGAGCAGGGAGCCCGATGCGGGGCTCGATCCCAGGACCCTGGGATCATGACCTGAGCCGAAGGCAGACACTTAACGACTGAGCCACCCAGGCGCCCCCATATCCTGGATTTCTAATGAGACATTTGATGCCGGTGTGATTATTGCTCTTTTAAACCTTTTTTCCCCCTAGATGCTGTTAGGCTCTTAATACTGGATTCTAAAATTTCCCTAATAATATATCTATATGTAGGTGAAAATAATCCTGTTTAGCACCAGGAGGGCCATTTTGATTTAAATGGAAATTCCATTTAATCCCCAGACATTTCTTTTTTTTTTATTTCTTTTTTTAATTTTTATTTATTTATTTATTTTTAAAGATTTTATTTATTTATTTCACAGAGAGATAGCGAGAGCAGGAACACAAGCAGGGGGAGTGGGAGAGGGAGAAGCAGGCTTCCCACCGAGCAGGGAGCCCGATGTGGGGCTCGATCCCAGGACCCTGGGATCATGACCTGAGCCGAAGGCAGACACTTAACGACTGAGCCACCCAGGGCCCCTCCCCAGACATTTCTTGTATTCCTTTAATAATATCCTCCCCTCCAAATCGAAAACTCTTGTTCTGCAACTCCCATTATTCAGATGTTGGACCTTCTGAATTGATTGTCTTTGTCTCTTATCTCTTTTTGGTGCATCTTTCATCTCCATAGGTGATTTTTCCCCCCACACTTAGAAGACTGTTTATATTACAAAGATTCTTTCCCACATTACTTATCTTTTAGAACACCTTATTCCATTTGGAAGTCAATATCATTTAAGATATTAAATCTCTCTATTCACATAAATTATGGTTGACCCTTAAAAAACAAAGGGGTTTGGGATGCCAACTCCAACACTGAAAAATCCATATGTGTTTTGACTCCCCAAAAATTCAGCTACTAAAAGCTTACTGAAGCCTCACCTTGCCAGTTACGTAGTTGACTAACACGTATTTTGTATGTTGTATGTGTTGTATACTGTATTCTTTTAATACAGTAAGCTGGAGAAAGGAAAATGTTACTAAGAAAACCGTAAGGAAGAGAAAATACATTTACAGGACTATACTGTATTTATCATAAAAAATTTGCATATAAGTAGTCCCATGTAGTTCAAACGCATGTTGTTCAAGGGTCAACTGAGGTTTCTTTGGTTTGTTTTTAAGATTTTTATCTATTTATTTGAGAGAGAAAGAAAACGAGCAGGGAGGAAGGGCAGAGGGGGAGAGAGAGAGAAGCAGACTCCCTGCTGAGCAGGGAGCCTGACATGGGGCTCGATCCCAGGACCTGGAGATCATGATCTGAGCCAAAAGCAGACGCTTAACCAACTGAGCCACTTGGGCACCCCCAACTGTAGTTTTAAAAATTGTCCTGAGATCAAACCCTGTGTCGGGCTCCCAGCTCAGCAGAGTCTGCTTCCCCTCGCTCTCCCTCTGTCCCTCCCCCCACCCCCACCTAACCCCCTGCTCGTGCATTGTGCTCTTGCACACTCGCTCTCAGAATGAATGAATGAATGAATGAAAACCTTTTTTAAAAAAATTGTGTTCTTCCTGAATGCACTTCTCTCAGATCAGTTTTCCAATTATTTATCTTGGTCTCTATCTTTGGGGGTTGGAGGCTTTCCTCAAATGTTTACTAATACTTGGTCAGCTTGTCATATTTATGAGATGAGCCGTGAGAGAACTGATTGAAAGCCTTGTGTCCCCAGAAAGGATTTTTCTTTAAGGTGAATAAGTAGAGAGTCATCCGTGATGCTGGGCACCAGAATCTGGAGAACTTTACTCTGGAGTACCAGCATCCACACTGATAGTCTTTGTTATTCCATTTGTGTTCATTTTCTTTAGAGAATAGCCCTACAGGATAAATGCCCGGCTGTCTACTATGCTCTGTTAGGGTGTCAGTGTTATTTTACAAACCTTCAGTTAATTTCTTTCTTTATCCCTCATCTCATACCTGCATTCCATCATACCTATGTATTACAGGTTGGCTGTCTCCCTCCACCACTGTAGCTCATCCTACCTTTGTCTTTCTGGGTTACCAGGACATTGCTCTTTCTGTCTCCACATCGTTTTAGATTTATAACCTTATTCCTTTATTTTAGTTTTGTTGGCTTGGAGCAGGAAGATGATATAAATAGTTGTGCAATCCGTCATCTTAAAGTTTGTTTCTAGTTTTTGGCTATAATAAATGCTGTGATAACCATCATTATGTCCAAATCTTTGTGCATATCTTAATTTTTTCCACAAATTTTTAAAGCTTTTTAGATTTTAAAATAGGGGCGCCTGCGTGGCTCAGTCATTGGGCGTCTGCCTTTGGCTAGGGTCGTGGGATCGAGCCCCACATGGGGCTCCCTGCTCGGCGGGGAGCCTGCTTCTCCCTCTCCCACTCCCCCTGCTTGTGTTCCCTCTCTCACTGTCTCTCTGTCAAATAAATAAATAAAATCTTTTAAAATAAATTTTAAAATAATTGCAGATTCACAGGAAGTTGCAAATATAGGGAGGTTCCAGTTTCCCCCAATAGATTGCTTCTTTTTTTTTTTTTTAAAGATTTTATTTATTTATTTATTAGAGAGCGAGCGAGAGAGAAACAGCATGAGAGGAGGAGAGGGTCAGAGGGAGAAGCAGGCTCCCCGCTGAGCCGGGAGCCCGATGTGGGACTCGATCCCATGACCCTGGGATCATGACCTGAGCCGAAGGCAGTCGCTTAACCAACTGAGCCACCCAGGCGCCCCCAATAGGTTGCTTCTTATGTAACTATTAACAAAACTAGGAAGTTGACATTGGTATAAAGTGTGTGTTTATCTTAATTTATAGGATAAATATTTAGAAGTGAAATAATTTAAAATTGTTGTGATTATTGTCTAATTATGTTTATGTGTCTTATTTAGAATGCTTCTTGTTATAAGTACCCAAATTCAAACTCACTTAGGCTATATCCAGAGGGATTAATAGGTAGGGAGTTGTCTGTGGACCCTGGAGATAGATTCAGTGCCTATTTTTCTCCACCACTAAGCCAATAAATATCTTAGCTTTATTTTTCTTTATTTTGACTTCATTCTCAGAATTCTCTGCCAGCTTGGCAGCAGTAATCATTTTGGACAACTCCTTGGTCCTTATTGCTTAAGATTTCAGAAATAGAGCTCCCAGCATCCATCATTTCCCCCTCAAAAGGATCCTAGATCTTGCTTGGATCATGCATCCACCCCTGTAGGGAGATAGGGTGGATAGGGCCATATAATTGCAGCCTTGGCAAATAGTAGAGGGTAGTTTCCTGAAAGGAAGTGATGCTGGACAGATGAAGCAGAGTATGAAAGTAGCAATCTTGTCCCTGCACTCTTACCAACCTAACAATGAGTTGTATCTTTTTAATTTTATTTATTTTTTAAATGATGTGAATATTTCATGAGTAACAGCTTTTGTTTTATAATTGGTATATTCATGGTTACAAATTTTTCTCAAGTGAAACTATCACAGATTTTAACATGTAATATGGGGTGAGGGGCAGAGGGAGAAGCAGACTCCCCACTGAGCAGGGAGCCTGATGCAGGGCTCAATCCTGGAACTCAGGGATCATGACCTGAGCCGAAGACAGACGCTTAACCGACTGAGCCACCCAGGCGCCCCTACTTTGAAATTTTAAATTTCATTTCCTCTTTAAATCAAGATCTAAGATATTTTTATTGTGTTTTATGGTATGCCCAATTTGGGGATCTTTTTTTGGATGTGTTTGGGAAACTAAATATGAAGTTACACATAGAAGTATATCAATTTAATGTATTAAATTATCATACAGTTGATGAGCATGTGTACTCCTCCTTGATCATATCCTTGTATTGTAGCTCCACTGTAAAATTTATAGTTACCCTGAATTTGTTTTTTTTATCTTGTTTTAATTACTTTTTTTCTCAGCTTTTTTTGAGATATAGTTGACATATAATATTGTGTAAATTTAAAGTGTAAAACATATTTACTTGATACATTTGTATTGCAGTATTATTGCCATTATAGCATTAGCTAACATCTGTTGTGTCACATAATTATCATTTCTTCTAGTGGTGGGAACAATTAAGATCTAGTCTCAGGGCACCTGGCTGGCTCAGTCCTAGAGCATGGGAATCTTGATCTCAGGGCCATGAGTTCAAGCCCCCATGCTGGGCTAGTTTACTTTAAAAGAAAAAAAAAGAGCAAAAGGGTACTTAAATGTTTTAAATTAAAAAAAAAAATTTTTTTTTTTTTTAAAGATCTTGTCTCAAGGTGCCTGGGTGACTCAGTTGGTTAAGCTTCCAACTCTTGATTTTGGCTCAGGTCATGATCAGGGTCATGGGATTGAGCCCTGTGTCAGGCTCGGCACAGAGTCTGTTTGAGATTCTCTCCCTCTCCCTCTGCTCCTCGTCCCACTCATGCTCGCTTGCTCTCTCTCAAATAATAAATGGATAAATCTTTTAAAAAGAAAAAAGATCTAGTCTCTTAGAAAGTTTAATGTTTGGGGACACCTGGCTGGCTCAGTCAGAGCATGCAACTCTTGATCTCGGGGTGATGAGTTCAAGTCCCACATTGGCTGTAGATGTTACATGAATAATAAACTTTTTTTTTTTTAAGAAAGTTTAATGTGTGTAATACAGTTTTGTCTGTAATCACTCTAGTGTATATTAGATCTTTACTAGTTGCAGTTCTGTATTTCTTTATATTTTAACTATATATTGGCCATTTTGTGTGTGTTTTAAATTTGGTTAAAGTGATGTATATATTCTGCATCTTGCTATTTTCACTCCATCTTGTTTGTGCAATTCCTTCATGCTGTTTTATGCATGTAATTCATTCATTTTTTTGGATATAATATTTCATTATATCAAAATACCATGACTTACCCATTCTTTAAAAAAAAAAAAGATTTTATTTATTTATTTGACAGAGACACAGTGAGAGAGGGAACACAAGCAGGGGGAGTGGGAGAGGGAGAGGCAGGCTTCCTGTGGAGCAGGGAGCCGGATGAGGGGCTCGATCCCAGGACGCTGGGATCATGACCTGAGCTGAAGGCAGACACTTAACGACTGAGCCACCCAGGCACTCCTATCCATTCTCTTCTTGATGGAGATTTAGTTTCCTGCTTTGGGTTATTACGAACAGTGCTGCTGTAAACATGGTCACATGTGCTTCTTCTAGGGTGCTCATAGCAGTGTGACTCATAATAGCCAAAAAATGGGAACAACCCAAATGTCCATCAGTTGATGAATGGATAAATGAAATGCGGTCTAGCCATATAATGGAATATTATTCATAAAAAGTAATGATGTACTGATACATCCCGCAACATGGGTGAACCTAGAAAAACGTTATGCTATGTGAAAGAAGTCAGTTAGAAAAGACCATATATTGAGTGGTTCCATTTACATGAAATGTCCAGAAAAGTCAGATTCATAGAGACAGAAAGTAGAGTAGTGGTTACCAGAGTCTAAAGGAAGAGTAGAATGGTGAGTTACTGCTAATGGGATTGGGTTTTTTGTCGGAGTGATGAAAATTTTCTAAATTCAGATTGTGGTGAGATTGTACAACTCTGTAAATATACTAAAACCACTGAATTATATGCTTTAGATTGGTGAACTTATGGCATGTGAATTATATCTCTAAAGAAGTTAAAAATAATTTCTGGGACAGTGTTTTTCAAACCAACCCACTGGTAGGTTATAAACCAATTTAGTGGGTTAGTAATAGACTTGGTAAAAAAAAAAAAAAAGGCGGGGGGCAGTGGGAAGCTCATGTAGCTAATGTTAATATATAAATTCATGAAATGTATAAGTGAAAACTCACAAGTAGCATATTCTTTATGGCAATTATGAATATATAGTATTTGCTCACAAAAGACCGTAAATTTTTGTTTGGCACTTTGGTTTTACTATTTATTTGGGTGATTCAAGATTGGGGTAAAGGATGGTTAGGAATGAGGATTATACCAGAAATGGAATCTGAATTGAAAAGATCCTTGAAGTAAGGGGGAACACCCTGACTAATATGGTTATCATTTGTCTGTTCTTACTCCTTCTGTGTCAAGTCTGGCTTGGAAATATGAGAGGAGCAAAACTGTCAAACTTTTCCACTACTTTCTGCCTTCCTCACAGATTTTTGCCTTGGCTTCATTCTGTACCCTAGCCAAGTATATTGCTATTTCTAACAGTACTGCTGTTTGGATCAGGTTATCTCTTTTGAAATCATACTGCTATTAAAATTTGATCCATTGTCCATTTCAACTAATATGAGATTTTGTAGATGTACTGGGTTAAATTTTATATGCTTTGAGAGCTTTAAAGTTCTTCAAAGTGCTGACATAATTTTTTTCTTCTGCACACGAATAGCAAAATTTGAGACCTGAAGTGTAGGTATGAGGAATTTAAAAGCACAGACTGAAACTATTTTAGAACTCCCCTTTTTTGTTCTAGGAGGAATGGGTTTTAGTTCCTAATATTAATAAGCTGAAATTTCTTTCTGTAGTATTACTCTTTATTCTTAACGCCCATCGTCAATGAAAGTTTCAGTGATTCTGAATTCTTTAATCATATCACCATATTGTCCTCATTATCTAATAGTAACTGTCTCTGTTTCCTCAAAATTTTTCTTTTGTTTTTGTCTTTTTATGACAGAGACTTTTTTCAGTTGTCTGATACTCCATGATGGACATCATTTACAAAAGTATGGCATTAGTAAAACATGGGTAGTTTGAGAAAGCCAAGATGATACAGGATCAGAAGGAAACATAAAACTATTAACTAGTATCCTTAAGGGAAAAGACAGTGCGTCATTGAAACTATGCAGGAGTCTGTGAAAAAGGAACATTCAGGAGCAAAAATGGGGTGCCTGGCTGGCTCAATTGGTAGAAATAGGATTTTTGATCTCAGGGTTGTGAGTTAAAGCCCCATGTTGGGCATAGAGTTTATTTTTTTAAAAAGTGTAGGAAATTAAAAATACGGAAGAAATGTAATAGACAACACAAGTTAGATAAATCTAGAAAGTAGAACAACAACACAATCTAAGGAGATAGAAAATGTAAGAAAATTAATGTGGTGAGTCAGAGGGTCCAGCGTCTGAGAAAACATGCTCCAGAGAGAATAGACAAAATGAAGAGGATTAAATTTACATTGAAATACAGGAAATTTTCTCAGAACTAAATCTCTGTCTTGCAAGTAATTACACAGAAAGTACTTTGCAAGCTGGATTTTTTAAAAGCCATTCAGGAAATTTCAGAACATGGGGATTAAAGAGAAACTCCTTAAAAAACAAACAAAAAACACCGAGGGAGGAAAACAAGTCCTGTTTGGAGACTCAAGAAATCAGAAGGCATTGGTTGGACTTGTCAACAGCACCACTGAAAGCTAGAAGGCAACAGAGCATTTATTTTATACCCAGACCAGCAATCAAGGGTGAGGATAAAATAATAAGAGAGATCTTAAACTTAACCTACCATGCGCTCATTCTCTAGAAGTTACTGATAAATGTGCACTATGAAATGAAGGAGTAAATCAAGAGAGGAAGACTGTGGGACTGAAGGGATGGGACATCACCACAGAGAGATGACTACATATTAAGACATTATATGTTTGAAATTAAAACTTAAATGTAAATTTAGTATATTTTTAAAATGACATTTAAAAGTTAAAAAATAGGATTCCCCCCCTCCCCCCCCCCAGCCTTAAGTAATCTTTCTCTATTGTTTTTAGAGTAAGGAGAGTTTCTTCTGTCCCAACACATGTCAGGGTAGAGACTTGTATTTCACATTGTGACTTGCAATTCGTAACTCTTGAACCTGGAATCCTTTAACTGGGAATTCTACTTATACTAAAATACTCTTCACAAATATTTGCTTCCAAGAATGTCCAAATCTTTTAAAAATAATTTTTTAACATTATGAATCCCATGATATTTGTAGGATTCTAATATTTCAGCATTTTTATGTCTGGTTTTCCTACTTATATTTCACTGCTTTTCAAAAGTTTCACAATTGTAGTTCTCATAAAATTGTAATTTTATTTTATTTTTTGTAATTTTAATTGTAAAAGGCACAATTTTGAAATCAGAGAATCTGTTTTAGAAATTCATCTTAATCTTAAATTTAGGAATATTCATTCAGACTCATTATTTCTACCTAGGAAAGTGGGCCAGTTAGTTCTTTACTAAATAAGTTTTCCAAAGACCTGTTTTCACTAAAAATGAACACATTTTGAATCGTGTGGTTGATAGCTACTTTTGCATTCCTGGAAGACAAAAAAGTACCAAGAATTGAGGCAGGTTGGAAAGGTCACCAAAAATCTAAATCTGAATCATTAGTTATGCTTGCCAAGGTATTTCTTATGTCTCAATAGCCCATATAACTGGTTTTGCTATTAAAAATTTTTTTAAGTTAAATTGTATCTTTTGAAAATCTGATGAAACAATGATGAAAAGGTAAAATATTGAAAAAATAGGGATTAAAATTCCTTTTCCTGCAACTACTAAAAGGAATGTTGTATACCCTGCTTATTTTGCTTAAAACTATAATTTATAAAGCAGGCAACTAATAAGTGTCAAACCTGAATACAAATCCAAGTCTTTCTGCCTCTGACCTTCGTAGTGCACAAAAATTTTGATACAACTAATTGATGGCATGTAGAGAAAGGAATTAGTAAAAATTTTTTATTCATTATAAAATGAGAAACCCATTTTTACCTATCAAATAAGCTAAGTTTCCCAAACCTGTTAGTACTGAAGTACCAAAAGCCCATATATGGCAGGAAATGTAACTCAGCTCTTTAGAAAAGTCATACTTACATAATAATTCTAAAAGCTGTTCATGGCCACAGGCTGGAAGGAAATAGTTTAAAATATTAATTTGTTCAGAATAGAAGTGTTTTAAAACAAAATAATTATTTTCCAAATTTTCTATATTTAACATGTTGTTTTTATAAATAAGGAGAATGTTTCTATCCTTACCTGGTGGTTTAACTTCAGGGAAGTAATTCTGAATGCAGAATAAAGATTATCCAAAAATACTCATCAGCTTTATTTTTAGTGGTAAAAAATTAGAAACAAGTTAAATGTCCATCTGAGCAGAATGTGCCAAAGTAAGTGGTGATACATCTAAGGAAAATATGTAAGATTTAAGAGATTGCATAGGAATGAGGAGAAAACTTTAAAATATAATAGGAAAAGCAGGATACCAATTTGTTTATATAGTATGTGATTACAGATACATATTTTCATAAAAATATAGGAAAATACTGAAAGAAAATATAATAGTTTATCAGCAATTTTGTTTGGATATTGAGTTTCAAGTAATTTTTTTCCCTTTGTACTTTTATGTATTTCCCAGATTTTATTTAATCGTGTACTGATTTTTATTTATTTAGTTAGTTACTTACTTACTTATTTTTTAGTATTCTTTTCCTGGGGCATCTGGATGGTTGGTTAAGCGTCCAACTCTTGGTTTTGGCTTAGGTGATGATCTCAGGGTTGTGAGATCCAGCCCTGCGTCAGGCTCAATACAGAGTCTGCTTGAGATTCTCTCTCCCTCTCCCTCTGCCCCTCTCACTCGTGCGCACTCGCTCTCTCCCTCTCTCTCTCAAATCTTTTTTTTAAAAAATACTTTCCTAACATAAGATAAAGTGATAGCTAATATTTTCTTAGGCTACTTTATCTGTTAAGTGGGGAGACATTTTGATAATGACATTTTCTTAATGTCCTATTTTATTCTGCCCATATGGAATGAACATATTTGTATTATTTCTTAGATCTGAAACTCAGCACCGAGGCTCTGCTCCCCACTCTGAAAGTGATCTACCAGAGCAGGAAGAGGAGATTCTGGGGTCTGATGATGATGAGCAGGAAGATCCCAATGATTATTGTAAAGGTAAGGCTTTGATAAGGAGATACCAAGTAAGACATGATTCATGTATATATGTATAGTATATATATATATTATCTCAATACAACACTTATTCTTATTCACTTGAATATTTGGTCTGTGAGTGTAAGCTGTTTTGATGTTTTCTGCTTTTTGCATCCTTTACTTGAAGTATAAGAAATAGTATTTCTTCTCACTTCAATTTAATTTAGTAAACCTTGGTTTTATATTAATCTATTTTTACCCTTTTTTCTACTTAAAAATGATAGTGCATATTTACCGTAGAAAATTTCAGAAATACATTAAACAAAAAGAAAATAAAAGCCATCTGTAACACTGTATCATCCAGAAGTAACCAATGATATTTGGTATATAGACTTTTCAGAAAACCTTTCATTACTTTTTTCTCATAGTGATGATTGCTAAGATAAGTTGAACGGGAATTATAGATACTTAATATTAATAGCAAGTGATACCAGAATGTATCTTACGATCTGGGAGAACCTGGTTTGTATTATTCTCAGCAAGCAAAGATGTAAAAATACCTTGATTCCTGCCACTGTTGGCAGCCTTTTCAGGCTTTCCTTGTTTTTGTTTTGTTGTGTTGTGTTTTAGAAAACAAACTATTTTCTTTTTTTTTTAAGTTAAATAAATGGAATTCATTTATCTCTCTCATAAAAATACATCCTGAGACTGCAACTATAAACAGATTTTATTTATAAACATTTGTATGTTTAGATAAATCTATTAAATTATTGAGGGGCAAGAATAATTGTGATACATAACCTTATTTTTGTTTGAGAATGACTTATTTCGGGATGCCTGGGTGGCTCAGTCAATTAAGCATCTGCCTTCGGCTCAGGTCATGATCCCAAGACCCTGGAATCGAGTCCTGTATCGGGCTCCTTGCTCATCGGGAGCCTGCTTCTCCCTCTGCCTGCCGCTCCCGCTGCTTGTGCACGCACTCTCTCTCTCTCTCTCTCATACACACACACAAATAAATAAAATCTTAAAAAAAAAAAAGACTTAATTTTTTAAGTAACTTGGTTGTTCAACAAAACATCACTTGCTTACTCTAAATCATTCTTATTCTCTAAGATTTTTTTTTTAAGATTTACTTATTTTTAAAAATGAAGATTTATTTAGAGAGAACACGAGCACACACGCACGCAGGGGGTGGGGCAGGGGCAGAGGGAGAGAGAATCTCCAGCAGACTTGCTGCTGAGCGCAGAGCCCAACGCAGGGCTCTGTCTCACAACCCCGAGATCATGACTGAGCTGAAATCAAGAATTGGGTGCTTAACCAACTGAGCCACCCAGGGGCCCCTAAGATTTTTTTTCATAACATGAGTTCAGTAATACTGTGTGGCTTACTTAAAATTTTTTTCTGTTCAATTGATTATGTAGAAGAAACCATTTTTATTTGATAAATGGTGTATAGATGTTGAAAAATGGAATGTGAGATATCTTTTCTTACTACTTAAGTGACTGTTTCCTTCTTGTTGTTTCTTCCAGGAGGTTATCATCTTGTGAAAATCGGAGATCTATTCAATGGGAGATATCATGTGATCCGAAAGTTGGGCTGGGGACACTTTTCAACAGTGTGGTTATCATGGGATATTCAGTAAGTTGTAGTGGTCCTGCAAAAGAATTAGTTAGGCAATGCCTAAGGGTTTTCATCTGATTTTCCAGAGATGATCTAGCCTCCAGTCTAGCTCTAGACCAATTTCTTGATCAGAATTTTGTTGTTGATAATCTTTATGTTCTTGAGCAAATTTGTCTTTCCTCTGGGGAAGAAGCGCCTCAGAGACAAAAGATTGATTAAATTAGTATCCATAAGGCACTTGGAACTCGGAAATTCAAAACATTACAAATATTCAATGGAAGTATGGTATGTAAATTCATAGGGTATTTTTGAGTTTTTTTAATTGGAGTAAAGTTTTAGATGATGTCTTATACCAACCTATGTGAAATTATTTTCTTGTAGTTTGTTCTGGTAAGAGATTTGCTCGACCATACAGTCTAAAATTTTTCCTACATAAAAATCACATAATGAACATGGGATGTTTACCTACAAGTGTACTGTCTGTCTTTGATGAGACAGTAATTGAGATCTATGCACTTTGTTTTTTATCAGTTTGGTTTCACCCCAAGTATTTCTTCTGGCCTCTTCTAAACTTTTAACCTTTTAGCTTTTGACATGCAGATATACAGGACACTTCTGGTTTGATAAGGTTTTCCCCCTGTATTTATTACCATTTCATGGTTTTACTTGGATTCAGAGAGGCATTCAGAAGGTAGACTTTAACTCGGAGAAAATGTGTGCTGACTGAGATTACCCGAGAACAGATTTTCTTCCTCCTATAAATGAAATCTGGCCAGTTAGTACGGTTAACAGGTACACATGATTGCATAGAAATAGCCTATGTTTAAGAACAGGGATACATGGAATCAGTATTTGTACTTTTTGTCACTGCCTCCCAGTTATCACTAAATTTTACCTTCCTAAAGTGAGGATAGGGCATTAGTCTTAACTGCCTGTGTTTGTTTCTTAGGGGAAAGAAGTTTGTGGCAATGAAAGTAGTTAAAAGTGCTGAACATTATACTGAAACAGCACTAGATGAAATCCGGTTGCTGAAATCAGTGAGTATTAATTAGATCATATGTGTGAACGGAAAAACATCGTAAGTTTTACTGAATTAAGACATACCAAATGTAGACTCTTTGGCGTGACTAATTTTTATTGTAAAGTTCCAGTATCCTTAAAGAGATAGAGGAAGATAACAGTATTTTTTTTTAAAAAAAGATTTTGTGTATGTATGTATGTATTTGTCAGAGAGAGAGAGAGAGCACAAAGCAGGGGGAGGGGCAGGTAGGGGGAGAAGCAGGCTCCCTGCTGAGCAAGGAGCCTGATGTGGGACTTGATCCCAGGACCCTGGGATCATGACCTGAGCCGAAGGCAGATGCTTAACTGAGCCACCTAGGCGCCCTAGAAGATGACAATATTTATAAATTCTGTGCTTGTGGTAGGGGAAGTGGTGGATTCCCATCATAAACCCTAAAAAAAACTTTCAAATAAGTGAAAATATTTATCGAGCATGTTTTATGTACCAGATAGCACAAAAAATGTTTTACTTTCCTACTATGGTTAAAAGTAAAGTTGTCTGACAATAGCCAAAATATCCAGATGTCCATTAACAGTTGAATGGATAAAGAAAATGTGAGATAGATAGATGGCTATAATGGAATATTACACAGCCATCAAAAAGAGTGAAATCTTGCCATTTGCAGTGACATGGATGGAACTAAAGGGTATTATGCGAAGCAGAATAAATCAGAGAAAGACAAATACCATATGATTTTAAGAAACAAAACAGATGAGCATAGGGGAAGGGAAGGAAAAATCAAATAAGATAAAAACAGAGAGGGTGGCAAACCATAAGAGGAAACAAACTGAGGGCTGCTGGAGGGGAGGTGGGTGGGGAGATGGGGTAACTGGGTGGTGGGCATTAAGGAGGGCTTAATGAGCCTCCTTGATGTGATGAGCACTGGGTATTACATGCAACTGATGAATCACTAAACTCTACTTCTGAAAACTAATGAAAAAAGTAAAGTGTGAATAAGCATATAACATCTTTTTTATGCTTTAAAATATTATAAAAATATATAACATAAAATAAGCACTGTTTAATTCCTTCTTTATATCTTAAAACTTAAATTTTAGAAAAACTTTTTGTTTTGTTAAAAATTAGGAAGTTATGGTAGGAGGAGCTTAGACTTAGAGTAAGAAAACCTGGGCTTTAAGACCAGCCCTAGTCCAGTGTATCCTCCAGCTCATCACTCCATTTCTTCTGAGCCCTTGAGTTTTCATTTGTAAAGTGAGGATGTTAGACCAGGAGAGCTCTTAAAGTAATTTTCAGAGTGCCAGTCGGACAAGATAGGAGCCTGTGCCAAAAGTTAAATCAATACTGCTTGCTTCCTTCGTTGAGAAGGTTTTTTATGGAGGGGAAAAAAGTTTAGCTGAGTAAACTGTGATGAATGTTGGTTCAGTGGTTGTTTTGCATCCTATAAAAGCTCCTTAATTCCTCATGGTCTGGTAACCAGCAATTAATTTGAGAGTCACACTTTTAGTAGAAAAATGGTTGAATTAGAGCAATAGTCTTTGTCAGTTGTATTTCCTTTTGTGCACTGTTTATTTCTTTGCCTATTTGAGCTATTAAAATTTTAGTATGTTTTTCTCATAGATGTGTGTGAGCTCTTTCTTGGGAGTAATTAATCCTTTGTTACATATGCTGTAGGTTTTCCCTCCCCCACTATTTGGCTTATTTCTACGCTTTCCCTGTTGCTAAATACTGTCTCTTTCCCACTGTAGGTTCGTAATTCAGACCCTAATGATCCAAATAGAGAAATGGTCGTTCAACTACTAGATGACTTTAAAATATCGGGAGTTAACGGAACACGTATCCTTTTAAGAACTGTTTGAAAATCACAAAATAACCTTATCTCCAAGAGAGGAAACCAGATTTATATAAATAGCGTTTGGCTCTTTTCTCAAGGCAAAGTATAATGAAACTACTTTGGGTTATTGTAAACTTCTGAACACTAAGATGTGAATAGTGTTTATCTTTATATGTTGTGACTTGTGAGGGGATTGCTTTAGGCTTTTTTTCCCCTTTCCAGGCAAATTAAACCAAAGTCAAAAGAAAATCTTTTTTTTTTAATTAGCCTTGTATTAGTAAAGGTTCTGTGATTTTTATCAATTAGCACAGAAATTTTAATGGAAGTAATTTTTCATGATAAACACTGGATAAAGAAAAATTTAACACAATGTGTTATCTACCGGCCTTCAACATTGAAGAGGCTGTGCATATAGATTATGCTTAGAATCTAAACAGGTGTGATTGTGTTCTATTAAGATGAAAAAACTGACTTGTTTAATGTTTTTATCTGGATTTTTAGAGTTTCTAGAGTTGAAAGGAACCTTACCTGATTTTTTTCATAAGTTAATATCAAAGTGACATGTGGTGAACTGATTAAGAGGTTGTTGCAACAGCCTTGCTTATGAAGGCTTATCAGACTTTTCAGAATAAAAGAGGAAGTAAAATCTCACTTGGATTGGAGAGTCTAAAACCACCTGTTCATAAACTATTTAAAAATGTAAAAGGAAAGACATTTCATCTCTCATTCTACTTTTCCTGCATATTTAGCTTCTCTTAACGCACACTGTTAATTGCCAATTATCTCTTTCTAAGGAGGTGGGCTACGTATGGTTCTGGCATCATGTGGACTATGGTAAGAGATTTGAATGGAGGAGAGAGAACAGGTGATAATGTGAAACGTTTTTATCTGTCATTCTGAATTTAGTTGCGAGTTATTTCCTTGGAGAAGTACAAATCACATATCCCTGATGTCTGAAGAAAACTGCTTCAAGAATCATCCATTTTAAAAGAGTCTTGTGACTATTGTGGTCACTTTGTAGGTGGCTTACTCTGTGTGTATATAATAAGGCTAATAACCAAGACATAAAAACATACATAGGATGCCATTAGATTCTGTTTCCCTGTTGTTTGATCTTGTAATGTTTGTCATGCCAACTCTCTCTGCTAATTTGGGAAAGTTACAAATAAAACTAGAAATATTCTAAATAATCTCCTCAGTAATGCTTGAGTACCTTTATTTGACTCTGATGAAGAAGGGTGGTTTTTTTTTTTTAACTATTGAAATCTTAGTGGGTTTGAATTTCAAATTCCAAGGTATTTTCCAAATATTACCAGGTGGTTTCTCTGTAGTTTTATCCACTGAGTTCCTCTTTGCCCTAAGCCCATTTCTCTCTGCTCTTCCTCCTACTTGTCTCCCAGCTGTCTTGGCTACTGCATTATTTGCTGCTACTAGAGATTGAAAAGGATAAAAGTCAGAGCACTGAGTTAAGGGTTAATGGATTATGCTATTCTCTTCTCACAACATAAGCATGTCTGCATGGAGCCATGTATCTGTATTTTTCTTTGTATCTGAGCATCTCCAGAGCACTGTCCTTCTCATACTGAAATATAAGGGGCCCTGAACTAGAAAGTTATGTAGACTTCAGTATACTTCAGTATAGTTGGTTCATTCTACTTCTATAGGTGGTAAGGGGTGGGGAGTGATTAAAGAAGGACAGCTGTTCTATATATACTATTGACATTAGCCAGTGAGTATTCTTTTCGGCCATCTATGTGACCACCTACTATGTCTTTAGGATACTTCTTATTTCTAGTATGTATTTTACCTCTTTTCCTAGCTCCTCTTACTTATAACGTGCTCTAAATGTGACCCTTATTAGTGTTCAGCCCTTTGTGTTTTTTCTTTACACCATCTACCCAAGAAAATTTTTTCATGTATCCTTTTATCCAGTTCTTTTTGTTTCTTAAGCTGCTAAATGCTTGGTCATTTTTATATCACTGCTTACAGATTAAAATACCATTGTCAAATTGTAATGCTTCTCTCAACAAATCAAAGATTGAAACTAGGAACATAATAGAGTAACTTAAAAATTCTGTTTTCTGGGTGTGGTTTTTTTTTTTTAAGCAATCTGCATTTTTTAAAATCCTGTTTTGGTATATTTCATGTATACAAAAGTAGAATAGTTTAGTGAATCTCCACAGACCCATTACACATTTTAGGATCTTGTTTAATCTTGTTTTGTCTCTACCTCCTGCTAATTTTGTGGGCAACCTTAGATATATTATTTCGCCCATAATTCTTTCAGATTGTATCTCCAAAAGACAAGGACTTTTAAAATATAACCTCGGGGTGCCTGGGTGGCTCAGTCGTTACGCGGCTGCCTTCAGCTCAGGTCATGGTCCCAGGGTCCTGGGATCGAGCCCCGCATTGGGCTCCCTGCTCGGCAGGAAACCTACTTCTCCCTCTCCCACTCCCCCTGCTTGTGTTCCCTCTCTCGCTATGTATCTATCTGTCAAATAAATAAAATCTTTAAAAAAAATAAAATAAAATATAACCTCAATACAATTACCGTACCTAAAAAAAACTGGGACCAGTTTTTAGTCATCCAGTATCTAATCTGATAGTGTTTCAGTCTCCAAATGTCGCATACTTCTTTTTCTTTCAGTTTTTCATTCTTACTTGGGTGTTTTATAGATATATAGATGTATATATTTTCTGTGTCTCTACTTTTTAATATATGGACTATAGCTGTAACTGCTTAATTTCCTTGTCTGCTAATTCTGACATCTATGTCACTTCTGGTTTAGTTTTGAATGATTGATTATTGTAATTTTCAACTATGTTTTCGTGCATCTTTCCTGCCTGTAATCTTTGATAGATACATTGTGATTTTTCATTTGGCTGCTGGATATTTTGTATTCCCATAAGTCTTGAGTTTTGTTCTGGGATGCAGGTATATCACATGGAAACAGTTTGATCCTTTTCGGATTTTACATTTATGATTTATTAGGTAGATCCAGGGCAGTGTTCAGTTGAGGACTAATTATTGCCTGTACCGACGCAAGACCTTCCTGAATAATCTACCCAGACACCCCATGACTATGAATTCTTCTAGTCTTTATGTTTTTTTAATTGAGATAAAATTGACGTAGAACATTGCATTAGTTTTGGGTGTACACATATAAATGATTTGAAAAATGTGTACATTGCAAATGGTTACCACAGTAAGTTAACATCCATCACCACTCATAGTTACAGGTTTTCTTCTTGTGATGTGAACTTTTAAGATCTACTTTCTGAGCAACTATCAAATATACAGTTGGTATTGTTAACTGTAGTCACCATTCTGTACATTATATCCCCAAGACTTACTCATCTTAAACTGGAAGCTTATGCACACACACATCTTTATCCATTCTTCCATCGGTGGACTGTGTCTTGGCTGTTGTAAATGATGCTGTAATGAGCATGGGGATGCTGGTAACTTAATGAATTTGGGGTAACAATTCCATTTCTTTCAGATAAATACTCAGAAGTGGAATTGCTAGATTATATGGTAGTTCTATTTTTAATCTTTTGAGGAATGTTTGATACTATTTTCCATAGTTTTCTGCACCAACTTATGTTCCCACCAACAGCACACAAGGGTTCCCTTTTCTCCACAGCCTCACCAACACTTGTTATCTCTTGTCTTTTTGATAGTAACCATTCTAACAGGTGTGAGGTGATACTTTGTTGTGGTTTTGATTTCTGTTTCCCTGATTAGTGATGTTGAGCACCTTTTCATGTCCCTGTTGGCCATCTGTATGTCTTTGGAAAAATGTCTATTTACATCCTCTGCTCATTTTTTAATAAAATTTTTTCTATTGAGTTGTGCAAATTCCTTATATATTAACCCCTTATCAGATATGTAGTTTGCAGATACTTTCTCCTATTCAGTACATTGCCTTTTCATTTTGTTAATGGTTTCTTTTGGTGTGCAGAACAGTTTTAGTTTGATTTAGTCCTATTTGTTCATTTCCGCTTTTGTTGCTTTTGCTTTCTTTTGGTGTCAGATCCAAAAAATCATTGCCAAGACGAGTGCCAAGGAGCTTACTGCCTATTGCCTATGTTTTTGTCTAGGAGTTTTATGGTTTCAGGTCTTAACATTCAAGTCTCCATTTTGAGTTGATTTTTGTATGTGGTGTAAGATAGTGGTCAAGTTTCATTCTTTTGCATGTGGCTGACTAGCTTTCCCAGCACCATTTATTGAAGAGACTTGTTCTTTCCCCAGTGTATATTTATGGTTCCTTTGTCATAAACGAATTGACTATATGATGGGTTTATTTCTGGTCCACGACTATGACTTTGAATTTGTCTAGCCTTTTTGATGAGAACAGACATTGTTGGAGCCCTTTGGGAATGCTGGCCACTATTCCCTCTAATCCCCTCAGATGATATTTTCCCCCTGCCTCCTTGTGTTTCCTTGTATACTTATGTTGGTTAGTACTCTGCTAAATTCTTGAGGGGATCCCTTTGCAGATCTCCAAAATTCTGTTTTTCTGTAGCTGCCTTGGTCTCCCAAGACTCTTAACTCCTCTTAAACAAGGAATCTGGAAAGTCTCAAGGCAGTAACATGGGGCAATCATAGGATTCAGCTCATTTGTTTCTCTTTTCTCAAGGACCACTGCCTTTATTGCCTGATGTCAGGGTCAATAAATCTGTTGTTTCATGTATTTTGTCTGCTTTTGTTGTTGTCATTTTAAGCACGAGGGTAAATGCATGCCCTGTTAACTCCATCTTGACAGACGCAGAAGTTCCTAGGTACGTTTAACTTTGAGAAATTGCCAGCCAGTTTTCCAAAGTGGTTGTACCATTTTACACTTCTTTTTTTTTTTTTTTTTAAGATTTTATTTATTTATTTGACAGAGAGAGAGACAGCTAGAGAGGGAACACAAGCAGGGGGAGTGGGAGAGGGAGAAGCAGGCTCCTGCTGAGCAGGGAGCCCGATGCGGGGCTTGATCCCAGGACCCTGGGATCATGACCTGAGCCGAAGGCAGACGCTTAACGACTGAGCCACCCAGGCGCCCCCCATTTTACACTTCTATTAGCAAATATGAGAGTTCTAATTGCTCCATATCCTCCCCTACATTTGGTCATGTTAGTCTTTTTATTTTAGTCTAGTGAATTTGAAACGCTATCTTATTAAAATTTTGATTGTGTTTCCCTGAGGTAGTATGTCCCTTTAATGTTCTTTAATTTAGAACACGGCCTTCCTTTAATGGCATTGACTTTTTTTTTTTTTTTTAAGAATCCAGAGCAGATATTTTGTCTCTTAATTTGGATTTGTCTAATGGTTTCCTGAAAATTAAATCCAGGATAATGATTTTTGTCAAGTATACTACATGGATGATGTTCTATTCTTCTCAGTGTATTACATCAGAGGGTACCTGACATTAGTATGTGCTTTATCATTAGTGGGTAATAAGTTGGATCACTAGATTAAGGCACAGTCTTCCAGATTTCTGTGTTTAGAAGTACCTTTTTCCTTTCATAATTAGTAAGCAGTCTGGGGTGATACTGTGACATTGTGATTTTATTCCCAACAATCTAACACAGTAGTTACGGTGTTCATTGATTCTTACTTGAATCCATTATTACTATAGTAAGTATAAAATGGTGATTTTCTATTTCTGTCTTTCTTTGTATATCTATTACTTGACTTTTTCTTTAAAAAGGATATTTCCAGGGGCACCTGGATGGCTCAGTCTCAGGGTCATGATTCTGAGCCCCATGTTGGGTGTAGAGATTACTTAAATTAAGATTAAAATCTTTAAAAAATTAAAAAGATTTTCCTATCCACACACATACTTTTTAAAGTATCTGTTTGGACTCATTCAGTTTTTATTTTTTATAAGTTAATTCATAACTTCATTTTTAAAAATGTTTTCAACTTGGCCAGTAACGTCCTCTCCAAACTGTTCCTCTTGACATGTTCCATTACTGTTCACACAGCACGGTTTCTAGGTTCATCTGGAATTTGGCCATTTCTTCAAGGAGTCCAGGTTTTCCTTTAGTGGCGAATCTTATTTAAAGGAAAAGTCTAGGGGCGCCTGGGTGGCTCAGTCGTTAAGTGTCTTCCTTCGGCTCAGGTCATGATCCCAGAGTCCTGGGATCGAGCCCCGCATCAGGCTCCCTGCTCCGCGGGAAGCCTGCTTCTCCCTCTCCCACTGCCCCTGCTTTTGTTCCCTCTCTCACTGTGTTTTTCTCTGTCAAATAAATAAAATCTTAAAAAAAAAAAAAAAAGGAAAAGTCTGGGCACTAGGTCATTATTACATATGTATATCTCAACTTTCCCCCTATGTAGTAATTTCTGGAGGTGCAAGGTAGCAACATACTACTAAAATCCCAGCAGTGCCCTGCACACTCGTAGGCTCATAGAGTTATTCCTGCTTATGGTGATTGGGATGTTGATACAGAGAGAGAACACACGGTGGCACTAGAATCACGATTAGTTTTGTAAACTACAGAGCATAAAGCAAGTCATTTTCCTATTTTTAAAAAATGTTGGCCTTCACATTTTTTTAGGTTAAGTTTTGGTACATTATCTCCTGTAGTTAAAGCAGAAGTTATTTTTTTCTTGCTTTGAGACCATGAGAGTAGGAGTTGTTACCCTGAGCATTAGTTTTGCATCAGGGAAAAGTAATCAACAACTTAAGGCTAGTGCTTTCACTAATTGAATGTGCAGGTTTCACTTTTCTTTTACTACTGTTTTAATATGCATAGTTTTATCAGTAAACCGGCACCCCCGAATTTTCCATTTCTTGGGTGTTTTCAGTAACTTAAGCATTCTTTAACCTTTGGAATTCAGAATATTGACAGCTAGTTATTTTTTTAGTCATACTGTATAACTTTTTATAGTGAAAGAATAATACAGTAAATTTCATTGGGGTAGAACACATTTTATCTTGCCTCTTCTCTTGTGCCTCCTTTTTCCTTCCTTAACAAACTCCTAGATATCTGCATGGTGTTTGAAGTTTTGGGGCATCATCTGCTGAAGTGGATCATCAAGTCCAATTATCAAGGGCTTCCACTGCCTTGTGTCAAAAAAATTATCCAGCAAGTATGTATCCTAATATTTTCTCTGTGGTGATTGTTTTATATTCTTAAAATGTCAGGGGTTTCCTATATCAAATAGAATTTTTTTTTTTAACTAGAGATTTTTTTAATTGCTAAAATTAGGTGTTTTATTCAGTCCCTAGTGTTCATTCTGTCTTTAAGTGTTTTAGCAATAACCATTTTTCCCAGATTCATCTCCTGTAATAATCATTAGAGGGGAAGATGTGTTCAGTGACTGGTGTTGGAAATTTGGAGCCCTTATCTGGAAGTTCTGGTTACAAATATTGATTATTAATAGAGAATTGCTATGTCAAATTACTACTGTCTCTTTATAGAACATTATTCAAGGGTATTTTCTAATATTCTAAATAGCTTTCAATATACAGTAAAGTTTACTCTCAGGAAAATATACTTCAAAGGGCAAATAACTTGTTTGGATAATGTGTTTTAGTGGAAAGAGCTCTAAACTGGGAATCTAGAGACCCAGTTCTTTATCAACAAGGAAATTTGAATTAAGAGATACTAAATCTCTTTCATCACCTATATTTCAACATTTAAAGAGCTTATTGACTTTTATTCTCGGCCTTTATGTTCTTCATTAAATATCTCCAAATACAATTAGCTTTTTAACTTTTTATTATAGGTAAACTCTTGCCTTTGCTCATAGTTTACAAGTAATCTTTCTGGGGAAGTTTCTTTGTGCCTTATCAAAAGTGCTTTATTCTCTGTTGAAAACTACCATATTGTTTTTATATTTTTATTTTGTAAAATGTTATATTGTGATTTTCTCCTTCTCCAGAAAGACTTGTATTCTGTGTTTGCAAATCTACTGCTCTATTCCCATCCAGGTGTTACAGGGTCTGGATTATTTACACACCAAGTGCCGTATCATCCACACTGACATTAAACCAGAAAACATCTTGTTGTCAGTGAACGAGCAGTATATCCGAAGACTGGCTGCAGAAGCAACAGAATGGCAGCGATCCGGAGCTCCTCCACCTTCTGGATCTGCAGGTATGTTTTCTTTGAGGACTTTGGTCTCATTAGAAGTTAAGAGAAGTTCCAGGGCACCTGGGTGGCTCGGTTGGTTAAGTGTCCGACTCTTGATTTCAGCTCAGGTCATGATCTCAGGGTCCTGGGATCAAGCCCTGTATCAGGCTCCCTGCTCTCTCTCTCAAATAAATAAATCTTTAAAAAACAAAAAAACCTGAGAAGTTCCTATTTTTATTCTATTACCAGGCAGTTAAAGTAAAGCATACTCACTCATTTAACAATAAGATACAGTAAGTACTTATGTGTAAGAAATAGTCTCAGGCTTCAAGACTTTTTAATCTTCAGTATTGCTCTCCTGTAGAAAGAAGTCTAGAAATTGTGTCTTCTGGGTACAGATATTTTGTATACTATAAAAGCTGATTTATGTTCTTGTTTTAAAATATTTTCTCTTGTGATTCAATGGCCATCTTTGATGTGTTTACCTCTTACCATGATCATACATACATGCTTGCTTATAGATCAGTGTGATCTGTGCAGGGGCAAGATAACTTTGCTATCAAGAACTTGAGTTTAAGCACTGGAGTGGACAGAGCTGGTTTGAATCCTGGCTGCATCATTGGCTAGGTGTTTTTGAGCAAGTGCCTTGACTTCCTTTTCCCTCATGCAGGAGTTCTTGGGATTAGTTCCATGTTAAAGCAGTTAATAGGTTGCCACATAGTATTATGTGGTACATAAATGATGGCTATGATTATGATGATTTTTTTTGCCATTTGGGGTATAGATTTTAATTTTAGTAGTTTTATTATATTTGAGGAACTTTTTTTTTTTTTGAGGGACTTTCTTGATCCTCAAGTTGAAATGTCAGTTATCATAGGCTTCCTTTAAAAAGGAAGACTAAAGAAGCAGGGGAAATGAGAAGTTGTTTAATGGGCATAGAGTTTCATTTTTCCAAAGTGAAAACATTCTAGAAATATTACACAACAATGTGAATATAAATAACACTGTTGAACTGTACACTTAATGGTTCAGAGGGAAATTTCACCTTGTGTGGGTTTTACCACAATTAAAAAAAATTTTTTTATGGAAGATTCTACCTCCCGCCTAATCTGTGCTATGCTATGATACAAATTACTGTATAACTCTTAATGCCATGCTCCTTTTAAAACTGACCAGTGCCAAGGGGAAGAATTAAGAGATGGGGGTTCTTGGGGGGTTGTTGCCTATCATTTTCTATTTTAAGCATACATGGGAATGAGATATTTGCAGCATTAATAGTGGAAACCAGAAATGGGGACTTGGCTCCTTGCATATATGGATTTCATCTGGAGAAGAATTTAGTTTATTTAAATTTATTTTATGTTTGCCAACTTTTATATGCATTATTCTTTTTTAAAAGATGGTACTTCTACCAAAGTTGCTTTTAAAAACAGTAGTTTTCTCTATAACATAAACTTATATGGCTGCTGAATGCCAGGATTCTTACTTGGTTTTCTTTTCTTTTCAGTCAGTACTGCGCCCCAGCCTAAACCAGTAAGTATAAGGTTTCTATGTTTAATTCTGATCTGTGGGCAATGGGCAGGGATTCTTCTGTTAAGGATCACAGTTTGTGTAGAGTTTGAAAACCAAAGAAAAAATATTCCTGCGCTTCTATATTTTCTCCTATAGATGCCCATGCATCTTTAACAAGTTTGTATTGGTGAGGCTTCTATAAACTTGAGTGTGTCTGAGAATACACCAGCCCCACAGAAGGCTCAGAGGACCAAAATTTATTGTTTGTTTCTATTTGGTTTCATAAGAGTATCCACATTGTTTAAGTTAATGAGAAACTTAAGTGCTATCTTAGGAAAAGAGTGAAATTTAATTAGGAAATATTAAAGTTAACAGTTATCTCCAACTGGGGGTAATGGATTAGCCACCTGAAGGCTTTATCTGTTTGTAATCTCCGCCCAGGCTGACAAAATGTCAAAGAATAAGAAGAAGAAATTGAAGAAGAAGCAGAAGCGCCAGGCAGAATTACTAGAGAAGCGAATGCAGGAAATTGAGGAAATGGAGAAAGAGTCGGGCCCTGGGCAAAAAAGACCAAACAAGCAAGAAGAATCAGAGAGTCCTGTTGAAAGACCCTTGAAAGAGAACCCACCTAATAAAATGACCCAAGAAAAACTTGGTATAAATAGAGCATACACAAAAATTTACTTTAACATTAATTTATCATTGTTCTATAATATAGTGGTTTCATGCATACAACACATCTCTGGGGGTGTCCTTATACAGTAAGAGTACAGAACCTTCATAAATGTCAGGCAGGTAATAGTCAAATGTAATTTCTGACTTTTCTATGGAAATGCAACATAGACTTCATTTTGCACTTGAGTAAGGATAAGAAGATCTTTATCCTTCCATAAATAGGTCTTAGATGTTCAATCATGTTTTTATGTCACCCTGTATAAGTTCTAGAAAACGTTTTTAATCTTGTGGAGAAATTTTTTTGTTCTTTCACTCATACACATACACATACATCCTTTTTGTCTGTTTGTTCCTTAGAAGAGTCAAGTACCATTGACCAGGATCAAACACTTATGGAACGTGGTGTAGAGGGTGGTGCAGCAGAAATTAATTGCAATGGAGTAATTGAAATCGTTAATTATACTGAAAACAATAATAAAGAAACATTGAGGCTTAAAGAGGATCTACATAATGCTAATGACTGTGATGTCCAAAATTTGAAGCAGGAACCTAGTTTCCTAAGCTCCCAAAATGGAGACAGCAGCACATCTCAAGAAACAGACTCTTGTACACCTATAACCTCTGAGGTGTCAGATACCATGATGTGCCAGGCTTCACCAAATGTAGACCAGTCATTCAGTGAGCAGGACATCAGCCAACTTCAAGAAAGCATTCGGGCAGAGATACCCTGTGAAGATGAGCAAGAGCAAGAACAAAATGGACCATTGGACAACAAAGGTACTTAAACAGACATACTTCCCCAGTACTCCTTCCCTAAATAGCATATTCTTGAATTTCTAGTCTAAATCTACCATTGTTTTTATAAATAAAGCTTCATAGCAGGTTCCCAAGTTACCTTCAATGTGTAAATTTTTAGCTAATTTTTTGAATTGTATTGGTCATGTAGTGGGTGCACAGCATTTCACTTGCTCTGAAGGCAGAAGTAGGTTTTATTGTGTAAACTGAAGGTATTGCTGTATTCTTTTTTTTTTTTTTTGGTACTCTCTTATCTTACAAAATTTAATGAAGTTTGCCAGTCGGAGGCCTGGGTATATTGCTTCAGAGAGTTTTATTAACCTTTAGGTATTTCTGTGTTCACTAAACAGTCTTATTAATGATACCCTTTGTCTATAGGAAAATCCACTGCTGGAAATTTTCTTGTTAATCCCCTTGAGCCAAAAAATGCAGAAAAGCTCCAAGTGAAGATTGCTGATCTTGGAAATGCCTGTTGGGTGGTAAGTTAAACTTAGCTTAGTGCTGTGTTATGAAGTGACTAGGAATGAATGAAAAGTTGAACTTTAATTGTGCTAAGGAAGAAATCATCTGCAGGTCTATACCTAGATTGCCAGTTAACATCTTTGAATATTTTTTCACTTTTTTCTTTGAATATTTTTTCACTTTTTTCTTAATCTTCTATTATAGAAAAGTTCAAATATACTTAGAAAAGTAGAGAGAGTGGTATAATAAAACAGCCCCCACTCCCACTCCAGGTACCTATCACCCAGATTCAGTAATGTTAACTCCTGGCCAATCTTGTTTTATCTGTATCCTAATTCACTTTCATACTCAATGATGCTTATGTTCATACTTCCCTGTTATTTTCAAAATTGGTATCTAACTTATTAATTGTAAACTTTTAACTCATTTAACATATTTTGGACACTTTTCTTTGTCAACCAGAAAGTTTTATCAAATTCAGTTGGTTATATAGTATTCCCTAATGTACTTAGTTTTTACACATTTTTGATAGCTCTTTGTGATGAGCATCTTTGCTCATGAATCTTTGTGTGGTTGTCCTTAGGACATGACCTATTGTGATGAGCATCTTTGCTCATGAATCTTTGTGTGGTTGTCCTTAGGACATGACCTAAACATAGAATTCCTAAGTCAAAAGTTGGGTTCTTTTTTAAAATGGATTTTTGATGTATAGTGTCCTGTTGATACTGTTGCTTACCTAGCTAAGAATTTGGGGGAGGGCATTATTTTTAATGGACACCTCAAAAATCTACAGTAGAATGATTTGCACATAAATGACACTACTCGGAGTCATATACTTTGTAAACAGGAATGTTGAAGATTGCTGAAGCAAAAACTATGCGTTATCGAAACTCCACTTTAATAGGTTTTACGTTTATTTTTATACTTCAAATTCTCTATTCCGTATGGCATCCTGTACCTAATGGTTTATACTAGAAGGATCTCACTTCTAGGATATTGTGATAACCTTTTAGGAAAAAAAATGAAGTCAGAGCTTAGCACTGACTGGTAGGAATGGGGAAAAACTTTTCAAGTAATTAGAATTACTCTACCGTACCATGGTCTGGTCTAGGCCAGCCAGTCTTCACCTGGATGACTGCAGTAGCCTACTCAACTCTCTCCCTTCAGCTGCCCATGCCCCCTACAGACTGTTGTCAACACAGCTATCAGAGTGATCCTTTTAAGTGTGAGTCGCAGTGACTTCCCTCAAAATGAATGCCAAAGTCTTTACCATGTCCCACACACCACCAAGCAAATAGTGTCCTCCTTCTGCCTGGAATTCTCTTCCCAAGATAATGTGTACAACTCACTCATTTTCTTCAAGTTCCTATTCAGCTGTCATCAGGGAGATCTTCCCCTGAACACCTAACATAATTAGCAAACCACCACTCTCCAAACCCATGCACCTTTATTATATGCATTCATGTATTGTCTCTTTCTTCCTCTCCCCCCCTCAATTTTTTTTTCTCCATAGCACTTATCACAGTCTGATACTGTATAGTTGTTTGCTTACTATCCCTAAATGTATGTCCCATCACAACAAATTTTTTTGTTCACGGCTGTACCTACAGTACTTAGAACCCGGTACCTAGGAGGTGCTCAATAAATATTTAAGTAAATGAATTGTGAGAAACTCATTGGCTCTGTCACAGATATCACATGGTACAAACATCAAATGCTTCAAGCTTCTGGGCCTTTGTGTTTAGAACACCTTCCTCCATTATTTTCTTACCCAGTTGGCACACTTTTCTTTATTCTGCTACAATTTTTCATGTCACTTTTACTACCACAATTACTCTGTTTTTGTCCGCATGTCTCTTTTTATTTTATTTATTTATTTATTTTTTAAGATTTTATTTATTTATTTGACAGAGGGAGAGAGAGCACAAGTAGGCAGACAGGCAGGCAGTGGGAGAGGGAGAAGCAGGCTCCCTGCTGAGCACAGAGCCTGATGCGGGGCTCGATCCCAGGACACTGGGATCATGACCTGAGCCGAAGGCAGACGCCTAACCAACCGAGCCACCCAGGGGCCTCTCTTCTCTTTTTAAAAAATGTGCCCTATGCTAAAATGACTTTACCTTGTTTTCATTCATTCACTCCTTCAGCCAACATAGGCACATGCTCTGACCTTGGTACGAGGACACAGTGTGAACTAGACATCAGTGTCTTGTCCTGCTGGGTCCTAGTCAGGACTAAATGTCACATCTTACTGATCTCCGCAGCAGAACAGCATCTGGCATTCAGTAATAAAATTGTATATGATTTTCAGATTGCTTGATTTTTTAAAGTATTATATTCTTTTCAGTTATGCATGTATATAATTTATGTCGATTCAAAAATCTGTCCCCTCCCTTTGCCAATTTTTTTACTCCCCACACATCAGTATTTACCTTCATATTGCTAATAAATAACTTGGCTATACTGCTCCCAATTTTTTTTTTTCCAATTTTAGGCATTTTACTACAGGATTTACGTACCATCACTGCATCCATCCCCCATGTTCCCAATTTAATATGATTTTGGCTACTTAATCATTCCGTGTTTGCATTATTGGGACCCAGTGCTATCTTGAGCATAAATTGTACTGATTCTTTTTCTGTTTCTGCCTAACACTGTGTTTCATTTGCTTAGTCATCTTTGTACTATTTATTAATTAATTCAATCCCACGCTTTCACCCAGTGGTATAAATACGTATACTTTAATGCATACAGCTACCTTGAGTACTCTTTCAACTTCTTCCCGAAGAGCTCTATCTGGAACCTGGAGTCTTCTAACCTGTGTTCGCCTGTTGGATCGCCCCGGAGGCCTGCGGCGTCACCGCCGTTCAGATTTCCTTTCACCATCATCCTGGAGATTATGTTTACTCTCGCTTTATATCCCCTACTTTCTGTCTCTTTGATCTTCTTTCTTGGTTTACTGTAAAATGATTGTTTTCTTTGTTTGTGGTTTTTGTTTTGTTTTGTTTTTTGTTTTGAAGTATATACAACTTGTAGTGGCTTCCTAAGAAGGGGTGTGTGAGACTGGGAGGGGGGCACCTTGCATGTCTGCTAATGTCTCTGTCCTACTTTCACACTCAGTTGGCTGCATGCAAAGTTTTAGGTTGAAAACAATTTTCCTTCAGAATGTTTGTCATTGCTCTATTATCTTCTAGTTCCCTGACTTGTTGCTGCTAAAGACCAGTGCCATTCTGATTCTTGATCCCTTGTATGCAG
Source organism: Halichoerus grypus (assembly GCF_964656455.1). Classification (NCBI taxonomy): domain Eukaryota; kingdom Metazoa; phylum Chordata; class Mammalia; order Carnivora; family Phocidae; genus Halichoerus; species Halichoerus grypus. Next base: position 112,657,579 of record NC_135720.1, read on the forward strand.
CCTTTTCCCCTCTGAAAGTCTCTAGGATCATTATTTCACAGTGCTATGCCTCACTTGAGTCTGTTTTTATCCATTAGATTAAGGACTTGGTGTGCACTTTTTTTTTAAGTTTATTTATTTATTTAAGCAATCTCTACACCTAACATGTGGCTTGAACTCACAACCCCAAGATCGAGAGTCAAGCTCTTGCATCTGAACCAGCCAGGCACCCCTGGTGTGCACTTTTAATTTTGAAACTCTAGTTCTTTGGTTTTGACTTTTTCTTTGTTGTTTGTTTGGTTGGTTGGTTGGTTTTTTGTTTTATTTTCTTTCTGTCCTCTAGCTCTGAAATCTCATTATTCAAATGTTAGACCTCCTGTGCAGGTATTATCTTACCTGTCTCCTATTTTCTGTCATTTTCTTTTTGCTTTATTTTCTGGGCTATTTCTTGACTAGTTATTATAAGCTTTATTTTTTCTCATTTCTCTTACTACATTTTTACTTTTCAAGAGTTCTTTGGTTCTCTGATTATCTCTCAGAGGCTATAATTTACTATCTCATTTTTGACATTTTTTCTTCCTATGTGATGTCAGTTGCCTTCTTTCTGCAGGAAAACAGGGTTCAACATGCAGTTACATAGTCACTTAACTTCCCTGTTTTCAGAATGGTACTCTCCCCTCAATTATGTGGCGCATCCTTCAGAGACCCAAGGTGTTAGATTGCATCATGCCCTGTGTTCTGGAGCCCTGTTTCTTTAAAAGATGTTGTTGTTGTAAGATGTTATTTAGTTGTTTTAAGATTTTATTTATTTACTTTAGAGAGCACGCTAGAGAGCACAAGGCGGGGGGGAGAGGGACAAGCAGACTCCCCGCTGACCTGGGGCTTGATCTCAGGGTTGTGAGATTGTGACCTGACTCGAAACCAAATCAGATGCTTAACTGATTGAGCCACCCAGGCATGCCATCTTTAAAAGATGTTTAAAGCAGTGTTTCTGGGTTAAATCCCACCCTCACTTGGCAGTGATAGCCGACACTGCCAAACCCCAAGCCCTGAGGCAAGGAGTACTATGGTTTACATCCCAGCGCTTCTCAGCTTTCACCAGTGGCGTATTCAGTTTTCCTGGATCCACTAAGATGTTTACCAGTGATCTGTTTTTCAACTTGTAAATTTTATTGCTCTAACTTCTTTGTCATTCTGTGTCAGTTTATGCTTTAAAAATTAACACTGAATTCTTACTAAGGTGGAGTTTTAGGAGTGAGTGTGTGTTTGTATCTGATCCACCTTCTTTACTTTTAGGATGTGTGTTTGTATCTGATCCACCTTCTTTACTTTTGCTGATTCTTGACCTCATCATTTACAGCATCTTTTTAAGGCAGTAGTGAGGCACAAGGAGTAAAGACAACTCCCTTGAACAGCATATCCATTTTTCTAAATGTGTCACTGAAAAGGATGCCTGGATCCAGTTGTGTGTGTGTGTGTGTGTGTGTGTGTGTGTGTGTGTGTGTGTGTGTGAAGGCTTTCCCACACCAAGCAATTCTTGGACACTAGTCTGAGAATTCAACTCAATTCTGACATTATCTACCTGGAGAAAAATAAGATTCCACAGATAAAGGGCTCAGTCCCACAAGACCTCCCTCCACTTCAGATGCCAGTTGCAAGCCCAAGTTACCTTTGCTTTTGACCAACCAGCTATAAATTGGAGGTTCCAACAACCCCCTCCAATTCAGGATGCCAATCACATGTCCAGATTATCACCTGTACTTCTGACCAACTGGCTATAAATCAGATTCCACACCCCTTTCCTTTGGTCTGATTGATTTGCTAGAATGGCTAACAAAGCTCGGAAAAGCCCGTTTAATCACTACATTGCTGATTTATTACAAAGGATATTAAAGGGTACAAATCAATAGCCAGAGAAAGAGATACATAGGGTGAGGTCTCAAAGGAGCTTGTCCTCATGGAGCTTGCAAGGGCCTGTCCAGTGGCATGTGGAAGCATTCTGGTTCCCCAGTGTGGAAGCTTCCCAAACCCCCTCCTTTTGCGTTTTTATGGAGGCTTCATTACATAGGCATGATTGATTAACTGACTGACCATTAGTGATTATTCAATCTCTAGTCCCTCACTCCTCCCCTCCCCAGAAATCAGGGAGTAGGAATTTTCAGTCCCACCCTCTGTTCATGGTTAGTTCCTGTAGCAACCAGCCCCCATCCTTAGGTGCTTTTCAGAGTCAGCTCATTAACATAAACTCGGTTGTGGTAGAAAGGGGCTTATGAATAATAAGACACCCTAAGTTTTACCTTTACAGCTCTGAACGATTTTCAGGAACCGAGGACAAGAGACCATATATACAAATATACTCCCTCATTTGCTCTTACTGCTCCAGAAATTCCAGGATTCCAGGGGTTTAGGGAGTTGTAGCCAAGAAGAGTGGATAAAGACCAAATACATATGGATATAGAAATGCATTTTGAATGACGCATACACCTGAATGTTGTATATGTGTTACAGTATCAGAATCCCCTGCAGTATATTTTCACTTCAAACTAAATATCCGAGCCCATTGTTTTCCTGTAAATCCACTTCCCTAAGTCTCTCACTCTCTGTTTTTGTCAGCAAACAGCTAACCCATTAGGCCTCTGCCACGGAGTTCCTTTTGGCTGTTCCTACCATCTCCCACATATAGCCATTGAATTTTTAAATTCTGCTTATTCTTTCTTGGCTCTCCTTGAGTTTACTCTTCCCTCTCCTATTTCCGCAGTCAGTGTTCAGATTTTCATTCCTGGCCACCAGCCAGAAAATGACTGGAATGATGTTCTCAGATGTCTTGTCATTCTTCCTACAGCATACACTTCTGTGCATTAACATGGAGTGGTGCCGAATGAAATCCAGACTCTATCCTAGCAACTAGCTGTATGTGGCTTTAGCAGATGTCTTCTGGCCTTTGTTGGTGATGCTCTCTCTACCAGGAGTACAAAAGTGGTGCTTTTTGATCAGTCTTTGTCTCTTTGGAGCTCTGGTCAACACTGGTTTTCTACCTGAAGCTTTCTCTGCCTAATATCTCCTCTTCACAAATGTTCTTCCTTGGGGCGCCTGGCTGCTCAGTTGGAGGAAGATGCGACTCTTGATCTTGGGGTCATGAGTTTAAGCCCCACCTTGGGTATAGAGATCACTTAAATAAAACTTTAAAAACAAACAGAAACAGGTGATCGTCCTTGTTTTTGAATTCCAGTAGGATTAGAGAATCATCCTCCACACTTTTTTGTTATACGTTTCTTAATATTATCTGGATTTTGTTTTGTGTCCATGACTCATTCTAAGCTTTTTTCTGCAATATTTTTTATTATGGCCAACTTCAAACCTATACCCAAGTAGAGAAAATAGAACCCTGAAACCCTGTGTCATTATACTAGCGCCACCCAGTTATTATCAACTCATTGCCAGTCTGTTTTCATCTATACCCCCCACTCTGCCACCCACTCCAGATTATCTTGAACTATATCCCAAGTATCTTATTTTCATTCCCAAATATGGCTTTCTAAAAGATGATTCTCTCAGGTAACCATGACACTGTTGCTATACCTAAAAAGTTGGCAATTCTCCGGTATCAAGTATTCAGTCTATTTTACCAGTTACCTTGTAAATATTCTTTTGTTTGTTTGAAACAGGATCCAAATAAAATCCATGAATGCAAAATCGGGTACTATGTCTCTTAAATTGCTTTTATTATAGTTTTCCGTTTTCTTCCCATACAGTTTTTGTGTTCAAGAGATTCCGATTGTTTTGCTGATTGCATTCCCATGGTACTTAACATGGTCTCTGTTTCGCCAAGAATCATGTTTGAGTTTTTTGGAGGAGTGAGGGGGATGGAGGAGAATGGGGCCAAGAATTCTTTATAGATGGTGCTTGTAAGTTTCTTGAAACTTGAAGCCTAATCTTTTATTTCTTCATAATGAGCACATAACAAGGAAAGTTTGAATTGAACGTAAATTGGTGTCATTTATTTGTTGACGCACTTAATAACTATAGACAAATGACCAGCTTAATTTTTGCTTGGGGTAATAGTTTTCCATTTCTTAAAAAGTGATTGTTATTCCCTAATCCGTGTATCTATATTAAGGTTAAATTTATATGTTTGCAAAAATAATTTGGAGTAGACAGCATATTAAAGCAAAGTACTGTTTGGAGCTAATAGCATCAAACTGATACTTTTAGGAAACTAGCTAAATGAAGACTGGTTTGAGGCAAACTTAAGAGACTTATTTTAATCTTTTTTTTCATGATTTGTTACTTTTTAGAATAAGTGATTTTTAAAATACTGTTTCCTTCTCCATTTACTCAGCACAAACATTTCACTGAAGATATTCAAACAAGGCAGTATCGCTCCTTGGAAGTTCTGATAGGATCTGGCTATAATACCCCTGCTGACATTTGGAGCACAGCATGCATGGTAATGTTTTTTCCCCCTTGACCTTCACTGTTCGCTAATTTCAGTAGACCAGCAAATTTACAAACAGGAAAAGAAATTTTTTTGTGATGTACCACTGGCACTCTAAATCTTATGTCTGGAGAGGTAGGAATATAAAAGCTAGTTAAAAACATCTGGCATTCTGTGGCACCTGGGTGGCTTAGTCGGTTAAGTGTCCAACTCTTTGATTTCGGCTCAGGTCATGATCTCAGGGTCGTGAGATCGAGCCCCCGGGTTGGGCTCCATTCTGGGCGTGGAGCCTGCTTGAATTCTTTCTCTGTCTCAAAAACAAAAACATCTGGCATTCCATTTTGTTGTGCCAAATTGCTATTGGTTGAAGGCACCAAATGTTTCTTAGTATGGGCTTCAGTGGAGGGGATTAAAATAACTGCTCTAAGGTGATGCCACTTTTGATGTGGAGATTACCAGTACCCTTGCCCTTTCAGCTCTGATCTGTTTTCAGATTAGGGAAACCCCTGGAAACTACTTCATTCTGTATAGTTTGACAGTTCCTCAGGCATCTTTGCACCTCAAAAGATGTGAAAGAGTCTTAAATTGCTGCTTTGTCCCTGTCAAACAAGTACTCAAGTAGTCAGATTTAGTTGATATTGAACGGTTTCCCACAAGTAGCCTTTGTTGGAATGTGTTATATTGTTTCCTGAAATGGAGTGTACTCTTCAATTTGTAATTGTGTGTTTCTTTACTTGTTTCTCTCCCACTAGGTTGTAAGTGCCATGCTGACAGGAACCATGTCTGTGAACTATAGCTAAGTGTCTGGGTCAGGGCCTGGCACAATCTGAGTGGGTGCTTACAGGGCAATTCTAATGCTAACTACCCAGAGTTTTGGCAGACTTCACAGGTTAAGGGCATAGTTTCCCAGGAGCCCCCTCCCTTCAGACACCAGCTGCAAGCTCTGGAGTCCACAGGCCACCTGCATTTCTGACCACCTGGCTACAAGGGGGGTTCCATCATCCTTTCAGATTCAGTAACTTACTAGAATGACTCACAGAACTTGGGAAAGTGTTAAACTGCTATTGCAGTTTTGTCATAAATCAAAGAGTTGGACACTTAACTGACTGAGCCACCCAGGTGCCACAGAATGCCAGATGTTTTTAACTAGCTTTTGAATTCCTACATATCAGAACCAGTCAAATGAAAACATGCGTAGGGTGAGGCCTAAGAGGGTCACAAAGGTGAAGCTTCTGTGTCCTTAGGACATGTCACTTTCCCAGCACATCAGTATGTACCACCAGCCAGGGAAGTTCACATGGGCTTCAGGTGCCAATTTTTAATTGAGGTTTCATCACTTAGGTATGATTGAATGAATTGTTGCTCGTGTGGTTGAGCTCAGTCTCCAGCCCCCTCTCCTTCCCTGGAGGTTAGGATAACACTGGCTCAAAGCCCCAATCCTCACACAGTTGGGTCTTGTCCAATTAGAGGCATATCCAGCCCTCCTCTTAAAACTCTCTAGGGAGCCCACCATGAGTCACCTCATCGGTGTAATGATAAGGCGGTAGGGGTCCAACGTGAATGACAAAAGACATCATCACTTGGAAATGCGAGGCTTTTAGAGTCTTCCTCTCAGGAAACAGGAACAAAGACCAAACAAATTCTTTATTATATAGCAGTACTTAATAAATTTTGGTGGACCATCAAGTGAGTAAACTAAACCAGAAACCTATTAAACTGTCATTTCAGTTAACATTTTTCACAGTCAACTTGGGGGAAAACTTGAGAAACTACAAACTAGAAACCCCAGCCTATTTTAGGTCATAGATTTCTTGAGACCCACATTCCTAAAAAACTTTGTCTTCCAGAGGTAATAGAGTTAAAACCGTGTTAATATGGCATGACCTTGTAAATCATTGTGTTATGGCATATCAACAGTCTGTTAAGATGGTGGACTGTGTGAAATGTAAGGTTTGGTACTGTGTGCACAAGATGAAAGAACATTGGAATAAAATCTAAATTCTTTCTTGCCGTACTTTAAAGCTTTGTATTTTGAGGAATTAGATTTGCTAGAGAAAATAAGCGATAGAGATGCCACCAACTACAAAATATAACTAGTTTATAGATGACATCTGATTTATTATGATGTGGTTCTTAGTAGTGGGTTAATTGTTTGGGGGCAGTAGGTCCTGCTTGCTATTTAGTATATTAATACTAAGGCAAAAAGATAAAAGGGGAATTAACCTTGTCCCCTGTTTGGACCAGCTCACATGTAGGAATTTTCTTGACTGAGGGAGGGAAAGCACTTCTCTCGCATGAGACAATTATCATGAAAATTCGAACCCCCCTTTGTTCCCTTAAGTTTCTCTTACTTTGCTAATAGACATAGAAATGTTGCTTTCCATTTAGCCATAACCAGAAATAAAAATAAATCTGGAATATCAGAAGTATCTGGAAAGATGGATCATCCTGCATAATTAGTTATGCAGTTAATTGATGGAAAGATTGGAGCCCTTTCTGAGAGAGAGAGAGATTGCCTGCCACCTTAGTGATTGAGACTACCAAGTTAGATGGCAGTTATAAAAAGGGAGGGTTCCATGAAGACCATTTTAGAGTGGATAAAGAATAGATGTTTTTAAATCCTCCATTCTATAGATTTTAACAAATGTATAATGACTTGTATCTAACCACTGTAGTATCATACAGAATAGTTTCACTGCCCTAAAAATCCTCCAAACTCTGCTTATTCATCCCTCCTTCTCTACCCCCAACACCTGGCCACCACTGATCTTTTTATTGTCTTCATAGCTTTGCCTTTTTCAGAATGTCATAGAGTTGGAATCATAAAGTATGTAGACTTTTCAATTGGCTTCTTTCACTTCATAATATTCATTTAAGGTATGTCTATGTCTTTTCATGACTTGATAGCTCTTTTGCATTTTTAGCACTAAATAACACTGTGTTGTCTGGATATGTACCAGCACACTGGATTTCATAACTGGTGTTGCCTCTGGTTGTCAGCATGACCCTGACTGTGGCAGAACAGGCTCTTTGGTCAGTGTGAGGCCAGCACAGGAGTGGGAATCAGGGACCCTGGATTCTAGGATGGGCTTTCTTGCCTGTCAGTTTGGGTTACAGTTTTCTCATCTATAAAGGGAAGGGTGTTCAACTAAGTGTTTTGTTTGTGACTAGAGCTTCTGCTAGTTTTCACTTCTGACATTGTGATTGTTTGGTTTGGTTTGTGTTTTTCTGCTGTTATCTTACTTATAAAATTGTAACTACTAGCAACTATCATATATGTTCCAAAAAATAAAGTTCTCTCAGAGAACTTGAGGTAACTAGTTATAAGCGTGTAGGTGAAAAAATTTAGAAAATAATTAAAATCTTAGAAAATTTTCTTTATTTCCTCAAATTTTAATTTCAGTGTTTTTACTGAACTCTCACTATGAGGCTTTGAAAAAGTACTGGTTTCAGAAGAGATTAACAAATTCTGATGAATGAGAATCACAGTTTGTTTCTTTTCTGCTTTGGGACTATAAGCCTCAGGACGATTAGAGGGTAGAGCAAGTACCAGCTTCAGTTCCGTAATGAACTGCTAGAATATAAAACCAGCTAGGCCTGGTCCGGGATAGTACCGTTCAGGTAATATAGTTTTGAGAAAAGCTGTCCTCTCGTGAAACTGCAGAAGCCGACTCTGGCAAGCCACTGAGACCTAAACCTAGGACTGAATTAGAGAGTGTGCTCCAGAATCCACCCCACAGTTCCTGAAATTGTCTGGACCATTGACTTAATCAAAATTGACCTGTGACTGGCACTTGACTAACAACTGTACTTTTATACCAATATGGTCCTTTATAAAATTGCTGTTACATTACTTTTTTTAAACCCATTTTTTAATCAGTGAAAGATTAATATAGCCCTGTCACTCAGATGCTGTCTTTCCATAATGCTTGGCACATATTCTAAAGGAAATCACTTTCTCATGCTTCTTGAACACTGTTTACAAGAGGTTTTCGTGTAGAAGACATGTGCCTTTCTTTTCCTGGTAGGTGAATGCCAAACCTGCCAGTCACATAAAACATGAATGGCTCTTGACTGCATTTACACTTAATCTTTTTCTGATTTTCCTATAGACCTAGGAATTGGGGATTCTACTGGAACAGTTTAGGGAGTGCTTCCCAAAGCAAAACTTAAAAATATACTTTTTGCCAAATAATTAAGTCATAGGTAGAGAGATGTCTGTCTTGAGTTTTTTGGTTTTGATTTTGTGTACAGAATCTTAATTTCTAGCCATGTAAAATTATAACAAGAAAATAAGACCTGCTCTTCTCACGAATAATTTAATAACTTAGAATCACCTTAATATCCACATGTGGCCCTCGCTAAGCAAAAAGAGAAATTCAAGAGCTGAATTGCTGATAGGGGGATGGAGTGGAAGAATCCATATGTTGATGTTAACAGTTTTTGCTGTTTTCCTGCTCCATTTTACTAAGAAACAGGTGTGGAAGGAAAACTCCTTAGGAATAATTGCAGACATTTTTTTAAATGATCATGTGCAGCTTTTTCAAAGAAGAAAAAAATTACTTCATATTGAGCCACATAGTAAGCAATAAGCTTCCCAAAGGCTGCTTTTTTGTTTTTGTTTTGTTTTGTTTTGTTTTAATGCTTTCATGTGGTGTCCTCTTTTTCTTAGGCCTTTGAACTGGCCACAGGTGACTATTTGTTTGAACCTCATTCAGGGGAAGAGTACACTCGAGATGAAGGTGAGTCTCCTTAACCGAGGATCTCTGTGCATGGCAGTTACACTTTCCACGTGTGGCTAACACGGTTTGTTAGTACTGAAGAGCTTAGTCTTTTTAGTGTGCTAAGAATATATAAATCCCAGAAAAGATAGAAATATAGAATGTTTTATATTAAGTATTAGATACACTAGATATTTTATAATAGCTATTAAAGAACTATATGAGGATTAGAGAAAAGCCACAGTTGGTTAAACTAAAACTTGTATTTGCCGGGTAATTTCTTCTAAAACCTCTGGTTATCTTCCTTTCTATATAGATCAGTGCTTCATTCTTTACCCACTTTGAATTACCTGTTCATCAGCTTGTTGCTCAGTTAGGCCTGCAACTTTATTTGGAAATCAGTAATTTTATATGCAGACTACTTGAGTGGTGTTTGTGAATGCAGGCACTATATCCTATTTGTCTATATAAATTCTACAGTTTTTAGCATTCTTTTTTCCCTTTCTAAAAATTAAAACCATACTCTTTTCTTTGTAAATGATACTTTTTTCTTTGTAAATGATTACATTTAGAATTCCATTTTAAAACAGTGTTATTGGGTCTCCTGGGTGGCTCAGTCGGTTAAGTGTCTGCCTTCAGCTCAGGTCATGATCCCAGGGTCCTGGGATCGAACCCCCGCATCAGGCTCCCTGCTCCATGGGGAGCCTGCTTCTCCCTCTGCCCCCCCCCCCCCCGCTCATGTTCTCTCGCGCTCTCTCTCTGTGTGTCTCTCTCTCTCTCAGATAAATTAAAAATCTTTAAAAAAATAAAACAGTGTTATTGATTTACATTCTGTGATAGCTGATGGGAAAGGCCCAAGCTGTCAGTTGCTCCATCTGAGAGGCTGTGAAAGCACACAACTGAATATGTGATTTTTTTTTTATTATGGTGATGTCCAAATAACTTAGATAATAATGGGAATGAAAGAACAATTAAATGTTTTACCTTCTTTATTATACAGTTTCGGCAGGTTTTGCTTTCAGGATTAATGGGGATTGCTTTGAGAGAGCACTAGCAATGTACCCTCCCAATGTGGAAAATATGTCCTTTACTTTCTGTGCTTTCCTCAGTTCTTAGGGGAATCAGGTTGGTTCTATGGAACCAAGAATGCTCTCCATTTCTTAAACCCCGGTCCCTTGGGATATTAATAGGCAATATTAGTAGGGCCTGCTGATATTCCTAACACATACTGTTTGGAAAAAGTTACGCTAATTCCGATCACCAAATGCCTATTTCAGTGGGTACAGTTTGGATGTGTTTTCTATATAAGCCCTTTTAAGAATATATGTAATTACTATCTGTGTATACACTTAATTTTCCCTAACCTCTGCTTCTTTTTTTGCCAGTTATAAGTTTGGGGCTTTGAACTTTCTTAGAAATGCCCTACTATAACTGTTTGAGCAAGTAATTGATTTTTTTCTCTTTACTTTCCTAGACTCCCTGTAAATAGTGTGTGGTACAGAACACATATAGCAGCTGGAATTACACTCTGTAGGGTCTTATGCTACCAAAGTGTATATAAAAAGTCCCAAGTAAGGGGCAAGGGAGAATTGTCTATTCTAGATATTTAGATCCAAATTTTATTTCCTCCTATACTAGTCAGCACTAATAGTCCTTAGATGAAACTTCAGACTACTGCAGTTTGGCCCATAAGAGCAGAAAAAAAGCAAGCCCTTATCCCCTAGCTAGTATATGCATAGTTTGTTATAAGTCATGGTAGGGCTGGGGCCCACCTAAGAAGCATTTTTTCTGATGTTGTTGATGTTCTACAGCTCTAACTCGGAATAATACTTGATAATTTTGCCTATCAGGTATATCAGTCCTATGATTAATTGATAAGCCAGAGACAGGCTGCTGGAATTAAATGTAAAATAACACATTCAAGAGAAAAATAATTGGGGCGCCTGGGTAGCTCAGATAGTTAAGCATCTGCCGTCGGCTCGGGTCATGATCCCAGGGTCCTGGGATTGAGCCCCGCATCGGGCTCCCTGCTCTGCAGGAAGCCTGCTTCTCCCTCTCCCACTCCCCCTGCTTGTGTTCCCTCTCTCGCTGTGTCTCTCTCTGTCAAATAAATAAATAAAATCTTTAGAAAAAGAAAAAAAAAAATAATTCCTTGGTATAGGAAAAATATTAAAAGAACCAATATTTCACTTGGAAGTTTACAGTAAGATAAACTGTAGTCTCATTTCTACAAAGACATTTATTTGCAGGTTTTGCCTAAAATGGGCAAAAATTTCATGGTGGCCAAGTCTTGTTAGAAAACCATAAATTCAGTCAAAACTGCCAGAAGGTTGTAGTGACTTGATGAACGTAAAGCTGTTTTAAAATGACAGCACTGAGTCCTTTACTTGAGAAACAGATAGGACCTGAGACCGTCACAAATTCCCAGATATATTAATGTCTCTGGCATATTATTATTATTCCCCTGTAAGATGATATTATTGGAAAGGTTATAGTCATTCCTTTTGACCTTAACGATTCTATAACTACAGGATTAAAGTCATTTATAAAGCTCTTTTGTGGCTAACAGCCATCGCTTTTTAAAATTTCTTCCTATTCTTAGTTGCTGTCACCTGCAGAGTAAAAAGCTAGTAGAGTTGCCTGTGAATGTGGATGCTGCCTGGTCCCAGGCTCCCCGCGTGGTGCACACTTCGCTGGCAGTGCTCATAGTCCGTATTCATGCAGTGACCGTTACAAGGCACTGCTATGATATGGGTATCTTTTAGTGGCCTACAGAAGTCAAGTAGCTGTATTTTAAAATGTCTGTGCCAATTTCTACTTTAAAAGTGTGATTTATTTTAAAAAAAACACACAGCTCTCAACTACACATGATAAGATGTGGGTTCATTTTGAGTTCTAGCTCCTGGTTAGCCCTATACCTTCAAGTAGGCCATTTATTCTCTCTGAGGTTCTGTTTTCTGATCATTAAAATGGGGTATCTGTTGGGCGCCTGGGTGGCTCAGTTGGTTAAGCGACTGCCTTCGGCTCAGGTCATGATCCTGGAGTCCCGGGATCGAGTCCCGCATTGGGCTCCCTGCTCGGCAGGGGGTCTGCTTCTCCCTCTGCTCCTCCCCCCTCTCATGTGCTCTCTCTCTCTCATTCTCTCTGTCTCAAATAAATAAATAAAATCTTTAAAAATAAATAAATAAATAAATAAATAAAATAAAATAAAATGGGGTATCTGTTAATTTTGACCTGTTCTACAGGGTGATTGTAAAAACTCAAATAATTGTATGTGAGTGCTTTAATTGTTGTGAACTTTGTTATATATAAAGTGATATTATTACTACTTGAAGCCCAGAGCAGTACCATAAATAAATAACAGTCTCTAAAGCATATTGGTACAGTTTTTTACCTTATCTGAAAAACCCACCTGAATCTAGATGTATAGACAAAATAGAAGTAAAGATATAGATAAGCCTCCAAACTCTAGAGTGGGACTTGCCAGCTACTATCAGGTGACCAACCACCTGAAATAATTCTTGACCTTCCCAGTCTCCCCTGGAGTATCCTTGGTTATATTTGTAGTTACTCTTAAACAGCTAGGCCTGAAAAAGCTATTCATTAAAAAAAAAAAACTTCTACAGCTTGTCCTTGATCCTGTTCTTCTTACCCTTCTATTTTAGACCACATTGCGCACATTATAGAGCTGATAGGCAGAATTCCAAGACGCTTTGCCCTCAGTGGGAAATATTCACAGGACTTCTTCAACCGCAGAGGTAGTATTATTAACACGAGTTTTCATCTAGGCCCCAGGGATACAACTTCAGGAAGCAGAGCATTCACACCAAGATTGTTTTTAGTTATCACTCAAGTCCCACTGGAGTGGGCGCCTGATTTTTTTATGGTTTTCTGGATTCTCCATTAGATGGATAGAGTCCTCTTCCTATTTAGGACAGAAAGTAAGGCTGAAATGTTTTACAAAGAGGTGTGCATGCTACTCTTTCTGCCATTGTCTAGAACTGCATTTGTTACTCCTGTTATGTATGTCTTTTTTTTCCCCTCTCCTGAAATGTTTGAAACATACAGATCACATTGCATTGATCATAGAACTTCTGGGGAAGGTGCCTCGCAAGCTCATTGTGGCAGGAAAATATTCCAAGGAATTTTTCACCAAAAAAGGTAAAATGAATGTGTTTGTTCCCAGCCATTAAGGGGGCAAAGTGTTTAAAAGTGAAGAGGTAAGTACAGCCAGGTACATGTTCCCAACACCTACAGAAGAATGGTCCTGCCTTGGATGCTGAGCTGTAACAGCAGAGAGGTGAAAAGCAGAGACTGGAGCCACCCTATCTGGGTTCAAATCCCAGCTGCTACACAACCTCAGTCTGCTGATTTCTAAATGGGGATTTTAAGTGTTTACTTAACACTAAATAAGTTGCTGTGTATGTAGTACCTGGCACATAATTGGTTGATTACTCCTACTTCTGAAAAATGGGCAGATTTTTGCTATCATTTGATCTAAGAACTGCCTCTGTCAAAGGGCAAGTAGTTTAGTTTAAGCTTCCTAAGGGCAGGACTCACTCATCTTGTAGCCCAGTGACACCTAAGATAGTCACTTAAGCACATCAGTCCTACAAATTAACTTTACCCTTTGCAGTTTTATAAGTTTATGTTATCACCGATTAGCGAAAGAAACAAAGATAATACTCTCACCTGAAATTTTGACTCGATAATATATGTTGGCATAGTTAAGTGTGTATTTAAAAGCTGAAATTTGAAAACCTGACCTAGGAGGGACTAGAAAGGAGGGACCTTTTTTCCCTGTTAGCCATGGTTCCCTTTTTCCTTACGACCTCTACACTTGACAGCAAGCATCCTCAGAAGCATTTCTTAATGTTTCTTTTTGGCAGGAAAATAGTGAAGTGTTTCATAGGAGTTCCTCCTTGTGCAAAGACCAATTAATGGCATGTATATACCGAGTGGGTAATTAATCAGGCACTCGCTGCACACAGAAAGAGACTTCAAATAAGTGTTGTGTAAGTTAAAATGGTTATGTCAAAGAAGCAAGAATTAGAATGACATTTTAGAATAGTACAAAGTGTTGATGTAGCTATATCTGAAAGCTGTATGGGGTTTGTTGTTGTTTTAGTCTTGTTGCTTTTATATAGGTTGGACATGGTCTTAGCTCTTTATTTTTAAATTACTGCCTTATTTGGAAGCAGCATTTACTAGAATGTTAAGCCAAAAAAAAAAAAAAAAAATTGTTCTTGGTATGTGATGATAAACTGTCTTTGAACACCACATGAGACCATGTTGCATATATAGGCATTTAATATTCATTTTAGTGAATACCTAGTTCCTGCTAGGCCTATCCAATTTGACTGGGACAAAATATCCTAGAATGGTGGAGCAAACAAATCAAGATTTTAGGCCTTCATGGAAAATGGAGACACTTCCAAGGAATGTGTTAAAGAAGAGCTTTGTGAATAGAAAAGGATTAGATTCTGATGGCAAAATTTGGTTCTTTATAGAGCACCTGGATTAGTTCCTGGATTTCCACAAAAGGATCTTGTCACTTGTCAATGTCGGTCAGTTTCTTTTGTATTGTCTTTACTGTAGGTGACCTGAAGCACATCACGAAACTGAAACCCTGGGGCCTTTTTGAGGTTCTAGTGGAGAAGTATGAGTGGTCTCAGGAAGAGGCAGCTGGCTTCACGGATTTCTTACTGCCCATGTTGGAGCTGATACCCGAGAAGAGAGCCACTGCTGCCGATTGTCTCCGGCACCCTTGGCTCAACTCCTAAGCCCCAGCCCAGCGCCGCAGCAGAGATCACATGCTGACCCTTGCCCCTCCCTGCCAAGCATTTCCCTCTTCCCTTTTCAGGGTGAAGCTCTTCCTTCAAGGGTTTCCTAGGTTTTTTGTTATTGTGGGTTTTTTGTTTTGTTTTGTTTTTTTAATCCAACATGTTCATTTGGGTTTGCTTACTTGACCCTGTGGAGATTCCCCCACAGCCATTGGGCATCCTAGGTGAATTTGGCCTTGATTGGGCTCTGCCAAAGACTAATATACTAAGATGTGAAACAGCCTCTCACCCTGTACCCTTGTCTTTCCATTAAAACACGCTTTGAATTATAAGCATCCTTTTTAAAAAGAGCTATGAAGATGATGAGCTCATCCTTTTATTCATTGACTCTAAGAGTCAAATTTTCTAGTGCATCTCCTATTGCCAGCATAAGGATGAGAAGGGGAAAGGGTGTTACTTCTGTGTACAGCAGAGACATTAAACTTGCTGTGTCCAGGCTGCATCATCTTCCTGGATTGTTTCTGTTGTTCTCTATGTTCACATTTTGTCCCATGACTTTGAAGTGACTATCTTTTTAAATGAGCTGTATCAACACCAAATTTGGATACCATTTTATCACTGTTCAAAGCACTATCAAATTCCTTTCATCGTCCCATAACTCTAAGATCCTTGAATCTTTGGTCTGATTTTTGGTGGAAACAGACAACGGAACCATTGACTAGTGATTTCTTCAGAACTAGATGTTCTGCAAAAACAGTCCTTTCCTGTGTATCTTCTGTCACCCTAACTGCAGAGTTATTTTGATTGGCTGTTTTGGTTTTTGTTGTTTTAATCCCTGGCTGGCACTTTACTCATTGCACTTGAGTTTACTGCCCCATAACTAAAGAATTCAGGATGACTCCAGAAAGGAGATCTGGGTTTCAGAGATTTCCCCTCTAAGAAGAAAATTTCCTAGAATTCCCAGTTCTTTTCCAGTCAGTCCCCTACTTCTATTTACAGCTTTTTCTTTACCTTGTCCAAAATTTAACCTTGAAGCAGTTTTCCTCTGTGGCTTTACCATTCTCATTTTCTCAGAGGCTTCAGGTCTTAAATGAAATCCCAGCATAAAAGAGCCAAGGGAAAGGGTGGGGGGATGGCACTTTTGGGGTGGGGTGGTTTTTTTGGGGGGGGTTGGTTTTAACATTAGCCATTCTCTGCTGCTATTTCTTTGTATAATGTAAGTTTTTAACTGCAATTTTGAGATAATTGAGATGTACTTGAGGCTTTTTTTTTTTAAATGAGGAAAGGCTTTGTGAATCTTATTTTAGAAGGGGCCTCTCCTAGACCTGCCCTAGACATTACATATTCCTCCAGTCATATTGAAAAGCAAAAGAGGGGCAGGTTTGGGGTCACAGCCACTTGTTCAGCACGGACCAAGTGGGCCTTGGGGATTACAGCATTCTGCGGAGACGGCTCCAGGACTGATCTACAGAAAGCCAAGGAAGTGCGACTTGAGGCTCTACTAGCCAAGCTGCTGATGAGACTTTCAGGTAGCCGACTCTCTGTATGGGAGATTGGAGTCCAGATTCTGCCATTTTTTCCACCAACAACAGCAAAGGAAAAAGTGGTGCAATTATGCAATCCATTTAACTCATAAACATAGAACCCTGTTGGCCAGCCATTCATCGGATCCTTGATTGGGTAGTCCTGAAATCAGACATGTTCCTGTAGAAAGAATTTTAAGTGAGGCTGTCTATGCACCTATCAAGAATAAAGAAAATAGATTGTATCCAACAACGGCAGGGAAAATCCTTCGGCAATTCTAATCCACTTTGGCTTTTCAGCTATATATATATATCTAAAGCAATAGCAGACTAGAACTGAATTCTTGTCTACACTGTAAAATAACAATTGCGCAATTACAGGAATTCTGGTGACGATATTAAAATGAAATAACCAAAACACAAATAGAAGGCCCCATTTTAACAACTGATGTGAGAAGAAATTTTAATAGAGAATCTTACAACTTCTTTCTGGAAACGTTTTCCCACCAAATAAGGGCTTTCCCCCCTATCATTTAAGGAGCCACATGAATTAGAAGCCGTAGAAAGAGGCAGCTATAGAATTTGATCTTCCAAGTACCCCATGTACCTTTATTGAACTTAATCATAATACTGTCAAATTGCCACGATCTCACTAAAGGATTTCTATCGCTGTCAGTTACAACCCCAAATGCATTTTTATTCTTTCTACTGGGTTCATTGTCTGTTTTCTTTATAAGTGCAGTACAATAAACAAATTATTTAATAACCTATATGTCTCCAGAGCATTTCTGTTCCTTTGTTGCCCAAGTTGATCTGACCCAAGCTTCAGAATGGAGGGAAGGATTGGTTGAGTATGCTTTTTGAACTTAAATATGCAGTGAAACTGGCTGGCTGGAACACAAGCCACCACTTTATGGCATTTGTAGCTTTGCTTCTGTCCTTTAAATTGGGGGTAGGTGAGAATAACAGCACATTTCTTAGGAAAGTTGTCACTCCCTATATCTAGTAGTATTTTCCCAGAATATTTGTGGTGTGTCTTTTACCACTCCCCCCTCAGATTACAGTCACAGCACTGTAGGTGCAAAATGCCAAAGATTTGTGAACTCTGCCTAAGGCACCGGCATGACAAACCCTCGTACACAGGCTTTCATGGATTTGTCTGATTCGTTCCTTAGGATAAAGTCTTCGAAATAGAATGGCTGGGCCAGAAAGTAAGCACGTTTTCATGGCTTGTAATAAATGTCAGGTAACTGATGTAGAGAACGGTTAGGGACTGTTTTTGCTGTGACCAGCAGTGCTTGAATGGGCCTGTTACAATCACACTCGTTTTATTCCCAATAGCCAGTTTGATTGCCAAAAAACAAGAGCGTCTTGTTTTAGTTTGCATATTGGATGAGTCGTGAAGTCAGAAACTTGTTTCATGGGTTTTATTGGCCATTTGTATTTTCTGGTTATTTGCTACATTGCCCAGCTTTCTTTTGGTGTACTTCCCTATTTATTTGGTAAGGATTTGTTCTCTATTAAAGATAATGCATTTTTGTCGTTTTTCCATCATATATTTTCCAGTTTTTAATTTGCCTTTCATTTTTATTCGTGGTGTTTTTTAGTGTTATTCAGAGAAAGTCTTTCCCCACCCCTGAGCTACATAAACTCTTCTAGTTAATTGCATCATACTTAAGACATACGTAGTGTGTACATACTGTGGTGTTGACCAGAAGAAAATGTAACACCTTTATAAAAACAACCTAGGGGCGCCTGGGTGGCTCAGTTGGTTAAGTGTCTGCCTTCGGCTCAGGTCATGATCCCAGGGTCCTGGGATCGAGCCTCGCATCATGCTCTCTGCTCAACTGGAAGCCCACTTCTCCCTCTCCCTCTGCCTGCCGCTCTCCCTGCTTGTGCTCTCTCCTGCTCTTTCTCTGTCAAATACATAAATTTTTAAAAAATTGCATGTACTCCAAAAATAAGGCCTAATGACACCAGAGGAGCTTGAATAGTCCTTTGTGTTTTGCCCACCAATTTGGTGCCTTTGGAGTTAGCAAGGCATTGGTAACTACTAGATCTCTTGCATAGTCTTCAGTATATGAAGATTAAATATATAAACTTTTATATATAATCTATGAGCCTTGGAGACCTCCTGAGGAGGAAGTTTGTTTTTATGTCACTAAAGTCTTGGGGGTTTTTTTGTTTAAGATTTTGTCAGAGCGAGCACAAGTAGGCAGAGCGGCAGGCAGAAGGAGAGGGAGAAGCAGGCTCCCTCCCGAGCAGAGAGCCTGATGCGGGGCTCGATCCCAGGACCCCAGGATCATGACCTGAGCCGATGGCAGACGCTTAACCGACTGAGCCACCCAGGCACCCCTAAAGTCTTTTTAAAAGTTGGAATTTAGAAACTGCATGTATGATACACATTTGTCTTCAAGTCTCTGCACAGATACTAATCCACACCAAGTCCTTGTGACATCAGATATCCCAGTTAAAAAGCCAGAAAATTTGAGATCATTTTAAGTGTTTGGAAGTTTTAATTAAGCAAGTTTACATTAGTATGTCGTTGTGTTGCTGGCTGTACCATTCCTTATACGGGAGGAGGCTTTTTTATCACAATCTTTTGTCATTAATTCAGATCTAGTTTCTGCCCACTTTAACACAATAACAAGCCTTGCCCTGCACTTGACAGAACTGGACTGTTGTACAAGCGCACCAGTTGCCCGCAGCTGAGCTATGTCCTAGAAGTTGTGCCCCTAAGACCGTGCACTGGTTGCTTTGGATTTTGTAAATGTAGAGCAAAGTACCATTGCTGTGGGAAATTAGTAGACCCTACTACAAATCTTGAGGTTAGATAACAAAAGTGGGATGAGTTTCGAGGGTTAGGGCCCTTGTTTGATCTTTAGGCAAAAGTACCCCAGTGATTCCCGCCTGATACTAACACACTTGTATAATCCCCTCATCTTGAAGGTGGGCTGGACTTGCTGACTGTTCTAACAGATTAAGGCAGAAGTGACGGGTGTTACGTCTGAGGTTGGGTTACAAAGGGCTGTGGCTGCTGTCTTCTGTGCCCCCTCTCGCTCTTCTGGGGACGCAAGCCACCGTGTGAGTTGCCTTATGGAGAGGCCTGCAGCCCAACTGCCTGTGAGAAACTGCGTCCTGCAGACAACCACTGAGCTTGGAAGCAGATCAACACCTTAACTGCAGCCCTGTGAGAAACCTTGAGACAGAGGCACTTAACTACCCTCGCCAGATCCCTAACCTACAAAAACTAAAACGTTTTAAGCCACTGAGTTCTGTGGCAATGTGTTATGTATACAGCAATAGGTAACTAATACAGGGATGTAAGACAATGAAAGCATTTAAAATATCCTTCCCCTTCACCTCTCGGAAATGATTAATCCTCTCTTGACCATATCTGCTCAGGCCCAGTCATTGTTGGTAAAGTGTGGGCATCACAACCGTCCCAACAGCCCAGCCCAAGGCAGAGGCAAGCCAGAAGAGAGCAAGGAATAAGGCGACTTGGTTAGAGGAGTGCTGATTTTATTGATTTTCTATATACTTTCAAAGATGAGATTCCTGCCTTTAGGAATTTATGTAAAAGTAAAGCCACTTGAGCTGATAAACAGTTACTAGATAGCAACCAAAATCAATACTGTGATTGGAGAGGTTGAATTCTGAGTTTCTTTGAAGATAAAGCAAAAGGTCATCTGGGTCATCTGACTCATAAACAGATTTGCAGATCCTTCCCCAGCACCGGGTCATTGGTAAACCCACCCTAAGCGCTTTGGTGAAACATGCTATCCCTGGCAAGAGCAAGGTGCAGGCTGTCGGCAGATGCACCCTAAGTCCCCCAAAACCTTCTGTGGAACACCATAGTTACTATTTTAGCGAGAGATCTTTAGAAGGTAGGACTTTTAGAAAAGTTACTTCTTATAAAAAGTAAAATTATGAGAAGTAAACAATTACAACTAGAAAAGGCACTAAGCTACAGAATTTGTCTGATTCTGTCATTCATCAGATTTGCATAAAGTAAGTGCTTGACTGAAATAATTTTATCAACACAAGAAAATATGAATGTAATTATTAAGTCCCATTCTAATAGTTCCTGTTACCAACAACAGGACAGTGTTGGGGTACTCATTCCTAATCCATCTGAACTGTACAAGAAACCACCCTCACTGGGCAGTTGGTCAAGGTATTGGTTAAAAACCATGCTCTACAGGGGCACCTGGCTGGCTCAGTCGGTAGAGAATACGACTCTCACCTAGGTTGTGAGTTCAAGCCCCATGTTGGGGATAGAGTTTCCTCTAAAGAAAAAAAAAAAAGCATCCCTTACGGCCCAGGAATGAGAAACCTACTGTTTACTGTGTCAGTGACTACTCCTTGATCAAGTAACAAGATCCAATACATTTTTTTTTGTATTTTTGTATTTTATTATGTTATGTTAATCACCATACATTACATCATTAGTTTTTGATGTAGTGTTCCATGATTCATTGTTTGCATATAACACCCAGTGCTCTATTCAATACGTGCCCTCTTTAATACCCATCGCCAGGCTAACCCATCCCCCCAACTCCCTCCCCTTTAGAACCCTCAGTTTGTTTCTCAGAGTCCATAGTCTCTCATGGTTCGTCTCCCGCTCCGATTTCCCCCCCCTTCATTTCTCCCTTCCTACTTTTTTTTTTAACATATAATGTATTATTTGTTTCAGAGGTACAGGTCTGTGATTCAACAGTCTTACACAATTCACAGCGCTCACCATAGCACATACCCTCCCCAATGTCTATCACCCAGCCACCCCATCCCTCCCACCCCCCACCACTCCAGCAACCCTCAGTTTGATCCAGTACAGTTTTGTTCAGCGTTTACCTCCTCTCCTCTCTACCAGCACCCACTTTTTCTCTTCACTGGGTGAATGCACAAGACCAGGAGAAAAACACCTGTTCATCAGGTTTATCCACTGCGGATGATCAACAAAACCTGGTTTCTATGCACCATCCCCAGGCAGGAAGTAGCCTAAAGAACCTGTTTTTGTCTTGGCATTTGCTACAATGAGGTATCACCTAAACTGAGTTCCCCTCTGGAGGCTGGCAGAAGATGCACCATTTAGAGTGCCAAATCGCAAGTATTTTTTTTTTTACAAGAAATGTAATCTAACAAATTACTTGGACACAAGTAAATTTCTCAAGCCAGTGGCCAGTTCTGATTGGGTCAATGTAGGTACTAAGGGAATGTAATGTTGGGGTCCAAAGAAGAGAGAGTCAGTTTAGTCTCCTGAGTTTTTAGATCTTGTATTCACCCAATTATAGGACTTCCTGAAGGATTCAGGTTCTGGTGGCCCCTCCATTCCTTACCCACCCCGATCATCAATAAGACAACAAAATGTGAGAAAGGAGAAACAAAGACCCCCAAACCTCCACTGAAATGGTCTAGCACGCTTACAACCCCTTCCTCAGCTGCCCCTTTAGAGCTGGGTGGCAGTTTCTAGTGTGCCTTCAGACAAATGTATCCTCAGGCAGGCAGGCTGTGGGAGACTCAGACCTGGGAGGTCCCAGACGTGGACTCATTAGCCCTCTCGTTTTACAGAGGAGAGGCCTCGAGAGGGTAAAGTGATCGCTGGTGTAAAGGGGATACAAAGAGACCTGGGGCCCCATCAGGAGAGTACCACCCGTGTCTCTCTGAATCACTCTGATGTGGGTCACTGCAGTTCTGCTTCCCCTGAAAGTCTTCTGTATACAGTAGGAGGCCTTGTCTCAACGTCAGGTTCTAATCCTATAGTGAAAGGCTTCAGAACATCACATCTACAGTAGCCAGGGACAGAGAAGCATGGAAGGAACAAGTTTTTATCTTTGAAGAATTCGATTTCTTAATTTTCTGTTGTCAGGGAAACAGTTGACCTGTGGTATTAAAAAAAAATTGCAAGAGTATAAAATCTGACATTTAAAAAAAGCCAATCAAACAAAAAAACCTTACCCATGTATGCCTCCATACGCTCTAACAGTTTGCTACTCAAAGTGCGACCATTATGAGAAGCAGGTTAGAAACACACGGTGTTTCCCCCCACTCCAACTGAATCAAAATCTGCATTTTAACAAGATCCTCAGGTGGATTGTATGCATATTTGAGTTTGAGTTTCTAATAAGTATGGGGGGGCAATGCTAATTTATAATTATTCAGAAAAGTGTATCTATGTGGTCAAAGATCGGATTAATTTTTACTTTGCAAAAATTAAAATAGTTGAAATGGAGATAATCCCTCCTCCCCACACAAAGTGCCTGGCCTGCTGGAGGTCCTCAATAAAAGGCAGCATTTTTTTTTTTCATGTATTCCTTATTATTCTTGTCAAATCACATTTTGGAACTTAAAAGACAATAAGGAAATTGATATGTTATGCTTCCTTTTCAACCAGACATTAAAAGGGGTTACATCATATTTTTCTTTCTGCCTTGGCTATCAGGAAGCATAAAGCTAAATTTAATACTCAATACAGTATTACTATTAGCCTAGCTTTCTGGAATATTTGTTTTCCTCTCCGTGACTTTTATTTTTTTATTTTATTAAGTTCTCTATTATGTTTCTTACAAATCACTTAAAATCTTTCTGAAAATAAAGGCCCAAATTAGAATGCCAACTCGTAAACAGTCTGTTCTTGTTTGCCAGGCTCCAGAAAAAGATGGGTTTATGAAACCACCTGCCTGTTTTAAATTATTTCTTCCTGTTTTTTTTTCTACTTCTCAAGACAGAAGTAGAACTAGAGGGTCTCAGATGCCAGCTAGCTCCTGCCAGGGTCCTTGCTCCTCTTCCCAGGCCCCACCGCAGCCCCTACAGCCCACCCCCCGACCAGCCACTCAGCCCGATGAGTCAATAAGGAAACAGGGAGGCCACAGCCCTTCCAGAGGCACGCAGACCACCCAACAGTGCAATTACTCACCGAACTTCAGCTGCTTCAGACTTCCTCTGCAAGGAGAAAGAGAACACTATTTGTTTACAACCCAGCCTTGTTTTCAGGATAACCCCCTGCACACTACTCCCTCTTCAAACTAGATCAAATTTCTTTTATTCACTGTCAAGAAGGTTTTTTTTTTTTCCTAACGTTTATCAGCTTGTAATTCCATATTGCATGTGGCGTCCCTTATCAGGTGGTAAGTCCCAATGAGACTTCTTCCCTCACTGCTGTAGCCCCCGTGCCATGTCTTTTGCACTGCTGTACCCCCCGGGTCGGTGGGCACGTGGAGCACAGGAGCTGTTACTGGGTGGGCAGGTGGATGATGTCAAAAGTTGGAGATCCTGGGAGGACAACAGGGGGAGGGAACTAAGAGTTAGTAATCAGCTGTCTAACGTGCACGCACTGTTACTGCCTTACACACACTACCTAATCATTCATACTATCTTTTATTTTTTTATTGAGGTATAATTCACTAACAAAATTTACTCATTTAAAGTATACAGCTTGGTGGGTTGTCAGTATAATCACTGGGTTGTGCAACCACCACTGCTATCCAATTCTAGAACATTTCCATCACCCCAAAAAGAAACCCTATGCCCATTATCAATCACTCTCAATTTCCCCCTCTTCACAGCCCCAGGCAACTGCTAAAATCTACATTCTGTCTCTATGGATTTGCCTCTCCTGAACATTTTATATAATTGGGATTGTACAACATATGGTCTTTTGTGCATGGCTCCTCTCACTTACAACATCTTCAAGGTTCATCCACATGGTAGCAATTATCAGTCCTTCATTCCTTTTTAGAGCTGAATCATATTCCTCTATATGGATATACACATATCATCTATCCAAGTCATCAGTTGATTCACATTTGGGTTGTTTCCACTTTTTGGCTATTATGAATAATGCTGCTATGAACATTTGTATACAAGTTGTTGTGCAAACATGTTTTCAGTTTTCTTACATACATACCTAGGAATAAATTGCTGAGCCACATGGTAACTGTATGTTTAACCATTTGAGGAACTGCCCTTCTGTTTTCCACAGCAACTGCATAATTTTGCATTTTCACTAGCAGCGTATGAGAGTTCCAATTTTTCCACGTGCTCACCAACACCTGTTACTGTTCATCATTTTTTTTTTATCCTAGTGGCTGTGAAATAATAGCTCATTGTGGTTTTGATTTGCATTTTCCTAATCACTAATGATGATGACTATCTTTTCATGTGCTTATTGACCATTTGGATGTCTTCCTTGAAGAAATGTCTATTCAAATCCTTTGCCCAGGGGCGCCTGGGTGGCTCAGTCGGTTAAGCATCTGCCTTCGGCTCAGGTCGTGGTTTGGGGGTCCTGGGATCAAGCCCCACATCGGGCTCCCTGCTCAGCGGGAAGCCTGCTTCTCCCTTTCCCACTCCCCCTGCTTGTGTTCCTGCTCTCACTATCTCTCTCTCTGTCAAATAAATAAATAAAATCTTAAAAAAAAAATCCTTTGCCCACTTTAAAAATTGGGTTATCTGGGGGCGCCTGGGTGGCTCAGTTGGTTAAGCGACTGCCTTCGGCTCAGGTCATGATCCTGGAGTCCCGGGATCGAGTCCCGCATCGGGCTCCCTGCTTAGCAGGGAGTCTGCTTCTCCCTCTGACCCTCACCCTTCTCCTTCTCTCTCTCTCTGTCATTCTTTCTCTCTCAAAAATAAATTTAAAAAATTAAAAAAAAAATTGGGTTATCTGTATTTTTATTTGTTAAATTGTAGGAGTTCTTAATATATTCTGGATACTAGAATCATGATTTGCAAATATTTTCTCCCAATCTTTGCATTGTCTTTTCACTTTCTTGTTGATGTCCTTTGAAGCAGTTTTCATTTTTTATGAAATCCAATTTATATATTTTTTTCCTTTGGTTGCTTGTGTATTGGGCATCCCATCTAAGAAACCTCTGCTTAATCCAAGGTCACAAAGATTTTTTTTTTTTTAAAGATTTATTTATTTATTTATTTGACAGAGAGAGACACAGTGAAAGAGGGAACACAAGCAGGGGGAGTGGGAGAGGGAGAAGCAGGCTTCCTGTGGAGCAGGGAGCCTGATGCAGGGCTCAATCCCAGGACCCTGGGACCATGACCTGAGTCAAAGGCAGACGCTTAACCACTGAGCCACCCAGGCGGCCCGGTCACAAAGATTTATACCTATGTTTTCTTCTAAGATTTTTATAATTTTACATCATACATTTAGGTCTTTAATCCATTTTGAGTTAATTTTTGTATATGATGTGAGGTGAGTAATCCAACTTCATTCTTTTGCCTGTAGATATCTGGTTGTTCCAGCATCATTTATTGAGAAGACTATTCTTTCCCTCCACTGAATGGTCTTGGCACCCTTGTTGAAAATCAATTTGCCAGAGGCGCCTGGGTGGCTCAGTCAGC
The DNA here is from genome assembly GCF_964656455.1 of Halichoerus grypus. Lineage (NCBI taxonomy): Eukaryota > Metazoa > Chordata > Mammalia > Carnivora > Phocidae > Halichoerus > Halichoerus grypus. The sequence continues at coordinate 112,683,371 of NC_135720.1, forward strand.
TGAGCATCTGCCTTCAGCTCAGGTCATGGTCCCGGGGTCCTGGGATTGAGCCCCATGTCCATCTGGCTCCCAGCTCAGCAGAGAGCCTGCTTCTCCCTCCCCCTCTGCCCTTCCCCCTCACTCGTGCTCTCTCTTTCTTTCTCTCAAAATAAATAAAATCTTTTTTTTAAAAAAAGGAAATCATTTGCCATAGATGCTTGGCTTTATTTTTGGACTCTCAATTTTATTCCATTGATCTGTATGTTTGTCCTCACACCAGTACCACACCATCTTGATTACTGTAGCTTTGTAGTAAGTTTCAAATCAGGACATGAGTGTCCTTCAATTTTGTTCTTCATGATTGTTTTGGCTATTCCGGGTCCCTTGCATTTCCATATGAATTTTAGAATCAGCTTATCAATCTCTGCAAAAAGCCAACTGGAATTTTGATAGGGATTGCACTGAATCTGTAGATCAGTTTGGGGAGCATTGCCATCTTAATATATTAAGTTTTCTGATCAATGAATATGGATGTTTCCATCTATTTAGGCCTTTAATATCTCTCAACAATGTTTTTTAATTTTCATGTACAAATCTTACACTTCTTTTGTTAAATTTATTTCTACGTATTTTATTCTTTTTGATGCTATTATAAATGAAATTGTTTTCTTAATGTCATTTTCCGATTGCTCATTGCTCGTGTATACAAATGCAATAAATTTTTGTATACTGCTTATATCCTACAACCTTGCTGATGTTGTACATTAGCTTTAATAGTTTTTTAGTGGATTATTTAGGATTTTCCATATGCAAATCATGTCATCTGCTAATAGAGATAGTTGTACTTCTTCCTCTCCAAACTCGATTTCTTTTCTTTCTTTTTCTTGCTCAATTGCCCTGGCTATAACCTCCAGTACAATCTTCAACAGCAGTGACAAGAGCAGACGTCCTCATCTTGTCGCTTAGCCTTATCTTGTTCACGATTTTTTGAAGTAGGTATTTTTTACAAATGAGAAACCTGCCACCTATCTCCATAAAAATGAGGCTCAGATGAGGAAACTGAGACTCAGAGAAGCTGAGTAATCTCTGCAAAGTCACGGCTAGATAACAATGGAGCCCAAATTTTATTTTTTTAATTTTTATTTAAATTCAATTAACATATAATGTATTATTGATTCCAGTGGTAGAGGTCAGTGATTCATCCGTCTTATATAATGCCCAGTGCTCATTACATCCCATGCCCTCCTTAATGTCCATCACCCAGTTACCCCATCCCCCCACCCTTCACCCCTCCGGCAACCTTCAATTTGTTTCCTATGCTTAAGAGTCCTTTATGGTTTGTCGGAGCCCAAATTTTAAACCTGGGTCTGAATCCAAAGCCCACTCATTCTCTGCCTCCTGAACCCTTAAGCAGTGGATCAACAACTATGTACTTGTGCAAGGTTTCATTTCTGCTTTCATAGTTTCGTTCATGCCACACAATAATGGAGGTGGCAGAGCAGGAGTCCCCCTTTTTACCTTGAAGAAAGTGACTTGAAAGAACTAGGACTCAACCTCTGCCCTCCTGATCCAATTCTGTGCTTTGACAGAGACAATAACTACTTCACTGAGTAGTTAGATGTATTCAGAAAGATTATGTGGGTGTTTTCTAACAGGTAATAAAAGGATGAACTAAATGCTGCATGATAGTGAAGGAACTAAAATATGGAGAGAAAAAATCTGAAAAGATTGAAGACAGGTGCATGGGATATGAAACGAGAAGGACAAGGAAGGAGAAGAGAGCCGATTGACATTTTGATTTGTAAAGAAAAGTGTCAAAGGGACAAAACCATCACTTCATAAGAAAGCACTTCCCTTTAGAATTATGTGGGGGCGCCTGGGTGGCTCAGTTGGTTAAGTGTCTGACTCTTGATCTCAGCTCAGTTCTTGATCTCAGGGTCGTGAGCCTTGGGCTCCATGCTAAGCGTGGAGCTTACTGAATGAATGAATGAATGAATGAGTGATGTCAATAAAATTTCTTTCCAGCTGAAAGAATCCCTTCTGAAAAGGAAAGAATACAAATGAGTAATGTAAAAATATTCTCTGCACATGTGCAGACAGATTTAAGGTTGGCCCTGTCTTGAGGCTGAGAGCTGAACAAAATGCTTCCAGCAACTCTGCTAAATGAAGCCTCCCTGAGAAACCCTCCATCACTGGAGAAAATGCTGGTCATACAAATTGCTGCTGGACTCCCCCATCTCCAACCTGCCCTCACAGGGTTGCTGTGCAGATTAAATAAAAATGGCTCCTATGAACAAAACTTACATCACTCCTGCGCATGGAAATGGCTCAGTAAATATTAGCTCCATTTCCCTTCCCTTTATGGGGTTTGCAAGGGACCCAGGCCTTAAGTGTTCTCAGAACCTAGAAGCTATAGGCCCCTCCTACAATGGAAAGATACCTCTGTCTTCTCTCCTCCTTGACCCAGCTCATTCTAGTAATTTGCTTTTCATAACTTAGGTGTGTGAGTCACTCTTCTTCCACTTCCAAAGAGGGCAAGATGTTTGATTACTTCCTTATGAAGAAGTGGGCCCTGGGCTGAGCCAGAGAAGACCAGAATTCCGGGTCCTCCTTGCCACCACCTTTTCGTGTACCTCTGGGTGGGTCTCCCTTCCAGGCTTCAAGTTCCTTATCTAAGAAAGGTCCTTGGTCACAGGGGGCAAGGGAGTTGACCTCTTTCTTCTAGTTCAGGTCAATGGGGTGAAGACAACTGTGGGGAAAGGTGACTGGAGACGTCTCTGAGGTGCAACAGGCCCCTCACAGTGGCCACCTGCTGGGTAGGCATTTTGGGATTCACAGTGGTGTGAGACAGGACTTGCCCTATGACTAGGAGATAAAATTTATGCCCCGAGAAAGCCCCTTAACACAGGGGAAGAGCCTAATGACAGAAAGGAGCAGAAACTACTCCTGGGAGGAAAAAAGGTCAATGGGAAACAGTCAGAAAAGGCTGAAGGGTCTGCCTGGGCTTTGGGTCAGCTACATCTGACTCTTAAAACTCAGGGATAGGATTTGGGCCAAAGGAAATTGAAACAGGATGGCATACAAAGAACCCCAAGGCTCTCTCCCCAACTCAAGGGAGCACCCACCATCTGTACTCCAGGAGCTGTCACGTCTGCCCCCAACCTGCCTTTCTCCTCCTGCCCCAACAACTCAGCCCCTCTGCTAACCTGTTGTTCCTCTCTCCACCAAACAAACCCCCTGTGAACTTCCAGACCCAGCCTCAGTGCCACCTTCTATAGGAGGCCATCCCTAGCTCCCCAGGCTGGATCAGGGTTCTCTCCCCTGTAGACCCTGACAGGAGTGGGGGTTTGAGGGAGGCAAGAGGACACCCTTCTGTCACAGACAACCTCTGTCATTACCTCATCACCTGCTGGCTTGCAAAACCCCACTGGCCCTTGGCCTCTGGAATAAGGGCTGTGCCTAATTGGTCTTGATGTCCCCAACCCCTGGGCAGGGACCAATCCTCTGGTGACTGGCTGAGAGGAAGCCCCACCTCCCTGGGGGATGGCGAGTTACCTTTTCCATCTGCCTTGTAGTCATCAGGAAGGAGCTTGTCCTGCCGGTAGCCCAGCACAAAGGCCAAGAAGGAGAGGATGAGGGCGTCTCCGATGCTGAGGATGGCCAGCATGAAGGCCCAGCGGATGGTGCACTGACCCAGTGTGTACTTGCCCGTCTGCTCCCCACACATGCGCCGCACCTCACTTGAGTCCCAACCATCTGGGTAGACCAGGCAGCCGATCATCAGGCCTGTGGCTGAGGGGGTAGGAGGGGGTGCAGATGGAGTCAGGCTGGGTGTGCTCAGCCTTCTACCGCCCACCTTGCACTACTTCCGTCTTGTCACCTCCCTTCTCTTTGTGTTAACAGCCTTGAGAGGTATGGGGCAGCTCCTACCAACATTCTAGTAGAACCCAGGGGAGAAAATTGAGGATCCAAGAGCTAAAGCGACTTGCTCTTGGTCAGGAGTAGAGGCAGAAAGTGGAGCTCCTCAGCCCAGGGAATATTCTGCCATAGCACCAAGTGGTCCTACCAGGCCCTCAGCCTTGCCCCTCTCTGGCTTCAAACCCCTCCAAAATCTGATCCCAGCCCAGAGAACTCATCATTTCTAAGATGTACAATTATTCATACTCCAATATCTCTGAAATAAGTATAATAAGAAAGCTTCAGGCCATGGTTTGAGTAGAAGTATTTTTCCTAGGCGCCTGGGTGGCTCAGTGGGTTAAGTGTCTGACTCTTGATATCAGCTCAGGTGTTAATCTCAGGGTTGTGAGTTCAAGCCCCGCATTGGGCTACTTAAAAAAAAGAAAAAGTATTTTTCCTTTTTATAGCACATAGAATAATGGCATGTCCTACAACTTGGAATCTTAGATTTAATGAATACACAAAGTTTTCCAGCCCCATCTCTGGCTGCTTCCTTCATGAACCTTTCATTCAAGCAAATAGGTCTCTTCATCCTGAGCCAGTACAGGTCAGTGCAGTTGCTCACACTTCCCTGAATTTAAGAACCCCTAATATTTATTTAAAATACTGATTTCCAGGCCAGGGTTGGGCTCAGGAATCCCTGTTTTTAAAAACCTTCTTTCAGGTAATTCTCTCAATAGGAAAAGCTGGGAAACACTAGCACAGTCTGCCTGGATTTCAAGCCCAGCTCTTTGCTAACTGTGTGGCTCAGAGCAAGCCACTTAAGCTTCTTTGGCTTCAGTTTCCTCATCTATAAAGTGGGGATGTGAACAGTCCCTACCTGTCTGGATTGAAGTGAGGTTCAAATGGGTTAATACTGGAAAAGTGCCTGGCGCATACTTAGTACTTCATGAGTGTTAGCTACGATTATCCCATCCTGTGCTTTTATTGACTTAGTATTTACAGCCAAAAATGTCATTTTCCCTACCTTCTCCTCACTTCTCCCATGCCCTCCCACCAATGACCACCCCACCTTCGCTGCACAGATAGGTGACATAATCCTGGAATGTCACCAAGGCGACCCCAAGGACAACCACCATGTAGGCAGGGGGTACCTTCCATTATCTGTGCCACTTTCCCATTCCTCACCCTCCTTCCACAGGCCTGGAGGCTCTTTAGTTCCAAGACTCTGCCCCACCCAGGAGCACCTGAGAAGCACCTCACAGGACCCAGTTACCTACCTTGGGCTCAGCTTGCGCTTGCAAGGAAGGTCAGCAGATCAAATGAGCGCATAGAAAGTATAAAGATCAGGATCCCACCTCCCCACCTAAATATATCAACTCTCCTTTCATTTTATACAGGAGAAGATTATTTATATAGTTCTCTTATAGGTCACAAAATATTTCATGTACCATTTTTCTCTCGATCCCGACAACAGTTCTGTGAAGTAGGCCATGTATTAATATCCCATTTTACAGGTTAAAAAACTGAGGTCTCAGAGAAACCAAGTGAATTGCCCAGTCATCCAGCTACAGCAGAGCCAACACCTGGCTTCTGACTTTTTTGACCTCAAAGTTAATTCCCTCAACTCCCAGACACACCTCTCCAAAGAGCTGAATGTATTTAGTGCTGACATTTCAGACTTAGTGACAAAATGAGAAGTGTTTTAGGAAGATACTTAGGGGAGGGGAGCAGGAACCCTCCCAGAGCTTTTTGGTAAAACCTATGGCCTTCCCCAGTTGGTATAAGACCAGTACTTTGGTGCCTTAACCGTGGTGGGGGAGGGGAACAGTTCAATGTGGAAAGGAGCTGCCCTTTTGGACTTTCCATTCTCCCCATCTCCTCCCCTTGGCCCCATTCTCCTTCCATAACATCTCTGGAAAATAGCCCAGGGCCTCTAACCTGGAAACAGGTTGTTACTACGGGTGCCACGGCCCTCTGTGAGCACCTGACCCAGGGGCCTGGGCACAGTGGGGGTCACCCCCATTGGTAGTATCTCAAGACTCTAAGGGGAGTTTACTTACCCTTTCTGACTTCCAGTCTCTCATCTGTAAAACAAGGATAACAATGCCTGACTCATAGCAGAGTTATGAGGATTAAGTGTGGTCAGGTAGAGAAAACGCTCACTGCAGCGTCTGGTTCATGGCAAGCAGCCAGTTACTGTCAGTTGTGATTATTATTATTGGCACTGAAGCCAATGGAAGCAACCTCAGTGGATGTGGGTGTCATTAGAGGTGTTCACAAATGTTTCAGGTACATAGTAGGATTATACTTCCTAGCTCTCCTCTTTTCAAGTTAGGCAAGGCCATAAGAGTTCCCTTAGAAAACAAAACGTGAGTGGAGGGGCGCCTGGGTGGCTCAGTTGTTAAGCATCCGCCTTCAGCTCAGGTCATGATCCCAGGGTCCTGGGATCGAGCCCCACATCGGGCTCCCTGCTCCGCGGGAAGCCTGCTTCTCCCTCTCACGCTCCCCCTGCTTGTGTTCCCTCTCTCGCTGTGTCTCTGTCAAATAAATAAATAAAATCTTTAAAAAAAAAAGAAAACAAAACGTGAGTGGAAATGTGTGCATTTCCAGACCAGAGCATTTAACTGCTAGGGAGAGAGCTTTCAGAGCTCCCTTTCACTCTGCCATGATGACAGCCAGAGGACAGCTGATGCTCCATCAGCCAGGGTTCCAGGAGGGAACAGTGAGAGCCAAGCCCCCCAACTGATCCTCAATGAGCATGTACCACAAGCAAAAAATAAAGCTTTGCTTTAAGCCACTAAGATTTGGGAGTTATTTGTCACCTCACCCATCCTGACTGATAAAGTTGCCTTTGTGTTTTTCACATTAACTGAGCACCTACTATGTGTCAAGCACTGTAGAAGGTGTTTTATATGCATTAGACATCCTATCCTCACCAGAACTTTGTGATAGGATGTCCTGTTGCTACATTCTACAGATGAGGTTACCAAGACTCAGAGAGACAAGCAACTTGCCCTACCTGTGTTTCTAGGAGCTGGAACCACACACAGCTTACACCTGGCATCCAGAAGCTCAATTAACATTGTTAAATTACTGCCCCACACTGCCCCCATCATCAATCCTCTTTCCTTTCTTCTGCTCCCCTCCCTGGTCTCAGGCTTCTTGGCAAGGTTAAACTAACTGGTTTAAGCATCTTCAAATGGATGCATGTCCCAGCTGCTGTCTGCAGAGCACATAGCCCTCTTCATCCCTCCCTTTGGCTCATCTTCCATTCCCCTACACTAAAGAATGGAACATGACACCACCTTCACTCTCCCCCATCATAAATGTTTCATAGGGTGGCATCTGGCCACCTCTGCTATCAGTGTCTCCAGCTCCATGACCTGGAGTCTAATTCAAATGGCCTGCCGATGCCTACCCCACCCAGGCCTTCCCAAGCACTGCCTGTTCACCAAATGGTACCTGTTGCCAGAGGCTGTGGGAGGGGACAGTGTGGAGAATGAGAGGAGTGGTTGTGTTTCCAGCATTCCATAGCTCTGATATGGAGGACCAGCTGGTAAGCATGACAGGGTCCATTCTACTCCTCTTTGTCACAAAACTGCCAAATCTTCATTCCCCCTCCTACTCCCCACTGCTCACCAAGATTTACCTCAGCCTTGCCCCAGCCTCTCCCTCAATGTATAGAAAGACGAGAGGAGAGGGAGATGGTAGATGGATTGGGGAGGTAGCTCTGGAGCCAGGTGAGTGGCCTGAGTACAAGATTTTGAATCAAAGGTTCTGTCTATCACTACCTGTGCTAAAAGACAAGTTACCCACTAAGAGCCTTATCTATAAAATAAGAGTAATATCTCCCTTGCTAGATAGGGATAGGGCTCCTCCAGATGATATATGTGAAAGTACTTTGTAAGTCATTATACTTACGTAAATGTGTGGCTCAATAAAAATGTCTTTGGAATACATCTAGTTTCTTGGAACCCACTGCCTTAATTCTCCTTGGTCCTTAGTTGCCAGTTGATTTGCTATAGCCTTGGTCAAGTCGTTCCCTCTTTCTCAGTCCCAGATTCCTCATCTGTAGTTGGCGGGGGTACTTACAGCTCTCTGGGGTCCCCCTCCAACTCTGACAGAGTGTTGAGTCTATGTGTTTGGTTGTCTGGGATTCTGATCCCTGCTCATTCCCCCTGTTATGGATAATACTTCTCATTTTAACCAATAATGTCAGGATGATTTTCTCTCTAGTCTGCAGTGCTAGCACTGCTCCTGGACATTTCCTAGTATGGACAGCCTGTGCATGGCCCTTGGGGTAGGAAGGGACCAAGGGCTGCTGGACAAGGCTTTAGAGAATAGGACCAGCTGGCTCAAGGACTGAGAGGCCTGCCTGGGCCAGGAGAAAGACAAAGGGACAGGGAAGGCCTTATTTCTGGGCACCATAAGTAGCCACCTACCCCACATAGTTTTAAAAGACCCTAGCCACCACCCTACTCCCCCACCACAAAATAGCACTCCCATTTATTGCCTCAAGTATGGAAACCTGTAACTAGGGAACAAAGACTTTCACTCCACCATGAAAGAGGGAACTTAAATGCAAGTTTCTATGGGAAAGGTCACAGCATAGCACTCCAAATCAATGACCTGGGGTGGGAAGGAAGGAGTGAGGGCAGGGATCTGTGGATCCTTAAAGGAGAAAGAACAAATGCCTAGAAGTGGGAGATGGAGACACCTAGGATGTGCTTGACTATTTTGCCCCGGGTTGGATCCTATTCCCACAGGGCCAACAGTGGAGGTTTCCTTCTTTTTCCTTCCCAGAGCAACAACAACCTCTGATGTGGTGGCCTGGGAGTCAGGACACCTTCTATCAACTAGCTGTGTCCTCCTGGGCAAGTCACTTCCCCTCTCTGGACCTCAGTTCCCATCTGCAAGATGAGGGGGTTGAATAATTCGATCTCAATGATCCTTTAGGTCTCAGCCATTCTAAAATTCTCTACTCCTAGAAGCTTCTGCAGAGTACTAAGTAGGGCTGGGCTAAAGGAGAACAGCTGAGGGGCGCCTGGCTGGCTCAGTCGGTGAAGTGTGTAACTCTTGATCTTGGAGTTGTGAGTTCGAGCCCCATGTTGGGAGTAGAGATTACTTAAAAAATAAAATCTTTGAAAAAAATATAATGTAAAGGAGAGCGTCTGGGTAGGAGACCCAGAGCATCCACAGAGGGTGGAATGGTGCAGCTTCCCCTATGGCCTGGGGGGGTGGGGGTCCCTGCTTGTCTTCCCATTAATCCTGCTCACCTGCAGCCAGCTGCATCCATGCGCAGATCTTGTAGACAGTGGCCGTGTTGCAGACGAAGAAGAGGCTAAAGCAGATGATGGAGCCAATGATGAGGAACATGGCCAAGGCCACAAAAAACATGGCAGTCTTGAAGGCTCTAGAGGGAATGGAGGAGAAGTCCAGCGGGCCACCCTTGCAGATGAGTTCAGAGGATAGCACGTTGCCCACACAGTAGGAGAAAAGGCCAAAGTAGCCTGCCTGGGGTGTGTTAACACTGTCACCAATCCAGTAGGGCTGGATGAAGAGGGCCATGACCAGTACCGAGAAGCAGATGGTGAGCGTGCCCCACATCACACCCACAGCCCTCGAGTTGCGCACATAGTTGGTATGGTAGATCTTGGCTGCCTCCTGGGCAGGCAGCAACTTCACCATGGTGAGGATGTAGGCCCTGGGCTGGGATCCTGTGGGCTGTAAGCCAGATGCTTTGCAGACAGAGGCCTAGGAGTGGGTCACTCCTTAGCCAGGTTTGGGGAGGAGGCTGAGGTAAGGGTACAAGGTGAGGGTCCCTCCAAGGTAGAAGAAAGAGGATTAATAAATAAGACCAGTAACACAACCTTGGTTTCTTCAGGGGAAGCTTGTCCAGATGCCTTTGTCCGCTCTAGCCAGGCTGTCTCCGGTCTCCTGCCTCCTCTCCAGCCTGCCAGGGTCTCAGGCCTACTGGCGCCGCCCTCCCCCTCCCCCCGTTTCCAGCTTAGAGCTCCAGAGAGCTCCGCCTCTTCGCCGCGGCCCGGCCCCTCCTTCCTCCCTCCTTCGAGAGCGCTGTTTCAGCACCGCGGCCAGCGCCTCGGGACTCCGGTCCGAAGAGGGAGTGGAAACTGAGACCCCGCCCGGGGAGGTGCGGGGAGCGCCCGGCCCGCCCACCGCGCACTCCCGCCATAGGGAACTGAGACCCGTCTTCACCCTCCTGAGCGCGAGGCGGGGGGGACGACAAAAATTGGAAGGCTGGGCCTGCGACTGTCGCTGTCACATTCCTCCCGCTCAATACCTGCCTCAAAACCAAAACCTCCTCCTGAGCACTGTCGTCCCCCCACCTCCAGCCTCAGCCTCAGCCTCACCCCCACCCTCACTCCCACCCCCACCCCCACCCCCACCCACACCCACACCCCGTCCCCATCCAACCCCTCCCTGGCTCCTTAGTCGCCCTCTCAGAACTCCCAACCCCCTGGAGTCCAGCAAAACCTTTTCTGATTGTGTCTTCCGGTCACCGCCTTCTCGTCTCTGTGGTTTCTCTCATTCCACAATTACTAAGAGCGTATTATGTCCTAAGCCCTATGTTGGAGGATATCTTCCCTAAGCAAAACCACAGAGATAAAAATGACAGGGCCCCTGCCCTCAAAGACAGTGAGATATTTACATATATGTATATGTGTATTTGCAATGCAGACTGATAGTGTGATAACAAACAACTACAAAGTACCGCAAAGGAAGCTCCCAGACCTTACACGTGTTTTTGTTCAATACAGTATCTTTCTCCTGTTTATATGTTTTTGTTGCATATTTCTTTCTTAACACTCTTTTTCAAAATATGTATTTCTCCTGACTGCATAGGTAGATACATGTTTGATGTAGAAAGGACAATTCAGGAAAGTTACATAAAGGAATATAAATCACTCAGGGCGCCTGGGTGGCTCAGTTGGTTAAGCGACTGCCCTCGGCTCAGGTCATGATCCTGGAGTCCCGGGATCGAGTCCCACATCAGTCTCCCTGCTCAGCAGGGAGTCTGCTTCTCCCTCTGACCCTCCTCCCTCTCATGCTCTCTGTCTCTCATTCTCTCTCTCGCAAATAAATAAAATCTTAAAAAAAAAAAAAAAGAATATAAATCACTCATAGCCCCAACATTGGGAGCTCAGGAGAGCCAAGATCATCTTAAAAACACAGACTTTGGCTTTAGACCGATCTGGATTGCGTTAGCCACTTACTACCTATGTGACCATCCATGGAGTTAACCTACCCAAGCCTCAGTCTCTTCATCTATAAAATGGGGAGGATAGTATCTATCACAGGGTCTCCTGGGTAGCTCAGTCGGTGGTTGAGTATCTGACTCTTGGTTTCAGCTCAGTCCTGAGATCAAGCCCCATGTGGAGCTCCACACTCAGTGGCGAGTCTGCTTGTCCCTCTCCCTCTACTCCTCTCCTTCCCTCAAATAAATAAAATCTTTTAAAAAATAGTATCTATCACATAAGGGTTAGGTAAAATAATATATGTATTGGCCTCAAGGCCTCACATATAAAAGTACTCAAAATGTTTATTTGGTGTATTTCCCTCTTTCTGAATATACTGCTTTACACAGTTGGACAATTTAGTATCCAATTTTTTTCACTTAGTATTACACCACTAATATTTTCTCATATTACTATTTTTTCAAAAACCTGATTTTAATGCTTGTATATTGATACAGAGTATGTAATCATTTAATCATTTAATTATTTAATCATTTCCCTTTTTTTAGGGTATTTTAGCCGTTTCTGGTTTTTCACTACTAAAAAACCCCAAAACCCTGTCTTCTTTTTTTTTTTTTCCAAAACCCTGTCTTGAACATATCTGTGCCATTACCTACATTTCCTATTTCTCTCAAATCTCTTTAGTTTTGTAACTAGTCTTCCCATCAGACTGGAGGGTCATTGAGGGCACAGGCTGTGTCTCCACCATCGGACTGGCAGCTTCCCTAGAGCAGGGACCGTGTCTTTCCCCACTCAGAGAAGGCCAGAGGCTGGGGCCATATTTGGCCTGCCCAGCACAAGTTTCCCTGCCTCTGAGAGCAGCCTCTCCTGCTTCCTGAGGCTCTGGTGAGACAGCCAATCACAGGGCTTGCAGATTCTAGAGACAAGGATGGGTGGGTGACCCAAACTAGGCCATCTGTCTCTCCCTGGAGAATCTGAATTGGTGGTTAGACTGACAAAAGGAAAACAGCTATTGCTTAGTCAGGTCTTGGCAACATCCTTTTTTTTTTTTTTTTTTTAAAGATTTTATTTACTTTTGACAGAGAGAGAGAGTGTACAAGCAGGGGAAGAAGCAGGCAGAGGGAGAGGGAGAAGCAGATACCCCACCAAACAGGGAGCCCAATGTGGGGCTCGATCCCAGGACCCTGGGATCATGACCTGAGCCGAAGGCAGACGCCCCACCGTCTGAGCCACCCAGGCGCCCCAATCTTGGCAACATCCTTAACAAACGATCCATGAGCTCCTATTGTGGGAGCTTCAGAGCCACCCCGATTCCCACTCCAAGACAGGTTACCCTGTTCCTTCCTCAGCTCTGTGACCCACCCAATATCCTTCTATTTCCTTCTCTTTTTATTTCATTAGCCAGGGTAGGTTTTGGCTGTTGGCATCAAAGAGCCCTAACTGATCCAAGTATTGGCACCAGAAAGAGGGCTTCAGGTCCAGGCTTTAGGCAAAAGTTTCTGAGATTCCTGTTTATGGTCAGTATTGAGAAAACAGCATCCCACAGTACACAGAGGAGAAATAGCTAATAAAATTATCAGTGCGAACACCAGAGATCATGTGTCCTCTGAGGGTCAAGTTCTGGGAGCTGAGTGGCTTTGGTCAAAACAGATTTGAAGGGAATAAAGAAGGGGCTCCTGGCTGGCTCAGTCCATAGAGCATGTGACTCTTGGTCAAGGGGTTGTGAGTTCAAGCCCCATGCTGGGTGTAGAGCCTACTAAAAATAAATAAATTAAATAAATAAATAAATAAATAAAATAAGGGGAATGAAGAAATTAGGAACACAGAGTGGGGTGGCTGCTTATAATGGCATTGAATAATATCAAGCAAGGTAAACTTAAATAATCTAGATTATTGATTCAAGAAATAAAATAAGGGGTGCCTGGCTGGCTCAGTTGGAGGAATCTGCAACTCTTGTTCTCAGGGTTGTGAGTTTGAGCCCCACGTTGGGTATACAGATTACTTAAAAATAGAATCTTAAAAAAAAAAAAGAAAGTCAAGACCTTTATGTGCTATAGCTCAAAGAATCTTTTAAGGTCTGTTGCTACAAGGCATAGGACCATTAAAATAAGATTCAGGGGGTGTGAGAGTACAGAACTGCAAGGCATGAAATCCATCCTATGTTCCTCAGGAACTGGTCAAATCCTCACCTGGGCCCCCTGATCCTTGAACTAAAGGTTAATGTACTAGGAAGAACTAAGTGAAAGTCCTTGGCTCCCTCTTACTCCCCAAATAATAAATCAAAAACAGTTTTATGTCCCAGGAGAACTGTAGAAATGAGTCACTATCCGTGACTCAAAAGATGCAGGCAGAGGTGGGGGGGACTCCTATCTCTAGTGGGCATCTGTCACATTGTTTATTTTTGGTTTTGGCCCACCAGCATCTTAACCCCCTTCCTATGTGGGGGTGATACCCTGCTGTTTGAGTCCTGGGAGACAGTGGAGCCTCTTCTCCCACTCCAGAGAGAGTTCTGATGGTGTGCTGGCCAGATGGCAGTGGCCTGCTGGGGCATGACAGCCTCACGCAGGACAGCCCTGGGGACAGCGAGGAAGGGAAACCTTCCTGGAAGGTAGAACTTCTAGTGCTATAATTATCTACCCCCAAAGAACCATATCCTAATGCCCAGAACCTGTGAAATTTACCTTATTTAGAAAAAGGTTCTTTGCAGGTATAATTAAATTAAGGATTTTGAGATAACGAGGTCCTACTAGATTATCTAGGCTGGCCCTAATTCCAATGACAAGTGTCCTTCTAAGAGACACACAGAGGTGACATAGCCATTGAGGTAGAGATTAGAATGATGTGGTTTCAGCCAAGGAAACTGGCAACCACCAGAAGCTAGAAGAGGCATGGAACAGACTCTCCCCTAGAGCTTCTGTAAAAAGCACAGCCCTGCTGACACCTTGATTTCAACTTTTGGCCTCCAGAATTGTAAGAGAACAAATTTCTGTTGTTTCAATCCACCAAGTGTGTAGCCATTTGTTATGGCAGTTTCAGAGAGTATACCACCTCTCCTGTAAGGAGAGAGACTCAGCGGGGAGTCTGCTTGAAGAGTCTCTGCCTCTGCGCCTCCCCCAACTCTCTCTCTCTTTCTCTCTCAAATAAAGAAATAAATCTTTAAAAAAATTTTTTAAAAGTCAAAACCAAAAAAGACAAAAAACAAAAAACAAAAAATCAGCAAAGCCAAGTGCTGGTGAGGATGTGGAAAGCAATTAGAACATTTTTACTTTGCTGGCAGGAATGCATATTGGTTCAGCCCCTTTGGAAAACAGTCTGACATATTTTGGAAATTAAAAAAACATTTGCCATGAGATTCAGCCATCTCACTCCTATTTGTCCCAGAGAAATGAAAACTTGCACACACACAGAAACCTACACATGAGTATTTACAACAGCTTTATTTTCTCTCTCTTTTTAAAGATTTATTCTATTTATTTGAGAGAGAGAAAGCGAGCATGAGGGGGAGGGGCAGAGGGAGAGAGAGAATCCCAAGCAGACTCCCTGCTGAGCGTGGAACCCTATGCAACACTTGATCCCACGACCCCGAGATCATGACCTGAGCCAAAATCAAGAGTCCAGTGCTCAACCGGATGAGCCACCCAGGTGCCCCTTTTTTGTTTTGTTTTTTTAAGTAGGCTCCACACCCAGTGTGGAGCCCAACACAGAGCTTGAACTCAAGACCCTGAGATCAAGACCTGAGCTGAGATCAAAAGTCAGATGCTTAAACCACTGAGCCATCCAGGCGCCCCTATGTATAACAGCTTTATTAATAATTGCCCAAAACTTTTCAGAAATAATCCAACTGTCCTTCAGCCTGGGAATGGATAAATGCACTGTGGTTCCATTGACACAACAGACTACTAGTCAGCAATATAAATGAACTCCCTAAACCTGCCACAGCATGCGTGAATCTCAAATGCGTTATGCTAGGAAGCCATGCCAAAAAAAAAAAAAAAAAAATTTAAGTACATACTGTGTGATTTCATCTCTATTACATTATGGAAAAGGCAAAACTATAGAAAATAAAGCATATTTGCCTTTGCCAGCATGGCTCTGGCAGTCCAAGGAAATTTTTTAGGACAATGGAAGTGTTCTGTATCTTGGTTGTGGTGGTGGTGGTGACATGATGTATGCATTTGTCAAAACTCATAGAACTGTACACTGTAAAGGGTGAATTTTTCTGCGTTGATAATAATGTAATATTTTAAAAGAGATTACTAGTTATGGTAGGGTGCTGAATCCTGACAAACCAGTGGGGGAGAGAGTGCTAATACACAGAGGGAGCAGAAGGAGTGCACGTAGAGCTCAGGAAATGCCTGGGCTGCCTCCTGTTACTGTCACATGCAGTTGTAAAAATTAATGGAAGTAAAGAACAAATTAATAAAGACTTCAGTAACCCAATACAGGGGCAGGCCCATCAAGACCCAGATATCTCAGGAATAGAAGGTCGGGGCCACCGTATAGCCCAAAGAACTCTAATCAGCAGAGATCCTGACCAAGAGCAAAAGGAACATGGGATCTGGGGCTCCTGACTGTCTCAGTAAGTTCCAGCCCCACCTTGGGTGTGGTATATATATATTATATATATATATATATATAATATATATATATAATATATATATAATATTACTCAGCCATCAAAAAGAATGAAATCTTGCCATTTGCAATGACATGGATGGAGCTAGAGTGTATTACGCTAAGCAAAATAAGTCAGTCAATGAAAGACAAATATCATATGATCTCAATCATGTGGAATTTAAGAAACAAAACAGATGAACATAGGGGAAGGGGTGGGGGGGAGGGAGAGAGGGAAATAAACCATAAGAGACTTTTTTTTTAAGATTTTATTAATTTATATATTTGCGAGAGAGGGGTGGGGAGAAGCAGACTCTCTGCTGAGCAGGGAGCCCGATGTGGGGTTTGATCCCAGAACTCTGGGATCATGACCTGAGCAGAAGGCAGACGCTTAACCGACTGAGCCACCCAGGCGCTCCCATAAGACTTTTTTTTTAAGATTTTATTTATTTATTTGAGAGAAAGAGCCAGAGAGCACAAGCAGGGGGAGCAGCAGAGGGAGAGGGAGAAGCAGACTCCCCACTGAGCAGGAAGCCCAACTCAGGGCTCGATCCCAGGACCCCAGGATCACAACCCGAGCTGAAGGCAGCCGCTTAAGCGACTGAGCCACCCAGGCGCCCCAAGAGACTTTTAACGATAGAGAACAAACTGAGGGTTGATGGAGGGAGGTGGCTGGGGGGTGGGCTAGATGGGTGATGGGTATTAAGGAGGGCACTTTTTGTGATGAGCACTGGGTGTTGTACATAAGTGATGAATCACTGAATTCTATTCCAGAAACCAATATTGCACTGTATGTTAACTGAGTAAAATTTAAATTAAATTAAATAAAAAATAAAATCTTAAAAAAAAGGAACATGGACTGGGGGATAGAGGATGAAAATCATGAGTATTATTTACAGCCACGTGGCGTCTGCAAAAAGGACTCTACTATCTACCCAGATTTTCTTCCTTGCTGTGTCACGTATATTTTTATATCTCTTACCAACAATCTTTTCTTTCTTCTTTGACGGTCACAAACTTTACAATTTAGTCCCGAAATTTCAAAATATCGAGATGTGATCATGACCAAACTAAAAGAGGGGTGACATCACACAGACATGCAGGACATAACGCTGGGGCAGTGGCTGGTGAGACCCCGGGGCCACCTCCCTAGCCACCTCCTAGGTCGGACACAGGAGAGTTGCAACGTTTGAAGGGAGCACTGGCAAGGGGTGGGGGTTATAAATATGGAAGAAAAAAAAAAGGAGTTCACATGGTTGTTGGCCAGACAAAGGGAGGGACTGTACTAAGAGAACAGATCACAAACTCAGCAGGACCAGAAAGATGAGATGGAACCAGAGATATGCTCATAGCAGCCACTGAGGGCCCAGATCATAGAGCCCCCTGCCTCTGCTTCCTTGAAGCCACCTAAGTTCCCTCTATTCTCCATCCCACCTTGGTCAGGAGAGAGGGATGGTGAGAGGAACCCTAGAGGCTGAGTATGGAATTAAAGAGATTGCCAACCTGACAGTCACTGCATGCCTCACTTCCTACCCTCACCTAAACATGATGGAGATCGGATAGCCAGAGAAAATTTGGAAGTCACAATTGTCACACACCCCAATTGTAACTTGAATCTACTTCTTGGGATTATCTGTGGGCTAGGCAGCCACCAGTGGGATGGAGGGGGTATCCATTGTTCTGATTTGCCCAGAATCCTTCCCCTCTCTTTGGTAACAAAAACCCACTCTCTGTTTGGAGGATTGTCCCTCCCCATTTCATGAGGACCAGGTGGGGCTGTCCACCTTAGGGCTCTCCCCAGTGCAGATCATGCGTAGGGGGTTGGAGGACACAAGCTAAGTCTCTCAATGGGGAATTTGAATCTTGAGTGGATTGCACATCTGCTCCCTGCTCTGACCCCAGAGTTGTCGCACATCTGACCTTGATCCAGAGCTCTGAGCCCCTTCACAGAATTGAGTTGTCTGTGCTTGTGGCTTAAGCAAAGGGGATGTGTTACAGGAATACAGGGGAGTTTCAGGCCCCACAGGGGCAGGGATGCAGCCAGCCATGGAAATCCATCAGAAGTCAAGGTATGGCTGCCACCGCTTCTTCCTGAATGGCTGATCCATTCATCCACTCCTCTGCAGACCAGCTTTCTCCATTTCTTCATCAGCACATCAGAAAACTGCCTTCCTGGGCTTCACTAGTTTCATGTTCCAGATCAGCTTGAAGGCGAGCTATTGGATGCAAGTCTACATCCCAGGAGAGGCGCTTGGGTCAGGTGTCCATCCCTTGTACAGTCCACTATGGTGGAGAGCAAAGACGGGCTCATTTATTAGCATGGCTGCTAGAGACCCATCCTTGTGTGTCTGGGGAGATCTTGCAGAACGTAGAGCAGGTGACACCCAAGAGAAATTGGCCACATTTTTAGGTCTACAGCCACTGTGCCCCAACCCCACTCATCAGGAGGCATGACACCACCTCAACCCTCACCATCCACGTGGTAGGACTTGACCAGGGGGAATTCTCCTTTTTAAAAACATTGAGGTGTGGTATCTACATTACATACAGTAAAATACTCAAATCTTAAGTGAATCACTAGATGGATTTTTACATATGTGTTACCAACAACCCAAAGCAAGATTTAGAACAGTTCTAACATTCCAGAAGTCTTCCTCCTGCCCCCTCCCTGTCAACTGCCCTCCCCAGGGGTAGACCTGCAGACTCTCATCACCGAAGGATAGTTTTGCTTTTTTTTTTTTTTTTTTTAGATTTTATTTATTTATGTGACAGAGAGAAGCAGACTCCCCATTGAGCAGGGAGCCCAATGCAGGACTGGAGCCCGATGCAGGACTCATGATCCCAGCTGGGATCATGACCTGAGTAGACGCTTAACCAACTGAGCCACCCAGGCACCCAGTTTTGCCTTTTCTTGAACCACATGTAAATGTAATACACAGTCTATATGTTTTGTCTATGGCTTTCCTCACTCAACATTATGCCTCTGAAGTTAATCCATTGCATGTGGGGTTCCTTTCTGAAGGGGACAAACCCAAAGCACAACACTCTTTAGATTGGGAAAGGGGTGGTTAAACCTTCTTAGGTTTTGGTACAAAAAGCATCTAATTGGAGCACCTGGGTGGCTCCATCAGTTAAGTGTCCAACTCTTGATCTCAGCTCAGGTTTTGATCTCAGGGTCGTAAGTTCGGGGCCTGCGTGGCGCTCCACACTGGGCGCGGAGGCTCCTTAAAAAAAATCTAATTTTTGCTTATGTTTTGGAAGCACTAACATTGGTCAAAGTTCTCTTTGCTATACTCTTCCTTTAAAAGGGAAAAACCCACTCTTTCTCCTCTGGGAAGCTGACTGTGACCAGTTGGGGACAGGACTGATGCATTTTTCACAGCTCCCTTCACAGACGGAAATAGCTCCTCCAGTTCCTTCCCCAGCCTCCCGGCCTTGAACCTGTGAGAAGGAAAGCGTAATTACCCTCCCTGTGGCTCAGCTCACAGGGGTATTGGGGGGGGGGTAGCGAAGAAGGGGCCAGGATGAGCTCATGGGGGAGAAGTGGTTTTAAACACTGAGATCCACAATATAAGAGAGAACAGTATTTCTTTAATCAGTGGTATTTCTGTGTCTAGAATTGATGAGTTTCTCCCATTTTGAGGGTCTCCTGGCTGGTTCCTCGAGCTGCTCCCCTATATTCCACCCTCTCGTGGTGTAAGGGGGACGGGAGGGGGCTGGTATTACATGGGCGGAGCACCTACTACCCGCCAGGCACTCCCACATACATTGTTCAATCCTGACCTTACAGAGAAGGAGCCATCATCTTCCTTGGGTAGATGAGGTAACGGAGGCTCAGACTGCTTACAAATTAAAATGACTTGCCCAGGGCCACATAGCTTGTGAGTACTGAGTTTGGGAGCCAAGTCTGTCTGGATCAAAGCTTTGCTCTCAGCAACCCAATCTGGGGCCTGCGCAGTGGAGCGGTCTTCCACGCCTTGGGATGGGGCGGCGGGGGGAGCTCCTTGGCCACAATGACCAGTCCTCCAGGGAAAGCCGCTCTGGTCCCACACCTGAGCACACTCTGGCAGCTGCGCCCTTCCCAGCCTCCAGCCCGGGGCCACCTGAAGCTCACCAGACCTCCTCGTTCTCAGCCAGGACTACTACTGTTCGTGCTCACATGTGGCCTTGGGTAGTGGACGGGGTGAGTGGAAGCCTTCACTGAAGGGGTGAGTCTTTAATTCTGGGATTGCAGATATTAAGGGAAGTGCAAAGGAAACAGGAAAGAATTGTTTGAGGAAGACTATTCTAAGGGCCCCTGAGATCACTCATGGAGGCAGCCCCCTGGTTGAGGGCAGGAGGGAAGTACACCCAGAGTGAGATATATGTGTGTTAAGATATATCCAACATATTCATTCCCTCAGCCTCCCCCCTCCAACTCTTGAAATGATTCCCAGTTGACATAAGGAGAGACTGAGACTCAGAACAGATAGCTTGCCCAGCTTATAACTTATACAAGTAAAAGTGTTCCAGAGTCCACACACAACCACGATGCAGTATCACCCCCCCACACACACACACACAAAAGGTGCCAGGTGCTGCCCAGTCTCTTTATCACAGACACTCCCCCCAGGTGACTGGCCACAGCTGGGCCTCTGCTCACGTCAAGCCCTGTGGGATGGGGAAGGAAGGTCACATGTGGACAGGGCCCCTTTTATAGCCCCATCACCCTAGCTGGCTGTCTTCTGCCACCTGACCTGCCAGTGGCTCCCTTATCCAGCTGTGCCGTTCATCATGGAGAAGGTCCTTGCCCTGCTGCTCGTTGCCCTCGCCGTGGTCTACGCAGTTCCTGACCCTCGGGGGATCATTATCAACCTGGTAAGACGGACGTCAGGGGAGGAGTCATCTGAAGATCCAGGTGGGGATTTTTGAAACTTAGATCTTCACCTCTAATGTCTCCACCTGGGGCTGCCCGGAGGCTGAGAGGTGAGCATCTCTCCCGTTACTGCCCGTGTCTGCCCTGTGCCTCTTCCCTGCCCCCCGAGGTCCTCAGACAAGGCTGATCAGGGGGGAGTATGCGCAGAGCAGTGGTTTGACCTGGCTGAGGGAGGCTTCTAAAAATCCAGAGCCCTAGGCTCCTGCCCTGGAAACCTGGCTCCAGCAGTTTAAAAAGTTCCCCCAGTGATTCTGGCTTCTGACCTCGAGTGACACACAGACACAGCTCTAAATGCCTCAGGAACATTTACTCACTTGGTTCTCGTACCAACCACGTGAGACAGGTACCGTTAGCATCTAACCCGTATTCCGATGGAAAGCAGTTGTAGAGAAAGGTGAAGCCACCTGCCTGCCTGAGGTCACGCGGCTGGAAAGCATTGAGCGGGGATCGGAGCCCGGACTGGTGGCCCCAGAGCCGCGCTCTCCCACTGCCCCATGCCGCCTCTCTACCCAAAGGTTCTTAACTCAGGGCCTTGCAGGGCTCAGAGGGGCCAGGATCCGCCTGAGGTTCTAGGTACAAGTCTTCCAGGGAGGGAGGGAGTTTTCCAGGGAGATGGTGTCCACCTTCACAGGCTCCTCGGTGGACTGCGGCACCCAGAGACGTCTGGAGACCCTGTTCTGGGTCACCTGGGCACATTCCCAGGGACCACTGAGGCAGAGGGTGGGGCAGTGACTTGCCCGGGTCACCCCGGGAGTTGGTAGTGCGGCGGGTACTAGAACCGGTGTCCCGTCTCGCAGCCACGCCCCTCCCCGCGTCTCCCACGAGTGCGGGGGGCGGTGGGGGGAGGCAGACGGGCCGCCGGCCCCACGGGCTGGGTTCCCCTACACACGCCCGCGCCAGGGGACGCACTGTCAGCGGGAGACGGTGGCGGCGTGGGGGGGGGGGGGGAGGTGGAGCAGGGACCACGGGGAGGGGCCCCGGGCTAACCGGCTGCCGCGGCAGGAAAACGGCGAGCTCTGCCTGAACAGCGCCCAGTGTAAGAGCAAGTGCTGCCGCCACGACGCGTTGCTGAGCCTGGCCCGCTGCGAGCCCAAGGCCAGCGAGAACAGCGAGTGCTCTCCGAAGGTGGGTGCCGGCGGGAAGAGGGGCAGCTCGCAGGAGGAGGGCCCTCCGGCTTCGGGGGAGCATCAGGGAGGGAGGAGGGTCAGCCTGGACGCTGAACGCTGAGACTGAGACAGGGAGATTAACAGGCTGCACTTCCCCAGCCTCTCGTCTCTTTTGAGCCTCCCAACTGGCCAGTGAGATGGGTGCGGTCGGGGATTTGTCACCCCCATTGCGCGGATGGGTAAATAGAGGCTCTCCAGAGAGCTCTAGTTAGTAAGCGCAGATGAGGCTCAGAGTGGGAACCAGAACCTGGGTCCTCCAGGCCCACAGCGCCCCCTCGCGTGGGAGTCGGGAGGAGACAGACTGAAAAGAGAGACTGGCCTGGGGCTCTCTGGGTCGGGCCCGGGGGCAGGCTGTGCCCAAAGTGGCCCCCCACAGCCTGTGGCTCCACTGGCTCTGTGTCTTTGCAGACGCTCTATGGGGTTTACAAAAAGTGTCCCTGTGAGCGGGGTCTGACCTGCGAGGGTGATAAGACCATCGTGGGCTCCATCACCAATACCAACTTCGGCATCTGCAACGATGCTGCACGCTCCAGGGAGTAAAACCCTGAAGGACGCTCCTCCTCCACCACCTCTCCCTGGCTGCCCGCCCCCCTTGACCAGCACCTGCCTTTTCTGATGGGATTCTCTGCAATTAAAGCTCTTCCTGCAACCTTCCCCCGGCTCCTGAATATTCTTGCTGAGTCAGTGTCTTCCTTGATGTCACATCAAGCCTTTGCCTCATCAAGGCAGTTGTCAAATAGGTCAGAGGAAGGACGGATGGGTCTGGGATCAGGTGGAATGAGACTGGGTAGCCTGGAGACAAGGTTGTGAAGCAGCCATGCTGGGAATCTCTCCATCTGGGGACCAATCACACCTTCCTGGGATGCCCTTCTTGGCCCTCAAATTCTCAGACAGGAGCATGTGCACGCACACACATGCACACACTTCTAGTGGGGAGTTAGAACGGTCCATATTCCTGCCCTGCATCAAAACTTCCCAGTCCTTGTCCTGGGCTCATACCTTCGTTCTGGGCCCAATTCCCAGATGTGCCCCCCTAGCTGACACAACCCATGTGTTAAGGGCTCAGACCACTAACAATTGCTTCGGGCTGACTCTGTGCTAGCAAATTCTCACAATGATCCAGGAGGGAGAATTTATTTTCTTTATAGATGAACTATTGTTCAGAGAGGTTCAGTGACTTGCTCAATGTCACATAATTAGAAAAAGTTGGCTCTACACCCATCTAACTCCACCCCCCTACCCTTTCTACAATTCCTCGTTCTTTCCCAACTACTCAGACAAATGGGTGGAATTGTAGGGAATTTGGTTTTGGTTTAATACAAAAATGTTATACCCCCTGGAGCCACCAAACCTGGGTTGCCTTAGGCAGTACTGAGGTCCCCGTCACCGAGATATGCAAGTGGGGGTTCACTGACCCTCAGTGGGGATGCAGGAGAGAAGATTCACACAAAGAAGGAAGAGAGTGAACTAATTAAAACTGAGATGCTCTCCCAGCCCCAGGATTTTGTAGTTTGTGATCAATGAAGCCTCAGAGTAACCATTAGGTTTCTGAGTTAGGACTGGATTTACCTGAAAGGAACAAAAAATCCATGTCATTATGGCTTAAACGACTAGGGACACACATCTCTCACAAACCCAGAAGTCTGGAGATGGGAAGTGCTGGCGTCTGTTTGGATGCTGGCTGCCCTGCAGTTCTGGAACCTCCTCCCAACTGGCAGATGCCTTCACAGCAGCTCCTAACGTCATGTTCTCTCACCATATTCTAAGTTAGGAAGCATGGAGTAGAGGGTGGGTGCATAGGGGGGTGAGGACAGAGTGTTTCTCCTAGCATGCCTTATCTCACCCGAAAGCCTCCAGGCTGACTTCTCCTTATCGCAATGGCTCCAACTGGGTCACATGACCAGCTCTGGCCACAAGGGAGGCTGGGAAAGCAAGTGCTGGGCATAAGGAATGGGATCGCCATGACTGGCTTGGATTGAGCCCTGTGTCAGCCTCCGAGCTGGGCATGGAGCCTGCTTAAGATTCTCTCCCCTCTCCCTCTGCCCCTCCCCACCCCACCCCACACCCCCACTCCCGCATGCTCACTCTCTCTCTCTCTAAAAAAAATGTCCCATAGGTTGTAGCCTTGCCATTGACATGTCCCACCTTAATATCCTAATAATCCTAATAATATCCTAATAATATCCTAATCCCAGGAGCTCCCCATCTTGCTGTAACTTTTTTCCTAGATCTGCTAGAAATTCAGCTATAGAAGCAGGCAGGGGTATTGGCAGGCTTGAATCCATAAAAAAATTCCTAACACTGGACCTTGTAGACATATGCTGTCTAATATGGTATCAATTAGCCACATATTGAGCCCTTGACGTATGGCTCACTTGAATTGGGGTAAGTGTAAAGTACAAACTGGATTTGGAAGACCTATTACCAAAAAAAGACGTAAAATATCCCAAATGTTTTACAGGTTGAAATAACATTTTTGATTGGGTTATAATTAAATATATTATCCTACGACCCAGCAGTTGCACTACTAGGTTACAAACATAGTGATTTGAAGGGGCACACGCACCCCAGTGTTTATAGCAGCAATGTCCACAATAGCCAAAACAGGGAAAGAGCCCAGATGTCCATCGACAGATGAATGGATAAAGAAGATGTGGTGTACGTACACACACACACACACACACACACAGGAATATTACTCAGCCATCAAAAGGAAAGAAATCTTGCCATTTGCAACGACATGGATGGGACTAGTGGGTATCATGCTAAGCGAAATAAGTCAGTCAAAGACAAATACCACATGATTTCACTCACATGTGGAATTTAAGAAACAAAACAGATGAACATAGGAAAAGGGAAGGAAAAATAAAATAAGATGTAAACAAAGAGGAAGACAAGCCATAAGAGATTCTTAACTATAGGAAACAAACTGAGGGTTGCTGGAGGGGAGGGGGGTGGGGGGATGGGGTAGCTGGATGATGGGTATTAAGAAGGGCACATGATGTGATGGGCACTGGGTGCCATATGCAACTGATGAATCACTAAATTCTACCCCTGAAACTAATAATACAGTATATGTTACCTAAATTGAACTTAAATAAAAGAATTGTTTTTAAGATTTTATTTATTTATTTGACAGAGAGAGAGAGACAGCTAGAGAGGCAACACAAGTGGGGGAGTGAGAGAGGGAGAAGCAGGCTTCCCGCTGAGCAGGGAGCCCAGACACAGGGCTCAATCTCAGGACCCTGGGATCACGACCTGAGCCGAAGGCAGCTGCTTAATGACTGAGCCACCCAGGCGCTCCTTAAATAAAGAATTTTTAAAAATAAATAAATAAAATATATTATCAAAATTGGTTCCACTTTTGAAATATGGCCATTAGAAAATATAAAATTACCTATGAGGCTCCCATTTCACTTCCACTGAATAGTGCTGCTATTTTAAAGCTGAAGGCATATTGAGAACAGGCTTTTTTTCTGAAGCCCCTTATCTGCCTAAAAGTAGAGCCTCCCAAAAGAACTCAACTCATAAATTCCCTCCTGGGGAGGTTTCTTGCAACCAGGAAAGATTGAATCTTATCACTGGAGTCTTACCATTGGAGAAGTCAGCACCACACCTAAATAGACATTGTCACAAAACTATCGTATCTGTTGTCATCTACTCTCCTAAGGGCCCATTTATCTTTCTTGAAAGTAATTCATTTTCCCCTAAGGGCCCTTTCTTCCCATCCCTCCCCCGCTTAAGAAGCCATTTTCCAAAGTGTCCTTTTCCCACTCGCCTTCTCCAGTTAAGATGGTATATATGCCCCAAATTCCAACTGCTTCATTGAGTCACTTTTTCTGTAAATTCCCCCCACATATGTATGTGAATAAAAATCTGTCTTAGGGCACCTGAGTGGCTCAGTCAGTTAAGCGTCCGACTCTTGATTTCAGCTCAGGTCATAATCTTGGGGTCCTGGGATCAAGCCCCACATCGGGCTTCCCGCTTGGCAGGGAGTCTACTTGTCTCCCTCTCCCTTTGCCCCTCCCTCTGCTCACTCTCTCTCTCACAAATAAATAAATCTTAAAAAAACCCACAAAAACCAAAAACATGTCTTTTCTCTTGCCAATCTGTCTTTTGTCAGTTTAATTTGCAGACCCCAAAAACTGAACCTAAGAGGGTAGAGGAAAAGTTTTCCTCCCTTGCATGAAACTAGTTGAATCATATCAGCGGCGTATCTTTCCCCTCCCCTTCTAAATTTGAAGACATTGGTATCCTTGGAGCCTGGGTTTCCAGCCTGCAATCTCTCCTTGCAAGGGCGTTTCATAGACTTTCTCCAAATAAGGGGAGCTCGTGTACCACGATGGACTGTAACCCTGTGTCTTTTTGATGTACACATAGCACCGAGTATCTGTCTGATACATCGAGTACAGGAGCAATTTCTACCAAGACATGGGTTACAGTGTCGCTATGACTTACAGGGGGTGCTCTAAGTAAACCTCAGCTTCCATCTCAACTCCCGAGCTCTTGCACCATGAGCCTGGCATCCTGGAGGGCACCCTTGGCTCAGGTCTGGGGCTCACTTAATCAGAAGTGTAGCCGAGTATGGAACTTTGGGTCCAAAATCTGAATTATTTATCTCCAAAATGTCACCCAAATAGAGCAGGGCTGCCTGAAGCCTGCTTCTGCTGAGAACTCACGACACACAGCCGGAGAGCTAGCATCTGGCTCGAAAAGCCTCACAGCCTGCCATACGACTTCCTGAAACTCCTCTTGATTCATTCTTTCCCCGCATATCCCCACAGCACAGCAGGTGCTCCAATCTTTCTTTTCCTCAAGCTCTTTCCTTGGCTTTCCTTTCTTTCTCATCCCTCCTTTCTCTTCTGCTTTCCCAGAAGAGTCCGATTCATCACTTTCAAGCTGTGTGACTGGGAGCAAGTTGTTCAATCCGTCTCGGGCTCCCCCTCCCCCCTGTAAAATAGGGGTGATAACCGTTCTAACCCCTCATAAGGTTTCTTGTAGGATTAAATGAGATCATATATGTAAGCATCTAGCACTGCCCCTGGCATATAGTAAATGCCCCATAAACACGGACAAATCTTTTTTTTTTTAAAGTAATCTCTACACCCGATGTGGGGCTCGTACCCATGACCCGGAGATCAAGCGTTGCATGCTCTACTAACTGACACTGGCAGTTCTTTATACACATTTGTCTTGTACATTTCCTTTCACATTTCTGATACTTAAGGTCAGGGGAACCAAGAGTTCAGGTATACACTGAACTTTTGGAGGGTGGATTATGGAATGGGCTGAAGCCCATTGGGATGGGGAGGGGAGCTCAAGTCTTCTTCTCTGGGGGACTTTCATTCATGCCCCAACAGGGGAAAAGCCCGAGCCTAAGCTTCCTGTCTCTCTGACCCTTTAGCCCCGGCAATCTGTGCCATACCCACTCCAGCCCGGCCTCCCCAGCCCCCAGCACCAGGGGCAGCAAATGTTGAAAACCATTTCAATGATGGTGCATCATCCCTCCATCCCACCCTTTTGTGCTGGTGGAGGCTCTGAGGGCCAGGGGCAAGAACATCGTTTTGGGTGGGCATGGGAGTGGATGGAGAAAGAGGGGGAGGCAGCAAAGAAGAGGGAGCATTAGAAGAAAATGTTCTTAGCTGACTTCTTTTTATCAATTTTCTTACAACGGCCATAGATGATTTTAAATGATTTCTCATTCTTCAGAAATACACAAGTCAGGTCCAGCAGACAGGAACAACTCAGTATACAGGTCCAGGAATGTCTGGGAAAGGGAGGACTTTGACCTTGACCTTGGGGGTTGCTTCGCCCTCAGCCCTAAGGAGCAGCCCCCACTCCCACGCGAGTCTAGCTCTGGGGCCCATCTGCTTGCACACAGCAGAGGAGCCTGGGCTGAAGGGAACCCGTCAGACACTGTTCAGTCTCTGCCTCTGGTTGCCTCCTCCAGACTGCCCCCTGGGATTGTTGGTACCCTCCTAGTTCAATCTCTGGCATCACCTTTCCTGTCATTAACCCAAGTGCCTATCCTGAGTGACTAAACACCCACCCACAGGGGGCCTCCATCTTTTCTCCTTAAGTCCTTTCACGGGCAAACCAACTCCCCTGTCCTGCACACCCAGCTCAGAGGCTACCTCAGCCCACCACCTCGGGCCAGGAACACCGGGAGCCATAGCAGAACCCCTGGTTGAGAAGGGTAGGCCGAAAACCATGATTAGGACCAGACCTTCCAGCTGTGCCCATTTGCAATGCTACTTTCAAAGTTTGCTGAGCTGACCCCTCGAGAGCGGGTACTCATATTAGAAAGAGAAGCCTCGCCACGCCCCACGCCTCCCACCCGGGATTCCAAACCCTTGGGGTGGGGTGCCACCTTGGGTCGGTCCACGGGCTCCCCCAGGCGGCTGGGAGGTGCAGTCGCGGCAGACAATTCCCGGCTCCGCGTCGTTGCCGCCCACCTCCCGTCCGCTGCTCCCCCCAGGGCACCTCCTTTCCCGGGGGCCCTCCCCGCTCACCCCCCACCCCCACCCCCACCCCCACCCCGGGCGCCGACACACCTGCGTGCGACACCCGCTGCCCTCGGACCCCTGGGCGGCGCAGTGCGACTCGGACGCCCGGCGGCCGCAACTGCTCTTGCACTTCTTGCTCCCCGGTGTCCTGCGGGGAGACGGCGCCCCCGGTCTTCCTACCTGCAGGCTCCCCCCCTCCCAATCCCTGCGCTGCGCCCTCACCACCGCCCCCACTCCCGCCAGGCCCGGCGGCCTGGAGCTGGGCACGCGGGATGTCCACGCGGGGGGCGCCGGCGGGACCTCCCCTGTGCCAGAAGGGGCTAAAGAGATTTTACAGGTTTGCCTTTAGTGTCCCCCAAATAGGTTACTTCTCTCGCACGCACCTGCTGACCCAGGCCTTCCTGCCTTTGCTCCGGCTGTTCATTCCGCTGCACAACCTTCTCTCTGCGAACGCCTACTTACCCTTAAAGCGGAGCTCGCCTGTCACCTACAGGCTCCCTCCTCCAGCACACACACACATCAGTGATCCCCAGTGCTGGGGCTTGGGACATTATACCATCTCTCACTGCCACCGTCATCTGTCAGACAAATTCTGTAGTCATTCAACAAGTGTTCAGTACTGAGCACCTGCTGTGTCCAGGCAGCGTTTCGGGCACTGGGAATACAGCGGAGAACCAAACAAACAGAAACGCCCAGAAATGCCATGTTCTGCCCTCCTGGAGCTGACGTTCCAGAGCAGCTGTCCCATAGAACTTTTGGCAATGACAAAAATGTGCTTTTTTCTGCATGTTCCAATTTGGTAATCACTGGCCACATATGGCTAATGAGCACTTGAAATGGGGCGAAGGGGACTGAGGAGCTGAATTTTCAATTTTCCTTAATTTTAATTAATTGTGACTTAAGTAACTCGTGGGACTCGTAACTACGCTATTGGACGAAGGCATGCGCAGCTCTAGGGGAGAAGACAGATAATAAAAAAGTGAAATAGATAGGGTGTCACAGACAAAACATTGAGCGAAGGAAACCATAAACAAAAAATACTGTGTGATTCCATTATATGAAGTTCAAAAACAAGCAAAACTAATCTACAACAAAAGAGGTCTGGAGAGTGTTACCTTTGGGACCTAGTGACTGGCAGTGAGTGTAGGGAGCCTTGTGGGGTGCTGGAAATATCTTGATCTGGGTGGTGGTTATGAGGGTGTTTGCATGGGTTTTAAATTCACTGATTTTAATGTGAAATCAAGATTCGGGCATTTCACTGTACATAATTTTTACCTAACATATATGTGTTAGATAGTATTAATTAATAATTACTACTTATATATGTATGACCATATCTATTATGTTTGACTAAGTACTGTAAAGGAAATAAAGCAGGAGAGGACTGGATTGGCAATAGCCTCTTACTGGTCTCCCTGATTCCACTCTTCCTGGTACCCCAGCCCAGGACTCTGACCTCCACCTCGTAAGGGTCTCCCCCACCCCCACTTTCCCCAATTCTTCCCAGAACAGGAAGAATCTTTTTTTTTTTTAGTTTTTTTTTTTTATTTATTCATTCGAGATACAGAGATACAGAGAGAGAGAGAGAATATGAGCAGGGGGAGAAGTAGAGGGAAGGGGAGAAGTAGAGGGAAGGGGAGAAGCAGGCCCCCCGCTGAGCAGGGAGCCCGATGCAGGGCTCGATCCCAGGACCCTGGGATCCTGACCTGAGCCGAAGGCAGACGCTTAACCATCTGAGCCACCCAGGTGCCCCAGGAAGAATCTTTTTTAAAAGGTAAAACCCATCACATCATTCCCTTGCTTCAAAGCCTCCAAGGACTTCCCAGGGCATTTAGATACCGAAATGCTTTATGGGACCTGCAGGGCTTCTTCATCCCAGGGCTGCCTGTCCATCACTAGCTCTCTTGCTGCCTCACCCCCAACACACACACACACACACACACACACCCGGCAGCCACCACTGGGGCTCTGAATCCACCAGATTCACCTGGCCCCCGGCCATTTGCATTTGCTGGTCCCTCTGCCCAGAACACGCTGTCCTGTGAGCTCTGTCTGGCTATCTCCCCCTGAGGACTCCCTGAACACCCAGCTACCGCAGCCCCCATCAGCTGGCCTCACTATGTTCACAACACTAGGATTCTCTGAAATTATTTTCATTTTTCTCTCGCTCTCTTTTTTTTTTTTTAACTTTCTACCTCCTGCTAGAACTTCAGTTCCAGGGGGGCAAGGCTCTTTCCCTATTTTGTTCACTGCCATATTTCTTAGCCCCTAGGGCTAAAATCCTCACACACAGTAGGTGCTGAATGCATAAGTGCTGAATAAGTGAGAATATTATAATATTCTATACCTTTAGGTCTTTCTTGAAATTTCACTTGATCCGTAAGCACCGTGTTTCAAACTGCACCTTCTCCTTACACCCTGACACCTCATGGAGGGGGAAATCAACTCTCATCCCATATTGGTTTGGATGTTGGGACAGATCACGCACATACCAAGATCAAAGGAAAAGATTTATTACTCGAACACAGGAGGAGGTGCAAGGGGGTGTGAGCAGCAAGGATGAACGGGTGTGTGGCTTTGGTTTTTACCGTGGCTAGGCGATGGGGCCAGACTGAGGGTTCCCCTGAGCAGGCCGGGGGTTGTGTGGTCTGCACTGCCCAGCAGCGCCAAGGGAGGGGGCATGTGCTTTTCTATCGGCTTGCCTGGATGTGGCCAAGGGGCTAGAAAGCTGTCACTGGCCAGTCATCAAAACGGAATCTTCCTTTTTCTTGTGTCACACTTGGGCTTCTCTGCTTTGGCCCAGAAGTTACACCTGTCACTTCACTGGCTAGAAATGTTCACACAGCCCAAGCAACCTGCAGGAAAGCAATCCTTCTGGTGCCAAGGCTGAAGAAAATGAAATGGGACTTGAATTCATAGCATTGTCTCTTGCCTTGTATTGGGGAAAAAAAAAAAAAGAAGAAGAAGGAAACTATGTGGGGTAAAGACCTCACCTTAGAAATAAGGCTTCTGAGAGAGAGGATGAGAGCCCGTGTCTGGGCAGAGAAAAGGCTGATCAGATGGGAGGGAAAAGATGTGGTTATATGAAGGTGGCCGGGAGCTTTGCCTTTTCAGCATTAAGATTATTCCTCTAAAACCTCCATGTGAGGAACAGGTTAATATTTGAATGTCCAGATGCAGAAAAACAATGCCTCTGATTCTGCATATTAACTCCTATAAGTCAACAAAGAAAGAAACAAAGGGGAGGGGGAGGAGGGGGGAGAAAGGAGAGGAAGAGGGGGAAAAGGGGGAGGAAGGGAGGAGAGCAGCAGATGGTGAGCAGGAAGATAGAAGGCAGTGGACTCAAGGACAACCTCACCCAGCAGAGCCCTCATCCACCAGCACGTGTGGGAGAAATCATCTACCTTGCTTGAGCTATCATTTCAGCAGGGTTTTGTTTCCTTAGCCAGAAACTTGTATCCTAAATGATTGCTTTGGATTTGGAAATGATCTTCATATCTACCCAGAGAGAAATGGTTGAGCAAGATATGGTCCACATAATACAATAAAATTAGGCAGTATTAATGTTTTAAAGAAGACTTCAGTGACATGGGGGAAATGATGGAGATAAAATAATATAGGAAAAAGCAAGTCCTGATTTCTGTGTGAGGCAAAGGATCTCTGAGCTACACTGTCCTTATGTCAAATGATAGGTGGCGAGCGCGTCCGGGGCAGGGTGGCTCCCAGGACAAACTGAACTTGGGGGCGAGGCAGGGTCCCAGGGTTCCAGTCTCACCCCGGTGAGTGGGTCCAGACATCCAGAGCTGAGGCCAGGCATCTTCATCAGGATCTGCCAGGAACGGGGGTGGGGCTCCGAGTAGGTGCCCTCTCAGCTGTGGGGACACCAGGTAAAACCAGCACCCACCCCCATCAGAATATTCCCAGGGAGGCTGACTCCACCCCCACATGCAACCCAGGTGAAGCCTATCAGCTAATTCTCCCACAACGATTGGTTCAAGGGTGAACATGCGGACTGAGCCAATCCAGTCAGAATCAATCTCAGGTGGTTTGCTGCAAAAGTGTGGGACAGAGCTGTTTCCTTTCTCTGGAGGGCATGATGTGCATGTGAGGTGGATCTGTGATTAAGAGCCTGCCCTCTGGAGCAAGACAGCCTGGGTTCAAATCCCAGCCCCATCCCTTACTCTGAACCCGAGAAGGGTACTCAACACCCTATTTGTAAAATAGGTTTATTTATTTATTTCTTTTAGTGATCTTTACACCCAACATGGGGCTCCATCTCATGACCCTGAGATGAAGAGTCGTATGCTCTTCTGACTGAGACAGCCAGGCGCCCCCCTATTTGTAAAATAGGGATAATTATAGTACCTACTCTAAAGTTGTTGTAACAATAAAATGAGTTAATATAGATAAGAAAGCACTTTGCACAGTGTGTGGAACATAAGTGCTCAAGAAATCCTAGCTGTTATTGTTAGGAGACACCTGGAACTTTTGTAGCTACTGAGAAGGAATCCATCCTCAGGGCCATGGAGCTGCTGGATTCAGCCAGACCTGAGGCCCACCTGCCATTGAACTCCCAGTTCTGACCACCGATGAATTTCCTGATCATCTAGACCAGTTTGGGTTGTTTTGGATACTTGCAGCAGAAAGACTCCTCATTGATTCCCCCATGGTGTGACCTTGAGAGTCATGTAGCTCTCTGAGCCTCAGTTTCTTTACCCATAAAATGGAACTGATAATATCTCAGAGAGTGGAGACCTCAGTGCACCAGGTCTTTCCTACCATAGGCATGAACATTTTTGCATTTATACTTTGCACACATTCTCATCAACATTCTCTCAATGATCTCCACCCTTGTGCTCCCCTTGGAAAGCATTTCAATATTCCCTTCCAGTCCTTTCTACCACATACTTATCCATGGGCACCCCACCATATTCCTCAACCCTGCCTTTTCCATACAGCCCTCCATGCCCTTCCTGGACCCAGCCTCTTCGCTCACCTACCTCTACCCCGTTGCCTTCCTGCAGTTCCGCCCTGAGACCACCCCACCTCCAGATAGAACTGAACTTTCCCGCCCCCAGACTGGAATAATCCCTACCAGGTTCCCTCTCCCAGAAAGTGCAGACAGAGGCCAGAGTCAGGAAGTGACTTTAATGTCTCAGGAGCTGGACTGTGAGCAAGATGGGGGCTCTTCAGGCCCCTGGCCCCGACGGAGGGAAGGGGGTCAGCAACCAGCCTGTGTCCGCCTCTAAATCAAATGGCACCGGCGGGAACAGACTGGGTCCTTGGATATGCAGCTCAAGCCGCTTTGGCAGGGGCATATGATGTTGATGGCTCCCTTGGTCTGTGGGAAATGCGAACAAGAATTGGGAGGGACCAAGGTGCAGGGAACAAAGGGGTTGTCTCGGGGCCAGAAGCACGAGTGAAGGTGAGCCGACCTGAGGTCTGTCAGCTCTACAGCAGATGGCTTTATGACCTCAGGCAGGTTAATGAGCTTCTTGGTTTCAGTTTCCTCATCTGTCGAATGGGGATAATAGTAGTAACCTGCCCCACAGGGTGACCATGAGGACTAAATAAAATAGAGCAAGGGCCCATAATGAAAAGACCCTCTGGCCACCCCCGCTGTAGAGTCAGGGCCCTGGTTGCTTCCCTGGGCATTGGCTGCTCCCCAGACAGGGACATGGAGGCCAAGCCCATTCTTCTAGAAAGGTCTGGGCCCAGGGCCACATAAGAAATGACAAGCAGTAACAACATGTACGCTGCATTCTGCATATCTGCCGGCTCATAACCAAGCTTGGATGAACACTGTCGTTGCCAGGACAACCCGGTGAGGTTGTCGCTTTAGCCCCATTTTACAGATGAGGAACCTAAGGCTCAGAGAGCAGAAGTGACCTGGCTGAGGTCACAAAGACAGGGAGTGGAAAACTCAGGATTTAAACTCAGATCCAGGGGCGCCTGGGTGGCTCAGTCGTTAAGCGTCTGCCTTCAGCTCGGGTCATGATCCCAGGTTCCTGGGATCGAGCCCCGCATCAGGCTCCCTGCTCAGCGGGGACCCTGCTTCTCTCTCTCCTCTGCCTGCCGTTCCCCCTGCTTGTGCTCTCACATTTGCTCTCTCTCTCTCTCTCTCTCTGTCAAATAAATAAATAAATAAAATCTTAAAATAAATAAATAAGCCAAACTCAGGTCCCACCCCAAAGCTGTGGTCCAGCCACCACAGCACCGTGCTCCTCTCAAAAAATTAGGGAGGTGGGGATTGGTAGGGAAAAGTCTCTTCCCATCTACTTTGCCTCAATGCATCAGAGTAGAGATGTTCATTCAACAAACATTCGTTGAACACCTACTATGTGCAGATACTAAGTTGGGAGGTAGGGTGTTCA
This sequence comes from Halichoerus grypus, assembly GCF_964656455.1. Lineage (NCBI taxonomy): Eukaryota > Metazoa > Chordata > Mammalia > Carnivora > Phocidae > Halichoerus > Halichoerus grypus. The sequence continues at coordinate 112,718,042 of NC_135720.1, forward strand.
AAGATGAACATGCTGCAAGCCCGCCCTGGAAGAGCTCCAGCCGGTGGTGGAGGCAGACAGAACACTAGGCAAACTGGGGGGAGATCCACACTGCGCTGAAGGTATGAGCTCAGGGGAGCTCCGAGGAGAGAAGGCTTCCCCGAGGAGGTGACTGGAGTTGGACTGCGGGACGAATAGGAGCTGGCCGGGTGGAGGAAGGGGTGAGGGCACTCCAAGCAGAGGGTGGGAAAGCAGGGCAGCCACGTGGGCTTCTGTAACCTCCCCGACCCTTCATGGCAGAGTTGGCCGCCCCCGCCCAGAGCCTCACCTGGAACAAGCACAGCATGGCGATTCTGGCCTTAGGGGCACAGAAGGCACCAGCACGGTCCAGGTCTATTAGGCAGCAGTCACTGGAACACTCAGAGTGGTGGGAGCACTCAGCCCCATTCACCTGTGGGGACAACTCTCGTGTCACCAGCTCTCTGGCTGTGTGGGAAGGGGAGGGAGGATGCGTGGTATCGCCAAGGCCCCAGGGGTCCAGGAAGAGAAGCCACGAGATGGTGACCACCAGGTGCCCACCCCCCTGCACCCGCCCCAGAGGAGCAGGAGAGGGGGGGGGGTTAGTACTTCCTTCCCTGGGCCCCCCCCGCCAACCTGTGCTAGGGGACAAATGCTCCCAGATCACACTTTGGTGGGGTGGGTGGAAAGAAAGGGAGGGCGAGAGAGATGGGGAAGGGAAGGAACAGTGATTGTGCTCAGGAGAGGGGGGAGAGGGGATTAGGGTGGGTAAGGCACGGCTGGGGGGGCCAGGTCTGAGACAGCGGTGTGGGGGGGGCGTTGGCTGAGTGGGGAGGGCATGGTGCTGGTCATAAGACCACTTTCTTTTACCTCCAGGGCCATCAGGGAGGTGAAGCAGGGTTTTGAAGCCCTTTAGGGGGGACACATTAAGCTTCCAGCCCTGGGAACCAGTCCCCATTTGGGGATGGTATCCACACCCACCCCTTATTTGCTCTCCAAACCCGACTGGTGCCTCCTGGCTGCTCTATGATGCCGGGGCCACCACCCTCGACTACAGTGGAAGGTTCGAAATGCTCTTTTGGCTCACCTTCATGAACTTCTTTTTAAAGGGCAGGAACTCGCCCCAGCAAGGGAGCAGGACCCCCACGAGGAGCACGAAGGCTGTGGCCATGGGCCTGGGCATCAAGGTTCAGGTTCGAGGCTCTGCTGGGGATCCAGGGGCCCCAGTGATAAACCCCTTGCCGGGCACGCACCGGCGCCCCAGGGGCCCGCCCTGGGCCGCGGGTGGGGGGTGAAGAAGTTAATGGTCACAGGCTGCTCAGGAGTGGAGGCGGACTGAAGCCCTTTCCAGCACCGCCAAGGACTCTCTCAGGCCCTGGGAAGCAATGGAATAAGGAAAAGAGCTCCGGTGACACCCTGATTCAAGCCCTGGACAGGCTGGATTGTACATTTTAGGGGTCCTAGGGGCCTCCATGGGCATTACTTCCAAATTGAAAAAAAACCCACCTGTGAGGGACGCCTGGGTGGCTCAGTCAGTTAAGCGTCTGCCTTCAGCTCAGGTCATGATCCCACGGTCCTGGGATCGAGTCCCACATCGGGCTCCTTGCTCAGCGGGGAGCCTGCTTCTCCCTCTGCCTGCTGCTCCCCCTGCTTGTGCTCTTTCTGTCTCTCTCTCTCTGACAAATAAATAAATAAAATCTTTAAAAAAAAAAAAAAGGAAAAAAAACACCTGTGAAAGAAAATTTTGTTTTGAAAAATTATGCAGTAGATATACTGAAATGAAATGAGCTTCCTTCCTAACAGTCTGACTCTCTCTTTCTCTTTGTCCTTGGTGCCCCCAATTGCCCCCCACCCTGTATCTTTTGGAGGAGCTAGTGCCGACTTCTGGTGCTTCTCACGCCCTCTCCAGGTCCAGTCTTGTTGTCAGTAAGAATCAGGAGGTAAGACGAGATGGCCTCCAAGACCTAGGACTTGTCAGTCTTGATGAGCCGAATAATTGTCTAAGAATTTGTTTGTGAAATGTATGAAAGTCAGGGCTGCAGACAAAATGGAGGGGAGGAGAGAGGAAGACTCAGAAGGAAGAGGGGGTTAAGGGACAGTGGAATGTAGCAATCAGTGGAACTGTGGGGGAGGTAGGCCTTCCTCAGGATGTCCCTCTCCATGAAAACCCCACCTCACCTCACCTTTGCCCGCTTCTGCTTTTAAAACTTTGCTCTTGGGGCGCCTGGGTGGCTCAGTGGGTTAGGCGTCCCACTCTTGATTTCAGCTCAGGTCGTGATCTCAGGGTCGTTAGATTGAGCCTCCCATCAGGCTCCGTGCTCAGCGGGGACTCTGCTTGACATTCTCTCTCTCCCTCTCCCTCTGCCCCTCCCCCTGCTTGCTCTCTCTCTCTGCCTCTCTCTAAAATAAATAAATAAATCGTTTAAAAAATTTGTTCTTAAGAAGAGATGTAAGCAGCCCTGGCTTAGTAGGGGGGCTACAGACTTAATTATGCCCCTCCCAAATTCATATGTTGAAGCCCTGCCCCCCAGTGTGATGATATAGGTGGAGATGGGGACTTTGGGAAGTGATTAGGTTTAGATGAGGTCATGGGGGTTCCCCCCTAAGGGGTTTAGTGCCCCCATAGGAAGAGACACCAGAGGGGCACCTGACTGGTTCACTTGATAGAGCATGCTACTCTTGATCTGGGGTCATGAGTTTGAGCCTCACATTGGTGGTAGAAATTACTTTAAAAAAAAAAAAAAGACACCAGAGAGCTTGCTGTCTCTTTCTCTCTGCTATTCGAGGACACGGCACAAAAATGCAGCCATCTGCAAGCCAGGAAGAGGGGTCTCACCAGAACCTGACCATGATGACACCCTGATTTAGGGGTTCTAGTTTTCAGAACTGTGAGAAATACATCTCTGTCATTTAAGCTACTCAGTCTATGATATTTGGTTATGGCAGCTGGGCTGACTAATATAGGGGTCTTAAGGCTTTTCTCTGAGAATAACAGCCTCCACTGTACTCAGAGGGTTTTGGATCCATAATCCCATTTAGCTCTCGCTGTTTCAGTCAGGGTAATTAATACTCGCTGTCACAACAGAGAGCTCCTGAAATTTCAGTGGCTTGGCACAATAATGTCTTATTTACCACCATGTAAAATCTGATATGGGACAGAAGACCTCTCTTCCGTCTTGTAGCTGCATCATCTGGAAGACTGGCCTCCAGGGTCATGCTAGAAGGTGGAAGAGAGAGATGGAGGAAGTACACGGACACTTAAATGCCTCAGCTGGGAGTGACACACACCTCTTCCACTCACAGACCCTTGGCCAGAACTAGTCACATGACCTCAGCCTTCTGCAGGGGAGGCTGGGAAATTCAAGGAAGTCCCGGAGTATTCAGTGTATTCTATCATTTCTGCTGCATAACTCTTATCCTCATTTTACAGATGAGGAACCCAAAAGTTCAAGGCACAATAACTTGCCCAAAGAACACAATTAAGTCACAGAGCCAGATATAAATGCAGGGCATTCTAGCTATTGAGCCCAAGCTCTTACCACTGTCCCACCCTGTGGTAGGTGGCCAGAAGGCTTTGTTCCCAATAAAGGGATTCCTGTCATTACTGTGTCCTCTCGCTCCAGGAGTCGTGATCTACAGCTCTCTTCAGACCCATAGTCTGCTGCTTGGGGCAGCTAGCTACCTATCCACGAAGCTCACCATCTCTCCCAGCCCCATTGTGAACTAGAGGGGATCCCCAGGCACTCATAATTCTTTGTACAGAGTTCCCTCCTTCCCTGAAGTATTTGGTCATGCCCTTGTGAGTGTTAGAAAACTGGAAAATACTTTTAACTGCTCAGAAAAGGGCAGATCTGGAGGCAAGAGGCCAGCCACTCTGTGTCAGGATTGGCAAGCTGGGATTCTTGATCTGGGGTCCAAGGGCCCCTGGGAAGTTCACTGAAGGCCCTGAGGGGATGGTGGAGCCCCTGAAATTCTATGTGCCTGGCTTAAAAAAAATTTTTAAGACAGAGAACCCCTGTTCTCTGTCCCTTCACCTTCCTTCCTCTGACATTCTCCAGTGTCTTTCTTCTTTCCTGCACCTTTCTAGTGGTTTCCATGACAATGTTGTCACTGGTCTACAGCAAAATGATGAAAATGAGGGTAATGTAGGGTTTTTTGTTAAAGATAAATTTAAAGAATGCTTCTGTGTTCTAAAATTATGCCCTTCCTACTTTTTTGGTGTTCAAATGTGTTTTTATGAAACAATGGCAATAATACAATGGTAGTTTTGTTTGATTTTCCCTGTTGTTACATGGTTGTTATATACACATTGTTAATGTGCAAAATCTGTCAACCCCCAAAGTTTTTTGGAAGTTTTTTTTTTTAAGATTTTATTTATTTATTTTATTTATTTGAGAGAGAGAGCTGGAGGGGAGAGAGAATCTGAAGCAGACTCCAAGCTGAGCGCAGAGCCTGACACGAGGTTGATCTCATGACCAAGAGATCATGACCTGAGCTGAAAACAAGAGTCGGAGGCTCAACTGACTGAGCCACCCAGGGGCCCCAGAAGTTTTATCAGTCTGTGAAAATCCAAAATAAAATTCTGGAAAAAACTGTAGTGGAAATTGTCTGTTACTCAATTCATTCCTGAAGGAACTCTTAAGGTAATCTGGGGAGAATGATGAATAAGGAGGTGCCCGAAAGAGTTTGAGATGTGGAGACAGCCCAGCCAAAGCTTCCTAGAGAAGATGGGCAGTGGGAAATATTTGGGGGTGAAGGGGTGGAGACACCAAGGTCCTATGTGGAATGCCCAGGACAGCCCTGGATGCCAGCAGGAGGGGGCAGTGCTCTTTTTCAAAGCCTTGAAGAGAGACTAGGATTCAGGCAAGCTGAGAATAAAGGCCTTCCAATCAGGGGTCCAGGGTGCGCAAAGATTTGGAGGTAAGAATGAGCACAGCACAGTGAAGACAGGCTGTCTGCTTGTGGAAGGACATGGTGCAGTCAGGGCAGTCAGTGCTTTGGGAAACTTGCAGGGCCATGAGGGTAACCCCAGTTGAGGTGGCTCCTCAATGGACACATGGGCTGGTGGTGGCAGTGGGGAGATGGGGAATTGCTGGTTCCTGACAAATGGGGATGGATGTTGGCAGGCAGAAACACAGATACCCAGAATAGCCCAAGTTGTGACACGTGAGGATTGCTCTAGATCCAGGAAATGCTCCCCCAGGGGCAGGAGTGAGTCATGGACATGTTCCTTTGGCCAGGGACAATGCCAAAGAAAGGTTGCGTAGAAACCTGTGCCCACTGCCTCGCATTCCCCAAAAGCATTAGGCTACAGTTCATAGACCAATGAATTTTGCTTTTTTTTTTTTTACTAAAAGAGATACATTTTATACTGGTATTCAGACAACCAGTAGATATTGTTAACATCCATTCCAACCAGTTGATGTCTGTGTCATGCTGGTGGTTGAATATTTGGATTATCATCACTGTAAATGTGTGTGTATGTGTGTGTACACATATATGTGTGTATGTGTGTATGCAACTAAAGTTTCACAAAATAACACTTACATTTACTATATGTGATCTGTTCTGAGATTATTTATTCTATTCCATCTTTTAAAAATGTTGGTTAGGGGGCGCCTGGATGGCTCAGTCAGTTTAGCATCTGACTCTTGGTTTCAGCTCAGGGTTGTGAGATGGAGGCTCCCCACTCAGTGTGGGCTCTGCTTGGGATACTTTCTCTCTCCCTGTCCTTCACCCTCTGCCCCTTCCCCCACTCGGGCTCTCTCTCTCTCTCTCTAAAATAAATAAAATCTTTAAAAATGTTGGTTAGAATCCACCAAATTGATTTCACCACTCTATTGAGTCCAGCTGATTTGACTGTAGACATCTCTCAGTCTCCATTTGCCCACTGATTCATTCATTCACCAAACACTTAGTGACACATGCTTTATGTTAAGCACGTTATCATCAGGCTTCAGTTGCAGCTAACAGACACCACTGTACCTGTTCTAAGCAGAAAGGGATGTAAGACAGATAACTGGGGACTTACAAGGTCACTGAAAGGACTGGAGAAGTGAGATCCAGACTGAGCCTCCAGGAATGAAACCCCCAAAACACTGCAGAACTGAGCTGCCAAGGAAGCTACTACCTCAGTCTCCATCAGGAAGGTAGGAGTCAGAAGGCCATCACTGCGACCGTCAGCACCAGGACCACACACCTTAGCTGTGATCTAGGGATCAGGGAGCGGCTGCCAAAAATGACTGCCTGTGTCATGTCTACGATATCTGCCCTAGCCAAAAAAAAGAATGCCTCCCACACAAACCCTTCTGCCCCACTTCCCTCCGTGCACGTCAGTTCTTAGGCGGTGCATGCGATCAGTGACACCTAAATCACATCTGGAGTCCTGGGTGCAGTAGTCTAACGTTTCGCTTTCCAGCCCAGCTATACAGGAAGTCACACCAGGAGGAGGTGAAACAGAAGCTAAACAAGCCAACTGACAGCAGCTCCGCCCCACCCCCCAAGCCAGGGACAAAATGTCTGGAAGGGGTACAGCTTACCTGGTGTGAAGGTAGGTTTCTACTCCCTGTTGGAAAACTTCTCAAATTTTACAGCTGCATGTTGCTCTGAACACCAACCTATGCCTGATATTTCTATGCTTCTCTTTCATATGTATTTAATATGTTGGGTTTTTTAAAATCACAAATTTGTTGGTCAGGGTTTTTCCTCTCCTCCGGCAATTTGGTGAGGAAATCCCATGCCGCACAGCCTTCCCCCTTACCAACTGCGCTGTCCTTATGCACCCATCCTGGTCCACTCTCTGGAAGGTCAGTGGAAGCTGCTTTGTCACTTTCTTCTAGCAGCCATCAAGAGGGAATGCTCCCTCTGCTCTGTGCCATCATCAGCTTTGCTCACTGTAACTTGAACTTGCTCCTCCCCTCTCGACTGCCATGGTAATCATAGTTCCTCTCCCTAAAAACAGTTGCTTCACGGACAAAAGATGATATCTGCCACTTGTGGAAACCAAGGCAAGAGATGGTCCTGGGAAAGACAGGCAGATAGATGAGCTCACCTCCCCTTTCTGTGTCCCTTGATGGACCAAACTCGCTCTCCCCTCTGGTACCCAGCTCTGTGCTCAGCTGCCAGCTCCTATTTAAGAGGATACAATAAGAGCACTCAGAGCTCAATCAATGTCTGTCTAATAAGTAAATTGTAAAACAAATCACTAATAATGTAATCTCATTTACCAAGACAGGGCTATAGGATATACCAATAGGTGTAGACATGGTAAAAGAAACTGCAAAATAAATGGCTTAATATAAGACAGAGATTTATTTCTCTTCCATGTAACATTCCAAGCATACATAGTCCAGGGCTGATATGGCAGCTCCAAAGCCTCAGTGGCCCAGGCTGCTCTGGCATCTATGAGTATTGTTTTAATCAGCAAGGTCCAAGATTGCTTATCAAGCTGTTCCTGTTTCAGGCAGCAGAATGGAGAATGGGGGAAGAAAGGGTTTGAATCCTGCCTTTAAGGACTCTTCCATTCCTTTGGCCAGTCATAGTCACATGGCCAAACCTAGCTGCAAGGGAAGCTTGGAAATGTAGTATCTATTCTAGGCAGCCATGTGCCCTGAAAAAAATGAGGCACGGCAGCAGTCTAGCAGTCTATGTCGTGTGTGTGTTTGCCAGGGGTATGCTTTCTAATCCCACAAGGTAATTCCCATTCGTGCCCAAGAGTCCTGTCTCTAATCTCCTTAATCATGCAATCTCCATACCACACCTTCTCTACCTCCTGGACTCACATTTGACTCCAGTATCCCCCAGCATACAAGCACCCAGTGTGATAGGAGAATGGAGAGGCCTTACAGTGAGGATTCATTTGCCTTTGTCATTGTGAGCTCAGACTGACAGGGCTGGGCCAAACACAGTACCCACATTTACACCCCTTGGAAACAACAAATATTTGCCAGCCATGTGCCCAGAAGATGGCATTGGAGCTCTGCACTTAGCCTTGATGGTTTCCAGCCTTAGGACACAGGATTCGTTACATAGTGCCTCTTCCCTGCTTTCCAATAATGTGACCTGGGGTACCTCCAGCCTCGGCGAATTTCCCCTGAGGTTCCACCCTGGGGTCAAATCTGAGGAATCTGTTAACTCTCGTGGAAGTAGCTGAGGTTCTCACACTTGCTCTGACCACTTGGACCTTCTGGTGCTCTCTGTAGAACACCAGGAAATGGCCAAAGATATAATCCAAGTTCATGAACTCCGCTCTCTTTCTCTGCCTTCCTTCCCTCTTCTCACTCTATTGTATGTATCTAGGTCACTGCTTCTCAGACAACAATACATAAACTATTTTAAGAAATCACATTTCTGTTCTTCTATTATTATTTGTTTGCTCTGTTCTCATTCATTTTGAAATCTCTTACTCATCAGCAGATAAGCTGTAGTAAGTGCCAAACATTTAGGAGAAAAATATCTATTCACTTACTTTTTCCTCCCAATTAAGGAAAGACATGCATCACTTAGTTTTGGCTATGGGACTTCCTGGCCCAACTCAAGGAAAAGAGGTGTTTTAAGGTGGCAATGACTGAGAAGCTCTGGGGCAGAGGGTTAAGAGGAGGGGAAGACAGCAGAGAGGAAGGGGGACCTCCCAGGCTGGGGTGTTGATTTATCTTTTGACTTAGTGGGGCCAGGTGTCAGAGAGGAGGAAAGCTCTCTATCCACTCACTTCTTATTCCTCTCAAAGGAAACCATATCATGTTCCAGGACATTCAAATGGCTATAGTTTCTTGTGGGCAGGGATCACAGACATTAAGCTCCCACACTTGAGTGCACTGTTGCAGATTTTTTGTTCTCATTCTCATTTTGAAAGAAGAGAACCGACCCAGTGACTGGACCCACGCAACAATCATTTGTTATTTGTTACCTATCGTTGCATAATGAAATACCCCAAAGCTTAGTGGCTTAGCACATCATTTCTTATTTCACAGTCTCTGTGTGTCAGGAATCCAATCACAGTGTAGCTAGGTCCTGTGGCTCTGGGTCTCTCACAGGGTTGCTGTCAAGGTGTTAGCTGAGGCCGCCTTCATCTCCAGGCTTGAACGGGGTGGATCTGTTTCCAAGCTTCCTCAAGTGGTGGTTGGCAGGCTTTGGTTCCTTGCAGGCTGTTAGACTGACAGTCTCAGTTCTTCACAGGCTTTGGCCTGAGTCCTGCTCAGGTTCCTTGCCACATAGACCTCTCCATAGGGCAGCTTGTAGCATGGCAGCAGTCTTCATGAGCATGAGCAAGTGAAAGGCAAGACAGAATGGAAGCAAGATGGAAGTCATAGTCTTTTGTAATCTAATCTTAAAAGTAACAGTCTCGGGGCACCTGGGTGGCTCAGTTGGTTAAGCATCTGCCTTTGGCTCAGGTCATGATCCCAGAGTCCTGGGATTGAGCCCTGAGTCGGGCTCCCTGCTCAGCAGGGAGTCTGTTTCTCCCTCTCTCTATGCCCATCCCCCCGTTCGTGCTCTCTCTCTCTCTCTCAAATAAATAAAATCTTTAAAAAAAAAAGTCTCTTCCTTTGCCATCTTCTGTTGGTTAGAAGCAAGTCACTAGGTCCAGGTCACATTCAAGGGGAGCAGATTACACAAGGCATATTTGGGAAGTGGGGGTCACTGGGGTCATTTAGAAGGCTGTCTACCACACTTGCCATCTATTATTATTGGAGAGATATAAATGTTATATTTGCTGATGATTAAAGGATTCCTATTTCACAAAAGATAAATCAATCTCTCTCCTCTCTCTTGTTTCTTCACTCATAACAGCAACTCTGAAGTTCTTATTGCTTTGAGCTCAGGGAGCAGTTAGTGGTAACATGTGAGTTGAGAGAGAAGGAGAGGCTCTGCTTTAAGCCTTAGGACAAAGCCAGGGACCCCAGTCCGGTTTCCTTGAGAACACTGTGCCAAGATCCTGCTGGAAGTCATCTTGTGGGGACAGCTGAAGTTCCCTTGTCTTATAATTGGCAGTCTGGCTGGCTAACTGTCATCTACCAGCAAGCCAGCCCCTACCATAGTCCCATCTGAGGGAAACTGATTAGTTTCCTTTTTGGTAAAATTCTCTGCCTTCCTTCCCTCTTCTCACTCTATTGTATGTATCTAGGCCACTGCATCTCAAGCAACAATACATAAACTATTTTAAGAAATCACATTTCGGTTTTCTATTATTATTTGTTTGCTTCTTGCTCATTCATTTTGAAATCTGTTACTCATCGGCAGAGAAGTTGTAGTGAGTGCCAAAGTTTTCCCACCCTGGAGAACTCCCTCTCTTTCCTCTCCTCCCCCCTCCTCTTCAGAGATTCAATGCAAGCCCCTCTCTTCTATGAAGCCTTCTCAGAATCAACTGAAAAGATGGAAATTTCCTTGGAAATGTAATTGCCTGAAGGTAAAAAAGGTAAAGAAAAAAGCTAACCATCTGAGAGGAAGCCTGAGGGAAGAGATATGATGGCAACTATCAGCTATGAAATTTCTCTTCTTTGAAAGCGAACTTCTGTAGGGGGAGATAGATGCATCTAGCTGCTAAGCACACAGTAGGTATTCCATTAGTCCTGGTTGATCGATGCCACCTGGGGTGGTTCTTAAATGTTCTTAAACGTTCACAAATTCTTTGCCACTCTTCCCTTCAAAAGGTAGAGCCTAGGGGCACCTGGGTGGCTCAGTCAGTTAAGTGTCTGACTCTAGATCTCAGCTCAGGTCTTGATCTCAGGGTAGTGAGTTCAAACCCCGTGTTGGGCTCCACATTGGGCATGGAGCCTACTTAAAAAAAAAAAAAAAAGATTAAAAAAATTTTAATGTAAAAAAAGAGCCTAATTCTCCCTTCCTTAAATGTGGGCTGTATCAGTGAATCACTTCTAATGAATAGAATGTAGTGGAGTGATAATGTACGACTCCTGAAGTTAAGTCAGAAAAATTATTGCAGCTTTTCCCCGCTTTCTCTTGGATGATTCACTTCTAGGGGAAGCCAGAAACTGAGGCCCCCTGCCAACAGCCAGCATCAACCTGCCAGCCAAATAAATGAGCCATCTTGAAAGTGGATCCTCCAGCCCCAGTCAAGCGTTTGGATAACTGCAGCCCCGGGCAAAAGTTTGACAACAACCATAGCTTGACCGAATCAGCAGCGCCCAGCTAAGATGCTTCTGGATTCCTGTGAGAGCTAACAAATGCTTACTGATCTTTTAAATTGCTAAGAGGAAGAGAGCTGGAGGGACATTGCAGGAGGAAAAGGTTTTTGCTTCCTGGTTCTAGTGTGTGTAATTGGCAAGCTCCCGCAGAGCAAGCACCTTCACCAGTGCCCAGTGCCTGGAGCGACCAGCAGCACCAGCAGCTAGCATCTTCTCCTGGCACTGCCCACCTTGGGCAGTCGTGTAAGCAGAGTGCCTCCACCTCCTGCAGCGTTTGCAGCTTCTCCAGCACCCAGCACCTGCGGTATACTTGGCTTCTCCGGCATGAGGCTCCGGCAGCACTCACAAGGTCTTGAGCACCAGGCTTCTGCAGTACATAGAGGCCAGCAGCGCCCAGTGGGCAGCAGCTTCCGGGGTACCCTACTCAGGCAGTTTTCTAGACTTCTTTAAAAAAGATTTTTTAATTTATTCATTTCAGAGAGAGAGAGAAAGCATGTGCGTGTGAGCCAGAGAGCGTGAGCAGGGGGAGGGGTGGAGGGAGAGGGAGAAGCAGACGCCCCCCTGAGCAGGGAGCCCGATGTGGGGCTCGATCCCAGGACTCTGAGATCATGACCCGAGCCGAAGGCAGACGCCCAACCATCTGAGCCACCCAGGAGCCCAGTTTTCTAGCCTTTGATTTGGCACCTCCTTGTGAAGAACTCCCTGGCATCCTAGAGGCCAGATTTCTGGCAAGTTCCACTCTCATGAGAGTACAGCGACTTTTCTGCCATCTGGTGAGCCATAGGCTATGTTCTCAACAAGGTCTGGATTTCAGCTTTAGTGGGGGTGAGGGGTGTCTCTCCCTTGGGTGCCCTATCCTAAGCCTCAGCCCTGGGGGGTAGGGGCTGCTCTGACATCTACTATTCATGTATTCTTTACTCCTTACTAACCAAGTTTTTTGTTACTCTAATCCCCTGTTGTCATAAATAATTATATTAAAATTTCCCTGTTCAAATCACTGTGTGGTTTCTTTCTCTTGATTGGACCCAGAGTGACACGCTAAATTTGGTCACAGTTATACAGCAACAAATAACCGAACCACCCCTCCCCATCTCATTGCCCACTGCCAACTCCCCTTTCATTACCATCAGCCAATTTTCACCATGTGCCTATGCAGAGCAGGTTCTTCCCTCAAGGCTTTTATAAGGAGTCAGATATGACCTACTACAAAAAGAACAAAGTTTATAAGATCAAAGATTTAATTTGCCAAACGCTAAATGAAAGGTTCAAGTATGAAGTGCTGCAGGAAGCAGCAAAGGCCGGTTGAAGAAGGCTCCAGGCTGCAGTAGGACGTAATTCAACTCTGATGACACTATAGGACACAGCCCAGTGGAAAAGAGAGAAGGGCGCTGTAGCCAGGGGGAACACTGTACCAAAGGTTTAGAGGCAAGACCACACGTGGTAGGATTAGGTCAGCAGGGACTACTAGTTCACTCCAGTTTGGCTGGAGAAGGGATTTTATATGGTAGGCTAGTGGCAAGCAATATGACCAGATCCTGAAGGGCCTTAAATACAAAGCTAATTCATTTGGTGCTATCATGTTAAAAAAGGGGGCCAGTGACCATGTCTTTGAAGCTAAATCTCAACCTACTTTTGTTGTAAGTACAATTATACTTGTCAGATCGTGAGACTTAGCTTTGGGGCTGAGAAGAAGTTCACCATGACAGTAGGAAACCCCTGAATGTTTTTGAGAATGATGCAATGTGGGGTTCTGAGATTAGCCTGGAATGTGTTGGGCTGGAGAAAATGGAGAACAGAAGTAGAAAATGATACCCAAAAGTCCTGATGTAGGGAATAGGGTAGCAGCAGTGGAAAGTGAAGAACTTGGAGAGATGTGGGATGTTCGGAATGGCTGGTTGGATGTGGTGAGTTGAAGGTGATGCCCAATACTTAGCTGGTGACATGGAAACACAGGGAGCTGAATGAGGGGTAGATAGGATGATGTTGGCTTTTAACAAGTTCCATTGGGGTGACTGCAGTGTATCCAACAAGCAGGAAGGAACAGCCTCAGGCCTGAACTCAGGAGAGAGACAAGGGCTGATGATTCAGATCTGGTAGTGATGTCTACTCAGGGTGACAAGTCAAACTTTGGGAGACGGTGATGAGGCTGGCTCTCTGTTCAGCCTATCCTCATCAACAACCCTCCCCCAACCCACCCAAGGGATGAAGTCCTGGGTCAGGAATTCAGTGGGGACAAATATCCTCAAGTAGTTCAGTCCTAAATGGACTCCTAAAAGCCAGAAGCACTGTCTTTCTCACCTACCACAGATTCTGGCTTAGACTATGGTCCACTCCCGTGGGCCTCAGGCCAAAGAATAGGAAAGCAAAAAGCCCAAGACTAAGGGGTTCTAACCCTATTTCGGCCCCAGACCAATCATGTTATCTTGAGCAAGTCACTTTCCCTCTTTGGGTTTGTTTTTTCCTTCAGCAAAATGCCAGGGTTGGCCTTGGACTAGACTGTGGTTTTTAAATCCTGCCCCTGAAGAACAACAAGGTTCCATAGCTGGGCCAACATGTTCTTCCTCCTGAATCAAGTAGTAGCAGATGGAGCAGCTCCAATTTTAGGGTTTTCTCCATAATGTTTTCTTAAACCAGTAGCAACCACTACTGCTTGTTTTCCAGCAAGGGCTCACAGATAACACAATGAATGAACAAGTGGGAAATGCAATGAAAATAGGTGAAACCGGGAAAATCTGAAAATAGGTGACCATATTTTGTTTGACAGTCTTCTTGTTTCTGGAGACTTCATGGTTATGGTTTTATATTACTCACATAGTCACTCTGGTTTCTAAAGCTAAGTTCCAGTGGCATTTCAGGGTGCTTTCATAGAGGGTTCTGAGACTCCCCAGTGCCTGTAACCCAAAGAGACTGGAGAAACATCAGACTTGGTGCTCTAAGGACCTTTCCAGTGTTAATCTTTCACTCTCTCAGTCTTTGATCTTTGCACGCAGAACACTGCGCCTTACATTCATTAATTCCTATAATCCCCATATAATCCTCCCAACAACCTCATGACATAAGTACTATTATTATATTTATTTTACAGGTGAAGGGAGCACTGAGGCCCAAATAGGGTTAATGGCTTGCCCAAGGTCACACAGCTAGTAAGTGACAGAGCTGGGATTTGAACCTGAGTGTCTTATTCCAAAGCTCTCTCTTCCAGTATGCCTGTAGTCTCTGTCATTAATGCTGTCACCAAATACTTTCAGTTCTTCCTTGGACACATGGTAAGACTGATCTTCCCTACCCCCTTTGGCTAGTGAAATGTGAGCAGAAGTAGTGAGCATCATTTCTGGTGTAACTTTTAAGAGCCAGGGATCACTGCCACATTCCCTGTTCCTTCTCTAGGAGTTGAGGATACACAATAAGAGCCACTCTCAGCCTTGGGCACTGAGAGAAGATGATTTGGAAGAGACACCTGTCCCCCCACCCCCAGCTGACCTGCTAGGGGCTATGATAAAGAAATAACCTTGTCATTTTTTACCACTAAGATTTGGAGGTTGTTTGTTACTGTGGCACAGCCTAGCCCATCCTAAGAAATCCAATGCAATACCATGTCCTGTTGATTATCTTTGGTCTCAGTTCCCCCAAACATGCCTTCTCTCTGAAACTCCCTGAAAGCATTGGCTCCACATTCAAATTTGAAAAACAGCAAGAGGAGAAGGCAATCTGTCCCCAAAACAGGGAAGTGGGGATGTGTTTTGGGAGATGTGCCCATGCTTCACCATGCTCTGGGTAGGGATTATGCTGGATGAAATCTACACCCAGCCCCTGGAAGGCCCTAGACAGAAACTTCATCAAGCTTTTCTCCCATAGTCATTTATTGGCTCTCCTTAATTTTATTCCCCGCTATTGAAGTAGGAATGACTGGGCCGGCAGGAGGAGGGCCGGACTCCCACATCCTGGGAGCACTGCAGGCTGACTATGACCCTGCAGGCCTGGATCTGAACCTCCTCCTCAGGGTGGATGACCAGGGCGAGCAGCCGGTCTGCCAGTCGGGACTCATCCCCAAAGAGAGCTTCATGAAGAGATTGTTCATTGTAATGCCACCTCACAGCACGGTAGTGGGGTGAATTCCGGCCCTCACTTAGCCGCTCAGCAAACACCAGTACCTCGAACAGCAGACTCCCTGGCTGGGTGGACTGAAACAGGTTCAGGAAGTTGGAGTGCACCTGTGATGGGAGTAGAGCGACAATGGCAAAGAAATCCAAGACAAGTTCTGAGGTTCTTCTTCTTCCATCTTCCTATTGCCGCAACTCCCCAGTACACCCAAGTTTCAGATTCAACTGTATAGGAATTTTTTAGTTTTCCTTTCATTATCATTCTCTAACATAATTGCACTGTGGTCATAAAACATGAGAGATAGGATCATAATATTGATTCTGGGAAATTGGTTGAGTCAAACATTAAAGCTTAGCATGTGGCTGATTTTTATAAATATTTTGTGTGCTTGAGAGGAATATATGCTTAACTAATTGTAAAATGTTCTAGGTGTGTCTAATGGCTCAGGCTTATTTATATTATTCCCAGTAAATATACCCTTACTGGTTTTAGGTTTTTATCTATTAATTGCTGAAAAAATACATCTCCCAAATCTTCCATTGTGATGGTAGATGTGTCAATTTTTCCTTATAATTATTCAGCCATGAGAAAGAAGGAAATCCTGTCATTTGTGACAATATGGATGAACTTTGAGGACATTATGCTAAGTGAGATAAGCCAGACAGAGAAACGCAAATACTGCATGGTATCACTTATTGGTGGAATCTAAAAAAAAAAAAAAGAAAAAAGTCACACTCGGAAACAGAGTAGTAGGAAAGTGGTTGCTAGGGGCTGGTGGTGTAGAAGAAATAGGAAGATTTTGGTACAAGGGTATAAACTTTTAGCTATAAATTGAATAAGGTCTGGGGGTGCCTGGGTGGCTCAGTCGGTTGAGCGTCCGACTCTTGATTTTGGTTCAGGTCATGATCTCAGTGTCCTCTGAGATCGAGTCCTGTGTTGGGAGCCACACTGGCTGTGGAGCCTGCTTGAGATTCTCTCTCTCCCTCTACTCCTCCCCCTGCCGCTTGTGCTCTCTCTCTCTTAAAAAAAAAAAAAAAAAAAAAAAAAAAGATGAATAAAGTCTGAAGATCTAATGTAAAACATAGTGATTAAAGTTAATAACACTGTATTAGATAATTGAAATTTGCTGAGAGTAGAAACGTAAATATTCTCACACACAAAAAGATAAATATGTGAAGTGATAGATGTGTTAATCAACTAGATGGTGAGAATCCTTTCACAATGTATATATATATATCAAATCACCACTATGTACATTTTAAATATTTTATAATTCTATCTCTTCATTATACCTCACTAAAACTGAAAAAAAAGAAAAAAATTTCCTTGTCATTCTATCAAGTTTTGCCATATAAATTTTGAGGTTATGTTATTAGATTCATAGAAGTTTAGAGATCCTTTATCCTTTTTTTTTTATTTTTATTTTTTTTTTAGATTTTATTTATTTATTTGAGAAAGAGAGAGAGCACAAGAGGGGGGAGCGGGAGAGGGAGAAGCAGACTCCCTGCTGAGCAGGGAGCCCGATGCGGGACTCGATCCCGGGCTCCAGGATCATGACCTGAGCCGAAGGCAGTTGCTTAACCAACTGAGCCACCCAGGCACCCGAGATCCTTTATCCTTCTGAACTGTTATTATGTAGCGACCCTGTCTATTCCTAATAATGGTTTTTGTTATAAGTAATTTTTCTCTAATATGAAAATACTTACATTTACTTTTGTTTTATCACCTGGATTCGTGGCTCTCAGAGTTCAGAAAGCCCCTTAAAGGAGAACCCCCCTCTCAACAAAATTAATTCTCATTCTATTGGGAGAATTGAAGAGGGGATAGTTTTCAATATATCTAGTACAAAGGCAGGAAGAGAAACAAGACGATCTTGTTAGGACTAAGTCTGCCTGGAGAATCCATGATTCTTCCTTCCTCAGTATCTGAGTTGGTATCCATTAATCCTTCTTCAGTTCCTTTCTCACCTGGCAGTTGAGAATATCATACAGAAGGTCGTTCTTCTGTGCTAGGTAGCTCAGCAATCGTATGGCTTGTACCTGAATAAAAGAACGAGTAAAGCATGAGAAGGCAGGTAAATGTGGGCCTGAGCAGGGAAGGCACAAATCTCTGCTCCTCCCTCTAGGTGCTGTGCCACGGCTGGTAGGAGGGGCAGGGCCTGGGCCATGGTCCTTAGGCACCTGTGCCAGGATATATTCTGACTGCAGGATCTCCATCAAGGCAGGCATCACCCGTCGCAGCTGTGGATGTACATAGTCAGGCAGTGGGAGGCTGTTGAGGAGTCTGAGGCTGGCAACATGCAGCTCCGAATCCCAGATGGTGGAGATCAGTTCCAGTACCTTGACGGTGTGTTCCTGGGGGATTGAGGGGGTAGGGGGATAAGGGTCTGCTTTTATGTGGTGATCCCCACCACTATCCCAGCCTCTGAGTTCACTCTTCCCTCCCCCTACCTATGATGCCCAAGCCCAAACCCAGTAGACAACTCCCTTTAACTTACACTCTCAACATCACTTGACCTAGTTGGCCACACCTGCCTCCTTCCTGCACCTGGCTTCTCTTCCACAGACTTCTTTGCTGGTTCTTCTGCCCGACCTTTTCTTCTCTATCCTCCTCACTCTCTTAGTGATATTATCCAGACTGTGTTAAACACTGTTGATGCTGAGGCCTTTCAGATTTCTGTCCCTAGCCCAGACCTCTATGGGAAAACTCCAGACTCATATATTCCAGTGCCAATTCCACTTCTTCCCATAATGCTTTTTTCTTTTTTTTAAGATGTTATATTTATGTAATCTCTATACTCAACGTGGGGCTCAAACACACAACTCCGAGATCAAGAGTTGCATGCTCCACTAACTGAACCAGCCAGGCGCCCCTTCCCAGAATGCTTGCTAGACCTCTCAGAGTTAACACATACCCAGCCCCCAAACCTGTTTCTCTCACCACCTTCCCTGTCTCTGCTTTTGGTCACACCTCCCTTCCCACTACTCAGGTCAAAAATCTGTGGTCCGGGGGCGCCTGGGTGGCTCAGTTGTTAAGGGTCTGCCTTCAGCTCAGGTCATGATCCCAGGCTCCTGGGATCGAGCCCCGCATGGGGCTCCCTGCTCCGCGGGAAGCCTGCTTCTCCCTCTCCCCCTCCCCCTGCTTGTGTTCCCTCTCTCATTGTGTCTTTCTCTGTCAAATAACTAAAAAAAAAAAAAAAAAAAAAATCTGTGGTCCTCTTTAACTACTTTGTTTCTCCTCACACTGCTTTTCTAGTCCTTCAGAAAATTCCGTTGGCTCTACCTTCAAAATCTGTCAACAGTCAAGCTGTTCCTACCACCCCGTTCCAAGCCACCATCAGTTCTCACCTGGACTTCTGCAATAGCCTCCTGTCTCCCTGCTTCCATCCTCCCCTCTGCATCCACTTTCAGAACAGCAGACATGTCACTCTTCTGCTCAAGTCCCTAGCTCATTCAGGGTAAGAGCTCAAGTCCTTACAGTGGCTTACAAGGTCCAATCTGCTCTGCCGCTCTCCCCTCACAATTTCTTTGACCTTATCTCCTATTCTCTTTTTTGCTCCCACGGTTGACATCACAATGGTCTCTTAGTCATTCTTTGAGCATGCCAAGTACACACTTATCTTGTTTTTGCACAGCCTGTTTTCTCTACTTAGGATGCTCTCCCTCCAGATAGTCACAGCTCACTCTCTTACCTCCTTCAAGACTTTGCTTTAATGTCACCTTCCCAGTAAGGCCTTCCCAACCACTCCCTTTTTTAAGATGGCAACCGCTCCCCACCCAGCCTTCCTTATTCTCTATCTTTATTTCATTCTTCTCCACAGCACTGTCACGGGCAACTCACTTTTTATTTTGAAACTTTTTATTTTCGAATAATTATAAGTTCTCAGGAAGTTGCAAAAATAGCCCAGAGACATCCTGTGGGCGCTTCACCCAGATGCCCTCAATGGTTAACCTTATGTAATTATATACGGTATCAACACTGGGAAATTAGTCTTGGTACAGGGCGTGTGCACAGCCTTTGTCATTTTGTCACATATGTGGATTCACGTAACCATCACTGCTATCAACAGATTATTCCATCAGAGTTGTCCCCTCACCACAGAGATCTCCCTCACGGGACTCCATTATAGTCACATCTCCCCCCCACCCCCCCCCCCCCCCGCCCACCAAAACCAGCCCTCACGATTGGTAACCACTCATCTGTTTTCCATCTCTATATTTTTGTCACTTTGAGAATGTTACATGTTGAGTCCTACTTTGTGACCTTCTGAGATTGGTTTTTCACTCAGTAGAATGCCCTTGAGATCCAAGTTGTGGTATCAATAGTTCATTCCCTTTTATTTCTGAGGGTTCCATGGTATGGATTAGCACAGTTTAACCATTTATCTATTGAGAGACATTTTGGTTGTTTCCAGTTTTTGACTAGTACAAGTGAAATGGCTACAAATAATTGCATACAGGTTTTTGTGCAGACATGTTTTCATTTCTCTAGGATAAATGCTTCAGAGTGCAACTGTTGAGTTGTATGATAAATGTATCTTTCATTTTTTATTTTTTGTTTTTAAGTAGGCTCCATGCCCAGCATGGAGCCCAATGCAGGGGCCTGAACTCATGACCCTAAGATCAAGACCAGAACTGAGATCAAGAGTTGGATGCTCAACTGACTGAGCCACCCAGGCACCCTGATAGTTCATTTTTTAAAGAAACGGCCAAACTATTTTCTGGAGTGGGTGCTGTACCATTTTATATTCTCACCAGCAACATACGAGAGAGCCCATTTCTATCTTCACCAGCATTTGGTATTGTCACAAATTTTGAGTTTGGACTATTTAATAGGAGTATAGTGCTGTCTCATTGTGGTGGTAATTTGCATTTCCCTAATCCCTACTGATGTTAAACATCTTTTCATGGGCTTATCTGCAACTCTTAGATCTTCTTCAGTGCTGTATCTCTATGTCTTTTGCCCATTTTCTAATTGGATTTTTAAAAATATTGAGTCTTGAGAGCTCTTTATATGATCTAGATAGGAGTCCTTTGTCACATATGTGCTTTGCAAATGTTTTCTCCCTGTCTGCAGCTTGTCTTTTCATCCGCTTAAGAGGTTCCTCCACGAGGCATGTCTTTAGTTTTGATGAAGTCCAATGTATCCATTTTTTCTCTTACAGATCATGCTTTTGGTGTTATTTCTAAGAACTCTTCACCAAGCTCTAAGTCCCAAAGATTTTCTCTTTTGAAACTGTACCACCACCCCCATACCAGCTTCCTTATGGTCCTACTTTATTTTTCTCTAGAGTTAGTCTGGGTGGTGTTTCAGGCAGAGGGAACAGCAGGTGCAAGGGCCGGGGAGTGGGAGAGCATGAAACATACAGTGTGAATGGCTAGGGCTCGGGCAAGGAGGTGGAGGATCATGCACTTTATGCTGAGAGCCCTGAGGAATACCAAGCAAGGGGTTGATGGGATCAGATCCCTTTGGACAGAGTGGTCTGACTGAGAGAATGGGGGCAAGGTAGGTCCACTTTGGACATGCTGGGTTAGAGGGCCCCTAGGATATCTAAGTGGGGCAACTGGCCCTGGGGTTGGGGGAGTTCCCAGGCTATGGACAGAGATGCAGGAAAGCACATCTAGATGAAAACTGAGGCCAGTGAGTGGCTGCTTTTACCCAGAGAGAGAACAGGGATCAGGTCCCCAGGACACCCTGGGGAAAGTATTGCCCAGGCCCGCTGCATCAGAGTCTCCTGGGAGGCTTGTGAAAAACATAGCTCCCCTGCTGAACTAGACTCTCTAGGTGTGGGGCCCTGAAATCTTCATTTTTAACCAGCTCTGTGGGCAATTCTGATATGTTTGAGAATTACAGACTTATGGAAACTCAGAGACTTAAGGGATAAAGTAGAGGTGGCCAGCAAGTGGAGACCTAGAGACCTTTTTTTCCCAAAAAAAGTTTTTTTTTTTCCTTTCTATTTTTAAGTAGGCTTCACACTCAACATGGGGCTTGAACTCATGACCCCGAGATCAAGAGTCACATGCTCTACTGACTGAGCCAGCCAGGTGCCCCTCTCCAAAAAAGCTTGATGCAAAAAATCAAAGTGTGAAAATACCAAGTTTGGGGGAGGAAATATAATGCAACGGGAACACTCATGCACAGCCGGTAGAGCGTGTAAATTGATACAATCCTTCCTGAGAAGTCGGGCATACATTTTCACCCAGCCATTCTACTCCTGCATACAGATCCTAGAGAGTCTCTTATATCCTCAAGGGAGATGTGTACAAGAACACTCATGGCACAATGTGGAAACAATTTCAGGGCCTACCCATGGGCAAATGGATAAATAAAATTGCAGGATATTCATGAAGTAGAATACTATACAGCGGTGGGAAATAAGGAAACAGAGCTATCCACACCAATAAAGGTGAATCTTTCAATGTTGGGGGGAAAAGGCAAACCACAGAATACAAACTGCATACTTCCAGATATATGGAGCTTAAAAACATCCCAAACTACATTTTGCCCATTCATTTATTATCTGCCTTGCCTTGCTGGAATATGATACCTGAATATATGGCAAAACTATACAGAAAATCAAGGAATTGATGCACAACATGCAGGAAATAATTGCCTCTGTTTGGGGGAGAGTTTGGGATTGGGGAGGGGCATCGGGAGCATCCAACCTGTTGATCACATTCTATTTCTCAGCCATGCATTTTGTTTTATAGTTCTTTCCACTGTACACATATAAAATGTAAGTTTTCAATATTTTACTTATTTTTAATTCAGGAGAGACCATTTGCTAGAGGGAAATTTGGAAGTCAAGGAAGGAAGGGGGGTTCTTTTTTAAGATTGGAAGGATTAGAGCATGTTGAATACTAATGGGAAGGAGTGGGGGGAAGTCCATATCAGACAAAGAGGCTAATTAAGGAGAGAGGCTATTAAAGAAGGGGACGGGATCCAGGACTGAGACTAACGTTGACCCTAGACAGGAAGAAAGCCATTTTTTCATAGCATTAGCAGGGAAGGATGGGTGTGGAAACAGGTAAGCCTGGGAACATTTCGTGGCTTATATTTTCTCTACATGGTGATAATGAAGGCATCAGTGGCCAGCCACCAAGTATCAGACCAACACAGCACGGGGGGTGGTATATCTGATCCTTGTCCCTGGTTCTAGGCACAGAGCTCCTAAAATCCATGCATTTGTGGGGTGCCTGGGTGGCATAGTCGTTTGGGCATCCAACTCAGTTTCGGCTCAGGTCCCATCTCAGGATTTTAGGAGCTCAGCACAAGAGTCCGCTTGAGATTTTCTGCCTCTCCTTCCCACTGCCCCTCCCTGTGTGCTGTCTCTCTCTAAAATAAAATCTTTTTTAAAAAATCCTTGCAATTGCCTGATAGAAGGGCCCTTTGTTATTCATAATAAGCTCCTCTCAGTTACCCCAGAGCTTATGCTGATTAGGTGACTCTTGGTGGATGGTAGACAGCTTCCGGATGGGGGCGCTAATGGCCAGAAAGGCCAAGCCATGATTAGAGGGTTGAAGAAGGAAGGGAGGGGTTAGAGATTGAGTTCACTCACCAATGGCCAATGATTAATCAATCACGCCTACATAATGAAACCTCCATAAATACCCGTAAACGACAGGGCTCAGCAAACTTCTGGGTTGGTGAACACATCAAGGTGCTAACAGGGTGGCTTGCCTAGAGAAGGCCCAGAAGCTTTGCACCCTTTCCCCAATACTTTACCCTACATGACTCTTCCATTTGGCTGCTCCTCAGTTGTGTATTTCGTAATAAACTGGTAAATGTAAGTACAGTGTTTTCCTGAGTTCTGTGAGTCATTCTAGTGAATTACCAAACCAGAGGAGGAAGTCCAAATTTATAGCCAAATGTACTGGCACTTGTGACTGGCATGGGAAGTGGGGGGGGGGGGGCGTCTTGTGGGACTGTCCTTTGTCCTTTACCTGTGGGACCTGCACTCACCCTAGGTAGACAGTGTCAGAATTGAGTTGAACTGTAGGACACCCCCATTGGTGATGTAGAATTAGTTGATATCAGAAAGAACCTCAGTGCTTTCTGCTGTTTGGGGCTCAGAGATACTCCTAGCACCCCAGTTCAGTTTCGGCCTGAGATTCAAAGATTTATGACCCTTGAGGACAGTCTCACTTAATTACAAGGAAAAGCATATTTCTGGATTACAAACACAGACCCAAACAACTTCTGGAACATGACCATTTATCCTATGCCCATTAAAGAACCCATGGACTATGGACATCCTGGGCGCTCTACCCCACCACTTGCCTCTGGACTCACCTGGATTTTAAGCCTGAATTTTCTGATGCCAGAGAAAGCTTTAAGTGTGTTCAGAGCTTGGATTTTGACACTGTTGTCCTTGTCATCCAGCATGGAGCCCACCAAGCTGATGTCATCAGTAGTACAAGAAGAGGCCTAGAGTGGGCCAGGAGAGACGGAAGAGGCAGGAGAAGCGGGTGTCCTGGACCCACTGCCCCCCATATCACCAAGACCCCTCAGCACCAGCCCTCCCGCCATCAGCCAGAGAAACAGGTCCCAGGACAGGGTCTGGCCAGCCAAGGGGGTAAGGATCAGGTGTAGCCCCCAGGGGTTGGGCTGGCTGGGAGGGACCTCCGGCTGTCTTTCCCTCACCTCAGCCTCCAGCAAGTACACACAGCGCGTGATACTGTGCAGGATCATGCTCTTGGCGTACTCATCCTGTTTGTGCTCCAAAGAGTTGAGGAGCCTCCGGAGCTCACCCGAGTCCCGCCCGTGCCGCTCTCGCTCGACTGCCAGGCCTAGACAGCCACCCCAGCCCAGTTCAGGCTGTGGACTCAGAAGTGATCAAAGAATGGGGTTGGGAAGTGGGGGAGAGGGACCTGGGGACAAGGCTGCCTTGCCTTTTCTGAAGGGGCTTCTTGCTCTATGCAGGACCACCAAGTACAGCTGAGCCGTGTGTGTGGCAGGAGGGGTGCTATGTCTGATGAGGTATCATTCAGATCGTAAGTGTCCTAGTTTTGGATATTTACTATAACAATTTTCTGGCCTACGGCAGTCATGTATCCTATCTCATCATAATCAGTACATGGCAGTGATATCCCAACAGACGGCAATAACACATCTTGCAGAAGGGTGCCTTTTTCTACTTTGCACAAAGTTGTCGTGTGGACTAGTGGAGGCTCTGGGCATGCAGGTGGCCCAATGTTCCCTTAGGGAGAACTGCTAATGCCAAGCCTCCGAGCAGGGGCATCCTGGGAGCTACAGTGAAGGCAGAATCTGGAGACCTGCCAAATGAGTCCTGAGGATCCACTCAAGTGCCAGCTAC
Organism: Halichoerus grypus; assembly: GCF_964656455.1. NCBI lineage: Eukaryota > Metazoa > Chordata > Mammalia > Carnivora > Phocidae > Halichoerus > Halichoerus grypus. The sequence goes on from NC_135720.1 coordinate 112,742,594, forward strand.
TCCCTGGGGACTCTGAGCTAGCATCTCTATGGTGGGTTGAGGCAGATGGAGAAGAGGAAGGAAGGACAGAGGAACTTGGAGGAGTCACCTTTGGGCCCTCCCACACTGGAGGCCTCGGGAGCAGGTGCCTCCTGGGGCAGAGCCCTCTCCCCAGGGCCCGTACACTCACGGGCGATGCAGATGGGTGAGGCAGTGTAGAGGGGCGGCTGGCATTTGATACCAGCCCTGATGGCCTTGTAGAGCAGGTAGATGAACCCAGCACCTGTGGCCAAGCCCACTACACCTTTTCGGATGTCCATTTGCCCCAGGTACTGGGGGATGCTCATACCCATGTCTTCAGTGTGGCCTTGCGCCCGGGTGGGAGCTAGGCCCAAGGCACCTGGCAAGGGCCTTCTGGAACCAGAACTCTGGCAGGGCCAGGAACCAGGATACCAGAATCAGAACCTGGGCAACAAAGGAAACCGGGGAAACGGGATAGAGGGCGGTGATCAGGAAATGGGGCAGCCAGGAGTGCTGGGAAGGGGAGAAGGTTCAGCTTCAGAGGCTGTCGGAAATGAAGCTCAAGACTATGGGAATAAAAAGTCTGGGGGGGGGGGGCAGGAAGGTCCTTCACATCCCCTTTTCCTTAGGGAAGCCAGGTTGGTTGGGCCCCAGCAGGCAGCGCTAGAGGCTGATTTCCTCCATTAGAGGGCAGCAGAGGCCCGATTTCTGGGCTGGTTCCTTTGGAAGTTTCTGGGAGGGGTGTTTGGGATGTGCCCATAGGCAATACCATTCTCTCACTCTCTGGCCTCCCATCTTTGATTTCTTCACCACAGATTCACTGCTGGGCCTCGGGGTGTTTCTGCAGGCAGGAGCCCCGTCCATCAAGGGGAGCACTTTATGAAGTTTTGCAGTCCTCAGGCAAACCCATCATCTTCCAGAAACTGTAGTTCCCCTGTAGTGGGTAGGATCTACCTGTCTGGCCAGAAGCTCTTGAGGGCAGCTCTCTCTGCATCTCCAACATCCAGTAGAGTCTTGCACTTAGTAGGTGCTCAAATCATGACTTCTGTTATTCTTTGAGGACTTGAGGAATCTGGTTACTGGGGTTCCAGGCCCATTTAACCAGTGTGACCCTGGAGGAGCGACTGCCCTTGCTGGGTCACAATCTGTGACTGTTTGCAACCTGGGGGGATCCACATTTACCATTCTATAACTCCAAGATTACAATTTGGGTAGATGTATGCCTCTACATGATGGGGGCCTAAATCTGGGAGTACCACAGTCCAGTGCCCCGCACCCAAGTGCTCGGCACCCCACCCCACGCCATCCCTACAGGATGAGATGAGGCCTGAAGGCCTCCTGTGGAGTCAGAAAATGCCACCATCCCAGAATCATGAGAGTCCACCTTTGGAGGACTTGGTCTCCCCCAATAGGATGGGGCAGGTGAGAGCAGACCCTTCTCTCTTTCTCCCCTTCCCCACTTGTCCCCATACCTGTGGCCTCCTCGTACAGAACAGGGAGGTGACAGGCCCTGAGCCAGGCTCAGGCCCAGGGCCAGCATGGAGCATCGTTGTACCAGAATAGGTCTTCACCTGCCTGGCTTTGAGCTCCTGTTGGAAGGTTCTAGGTCATGGGCTACACCTGGGCTTGAAGGAGGCGGGGAGATAGGGAAATAGCATCCTCAAGGCTGCTGCAGCCAGCCAGGCCTGACTGCTCAGAGCCTTCACCCATCACACCCCAGGCTGTAGGCAACACTCCCAGGTGGCTGTTCTTTTCCTTTCCTCTCCACTGTCCTCAGCCCTCCTCAAGCTCATTTGTAGCACTCAACCCAGGCCCAAGGTGGATGACTACATGGACTCTGCAAGGAGGGGTAACAGAGGCCCATGGATGCCCCATCAACTCCAGGCAGGAAATGGCTGCCTGATGGGACTGCTTTAGGTTCCAAGGCTACCCTAGTGGATCTGAGGACAGGTCCTTCAGAACAAGGTTCCCGCCCTTCCCTTTCCCACAGCTGCTGACCTCTCCAGTCCATGGACTTGATTCTGCAACCCTCTTTTCCTAAGCAAATGCAGTGCTCACCTGTTCTTTAAAAGCTTCCAAATGAGTGTTCCTTCTTGGCTTTAACCTAACTCCTTCCTGCTACACCTAAAGCCCACTTCTTCTGGTTCTGCTCTCAAATGATGCAGAGGGATGAAGAGGCCGAGGCCATCCCCAGAGTGATATTTCATTAGTCCACAGCACAATGTAAAAAACACAGAGGGAAGTCCATTTGTTGGTGTGAAGTCAATGACTGTCCCTTCTCGGGAATGACTGCTTTTGATTTATATGAGGTCTTTCTTATTTTTAGAATTCAAATGCACTTGCTTTTATTAAATGATGGTGCTAATAGATGATAGTTGTGTTCTGAGTGTTCTTAGGGTGCATAAATTAAAGCTGCAACTTTGTAGGCACGTGGCTTTTGTTTTCTTGCTTTGTTTCGTCTGTCAAATCCAAAGATCTGGAATCACTGACTAGAGAGAAGTCTGAGATTCCATATACACACAGTCAGCCTCCAAGTTTCTTACCTGTCCTCACCAAGGCAAAAAGACCTGGGTTGCCCGAGTGCACACCCCTCTGTCAAGTGCACTGGCTTTCTACATTCAAAGCTGATGTTCCCATCATGGTAAGTGCAATTTACTTTAGTGAAGGAGAGTGTGGGCTCTCGCCAGACTGCCGGGGTTCAAAACCAGTTCAGCCACTTAGCTTTGTGCTCTCTTTGTACTTGACTTTCCTCACCTGTAAAATGGGAATAATAATGTCTGCCTCATGGGGTTGTTTGTGAGGATTAAGTACTTGAAACAGTACCCAGTATGCGGAGCCCATTAAATGTCAACTGTAATAATTATTATTACAAGCAGGTTTCACCTAGACAAAAATGTTGGGTGTGGGAAAACAGTGAATACACAGATGGTGGGCCTCAGTGACATCCGAAAGACACATTATTCTTCTGGTCTACCCCTCCCACTCTGCTCTTCTTCAGACTAATCCCTCTCCACAACCCTAATCCACTTAATTGCCTTGAGCAACTCTGGAGCCCTCTTTGAAGCCCTCCCCCCCAAATACTTACCAGCCCATTCCCCAGCAATGAAACCTCAGACTCCCAGCTCTGGTAATGAGTGTTTCAGCCTAGTTAATTAGAAAAGCCTAATACGCTACTGGGGGCCTACCCTGCAAGACACAGTGCTAGGCCATTATGGTGGGTGATTCTGGAGAGGGGCGGCGCTTGTATGCACAGGAGAAGCCAAGGGGAAAATAGCGTACTCTATAGTGAAAAGCTCACTGGAGTCCCTGTGGGCTTGGGTTTGGGCAAATTCCATAATCTGAGCCTCAGTTTCCTCCTCCGGAATACGGGTCTATTGACACCTACAGGAAGTGCGGCTGTCAGACTGAAGGAAAGAACGTATGTTGTGACTCTCGGTGAACGGGGGTGGGGGGGGCAATCCATACCTGCGAGCTCCCCCTCCACCCCCGGTAGAAAGCCAGAAAGTAGAGAGGCGAAAGGCTGGGGGTGCCGCCCGTGCCCTGACATGGACCCCACACTCTCCGAGACCGTCCCCTCCCCAGCTGGCGCTTACCCCGGCCTAGGAATCAGATTCGGGGGCCTCTTGTGAGCTCGTTACTCCAGCGAAGGCGTGGGGACGGGGAGAAACGCGACGAAAGCACTGGGAGCGGCGCCCCCAGAGGAGGAGAGCCGGGTGGGGGGGCGGAGGCCGCGCCTTTCCCCGCCCCGGGCCTCCCCCACTCTTGCCCCCCCTCCCCGGACTACCTCCTCCCCAGGCGCGCATCCGGCGGCGGGCACAGGATGTTCTTTCGCTCCCGTCCCCCCCGCCCGCCCCCGCTCTCACTTTCCCTTCGCTCCCTTCCCCCACTCCCGCCGCGCCCGGCGCCGGCACCTTGTTTAACCCCTCCCCTCCCGCACTCCGCGGCGCCCCGGCGCCCCCTGGGCTCCCACCCTTCCCGCCTACCCCCCAGGACGCGGAGCGTGCCCTAGGGCTGCCCGGGAAGGGGCGGGCCTGGGCTCAGCGCCGGCCCGCGTTCTCGGGATCCATTGGCCCGGCGGGGGTGAAGTGGTGGAAGGGAATCCCAAAGGCTGAAGCCGGCATTCTCCGGACCCCCGCCAGTTCAGCGGCGCCGGGTGGGCTGGCCGCCCTCGAGCGAGCCACGCGCCTGCGGGAGGGGGGCGGCCAGGTGGGCGTGGTTAGCTCCAGGCCCGGAGGCGGACGGTAGGGTCGAGGACCCCAATCTCATCCTCTCCCCAGGTCGGGGTAGGAAGGGGCCAGGGACTCCGGGAGAGGATGGAGAGAGGTCACGCCCCTCACGCACACGTCACTGTTTCCAAGGCAACCGAGGGCGGGGAAGCGGGCAGGAGAAGACCTTAGAGAAAGGAGGCTACCCGAGGCTTTGGGACCCGGGTGCGGGTGGGGAGGCGGCGGGGGCGGGCTTTTCAATCTGTTTCTCCACTCGCTGCTGCTGCAAGAAACTGAGGGGAGGACCGGTACTGCTCATTCAACAAACGCTCATTGAGCTTGAGCTCTGCTTGGCGCCCTGCTTAGGCGCTGGGCTACGGCGGCTGGGGATCCGAACCCTGCCCTCACTCGTCATTGTGCGTTAGGGTAGGATGGCCTTGCGCTCCGGGTCACGTCTGTGGAACCGGTGTAATGATTACTAGTATCCTTTTTCACGCTTAAAAGTGTTCCAGTATGGGGGGGACTAGTTAAGGAACTTTGTCCCCCAATACAGGAAAGGCTCCAACCATACAGGGAAGGAAGACAAGCCATTGTCTGATCAGTATGCAACAGGCACTTTCTTGCCCCTTTGTAGTCTCTGTGTAGTCTTTGCACCTCGTTCTGCAAAGTAAGTATCACTAGCGACTTTTATAGATGAAGAAACTGGCTCAGGTTGAGAGACTTGCCCAAGGCCAAACAGCCAAGTATTGGAATCCAGATCCAGGTTTACATGGCCTCCAAAGTTGGAGTATCCTACCTCATGCTTCCTTCTCAAAATAAATAGATTATATTAAATAAGCAAATGAGAGATTCTATCACTGCTGTGAAGGAGCTTATAATCTATGGGGTTGAAAATACTACAGGACATAAGTAAGCAACAGAATAGAGAAGAGATTGAAGGCAGCTCCTAAGGCTCAGAGGGAAGCTGACAAAATGATCAAAACTGGGTGGAAATTATCAGAGCCTTCCTGCAGGAGGTAGATTTTGAAGTGCTGGGGCCAGGATCACGGGGACTGTGTGTGTGTGTGTGTGTGTGCGCACGCGCCACGCGCACGCACAATGCAGTGCCAAGAAAGAACAATCTAAGGGCATCAGACCAGGGACCAGAGCTACGCAGGCTGGACTCTCCAGTTGTGAAAAGATCCCTCTGTAAACCCGAAGTCACTGGTTGGGCCACTCACCTTTCGGCCTTCCCCCCTCCTCTGTGGGTTTCGTTTCTTAGGGAAGCTTCCAGCAGGGCAGCTGCACTCATTCCACTCTGCACTCAAAGTCTCTGCAGTTGGCATTTGGCACAGACTCCTTGACGTTAACTTGGATGTCAGCTTCTCCCTTCCCCCCCCTCTCTGAAGATTTGGTAGATAAAAAATTGTGACTTTTCAAAACCAAAGGGCCTGAGCAAGTACCAGGAACCAACAGGTTCGATGGGAATGGGGAGACCGAGTCAGGAGAGAAAGAGGAGAAAGCACAACCAAGTGGGTTGGTCACTTGACTAACATCTGCTGCCCTTCTGCTAGGTACCAGGCCCAGAGCTCGCCTCTGTGATCTGGGCACACCACGAATGAGTCCGGGTCCCTTCATGTGGAACACACAGCTGAGCAGCTGGTGTACCCAGTGTGCTTGGTTGAGGAACTTGAAGCTGAAAGCATACACAATAAACAGCGTTTGAGAAACATTATTCCAGTAGGCTAGGCAAGAGAAAGGAAAAACGTAGGTCAGAAAAGTGTGGCAGAGGCTGTGGGAATTTGAGCCAAAGGTGGAACCTATGGGGATAGAGAAGAGGCGAATGAGAAAAATAAGGAACAATAAATACATCTTGTAATAAAAACAACAAAGGGAGGAATTTGGTAGATCAGGTATAGGATGGTTGAAGGAGAGAAAATAGTTAAAAATTAACCCACCTTCGTGGTGAGTTTGGGGGATGGGAGAGTCATAGTGGGCAATGGGGAAGAGCTGGTGTGAGCCACATGAGGACGAGTTCAGTCACTTCCAGGTCATGTGAGGGCAGGTGTTCCGTGGGTGACTGGACTTGGAGATAGGGAAGTCCAGAAGGGCAGTGGGCTGCCTTGTGAGAATATCCCTGTCACCGTACGTATGCAGACAGCTTCAGAACAATGACTGACCTGGGATATCATGGACAGATTTCACACATTAGGTAGAAGGTTGGAGTTGATGACAGTTAAGGTACCTCCTGGCTGGGAGACTCGGTAAGCACTGGCTGGGTGAGCACGTATATGGGAAAAATGACTATCTGTGTGGGAAGGGGGTCCATGGCCCAGGCCTGCATCAGCATCCATCTCCTCAGAGGATGCCAGAGATGCCATCAGATGGCCCAGGGGCATGAGACCCAGGTGAGGCACGTCAGCTGCCTGGGGTCCCTCCCCCAGCCCCACCCTCCACAGCCCTGGAGCCCAGGCCTGCACTGGCTGCCAGGGCTTTCCTGGAACTCAGCAGAGGACGGAGCCCCTCCCTGCCAGCCCTGGCACACTCCAGGCACAGCGTGTCCCCTGGGGCACCTAGCAGACACCCCAGGAGGCTAGGGTGTGGGACAGGTCTCCGCCTCCAGGAAGAGTCCTGCTCTGGGCTGCCATCTGAGCTCCCTGCCCTGGGCTGTCAGCCTCAAAGTGGCCCCACCAGGACAGCAGGCACAGAGGAGGAAGGAGAAACTTTGTGGCTGGGTGGCAGGATTCATGGGTCTTTGTTGTGGCTTTGGGTGGGAGGGTGGGTAAGGCAGAGAAGCAGGGTCTCAGGCTTCAAAGCACCTCCCCACCTGTTTCTCCCTCCCTCTGAGGAAATCTTCAGGGGCCTAGTGGTTTTGAGGGGAGGGGAGGGGACAGGAAGAGACTCTAAACTCTGGGTCAGCCAAGGACAGAGGTGGGGGAGATCTTCTTGCCCTATATCCCATTTCTCTCAGCATCCTCTTCCTGTGCTCCCCACCACCCTCGAACAAATTTCTACCCCCATCTGCCGCGACGAGTTACATCCCCCACACCAAGACCTCCAGAGGCCTCCCAGAGTGGTGGGCTTTGGGGGAAACGGGACTTGTACACAGAAGCTGCAGGCCGGGCCACACCTGCCCAGTGGCTGGAGGACAGCGCCCCTCCCGGGTGGGCCGAGCCTGCTCCGCTCGGGCTGGGGGCCGTGCGACGCTGGAAACGCAGCGGCGAGAAGGCAGAGGGATGCGCAAACGGGCCACGTGGAGGTCCCGCGCGGCAGGCAGGGGCGGGAACAGGGGAGCCGGTCGTGCGCCCGCCTTCCCCCCTCCCGCCCCCCAGTCCCCCCACCCCCCCCCCCCCCGCTCGAGGAAGCCTCCGAGAGTTGGGTCGTCGCTGACCGCAGGCTGCAAGAGCGGTTGATCTGGTGAGCGAGCACACCCACTTACCCAGCTGCTGAGTCAGGCTGTTCTCGCTCCCCGCTCGCCCGCCCGCTCGGGACATTGTGTTCCAGCCCCGGCGCGCTGGCACCGGGCCCAGGCGCTCACACCAGCCTCCTCGCCCTGTTTGTGCTCGCGGCTTGCGCTCGGCGCGCAGCCTCCCCGCCGCCGCAGCCCTGCGAGTGCGCGCTGGGGCCGGACTAGGGGCGGCCGGGGGCCGGTGCGGAGCCCCGGAGACGCGCGCCCGGCCGGCGGGGGGAGGGGGGCGCCGCCCAGCCCGGGCTCCAGCCTTACAGCACTCAGACCTCTCCATCCCCCACCTGCATCCCGCTGTGGAAGCCCAAGCGTGTGCGAGGCCCGAACACCACAGCTGGCGGGGGCGGGGGGGGGGCAGGTGTTGGTAGCTCCCGGAGGGAGACGGAGCCGCCCAGGCTGCCGCCCGGCCCCAATACCGCTCGGTCCAGTCCGGAGGATAGCTGCGAACGCGCCAGCCCCACACTTGGAAGACCTGGGATGCAGTCACGTGACAACGGAAGCCCGCTGGAGGGGGCCAATGCGAGCGATCCCCCGGAGGAGCCTCCACGGGCCTCGGACCCCCTTCCCGGACCGCTCTTCACACCAGCCTGGAGACTCCAGGGATTCCCAGGGGCTGGCAAACCAAGCCCAGCCCTCTGGGATAGCTTGGGAAACCCCTGGCGGGGCGCCAGGACTACGAAGAGCCCAGGACGGCGGGGTGGAGGAGACGACCCCAAACTGGAACGTGACACCTCCCTTTGTTCCAGCCCCAAACCCGGATTTATTCAGAGCCATGTTTTCTCTTTACCCATCCGTCTACAGAAAGACGTCATTGAGTGCAGTTCCTGAAGGTTCCACCGTCTCCAAACCGAGGAGGGGACAAAGGACTTATCTCCTGAGCACCTACCATATGGAAGGCTCTGTTGGGTCCTGCTAAGGACGTCATTAGAAAGTTGAAGACACAGTTCTGAGAGCCCTTTCATCTCCCACCTTCCAGCCTCCACAGTGTGCTGTGCCATTTCTCCTGCCACCAGCGCCCATCCTCCGAGTCTATCCATCTCTTAAGCTCCAACTGCTAAAGCCTGCTTGAAACAGCGCCAGCCAAATCTGATTCCTCTCCCCTCCCAATGCCCAGCACATTCAGTCTGTACCTTTCTCAGGGCACAGCGTGTTGCCTGTCTCATATTCTAGTGATCTGTTTACTAATCCTGTTCTTCTAACCAGATTAAAAAGTCCTTGAGGCAGAAACAAAGTCTGCCTCTTTGAGGCCTCCCCCCATCACTTGAGCTCATCCCCCACAGGCCAGGCTTGGCACTGGAGTTGATGTTCAGTAAATGTTGGGTGTATTGAAATGATTTCCTGCCCTTGGGCAGATTGCGGACCAGTTGAAGAGACAAACACACAGCTCGTGAGGTGAGGTTAAATAATAACCCAAGGCAGCAGGTGGTGAGTACCAAACGTTAAGAGCTATAGAGACTCAGGAAGGAGGTGGTGATATGGGAGAAAGATCCCAGGAGGTTCTAGGCCTTGAGCTGTGTGTGTGGAGGAGGAGAGACGAGGCGTGGAGGTGACTCATTCTAGTTGACATCACCAAAAGCCAGCCTCCGTGCTAGCCACTTTCCATGCATTATCTCTAATATTTAGATGGGGGAGGAGGGTAGGTTTGGAAGGAGTGGAGGGGCTGGTGCCCGAGTCAGACCTGCCCAGAGCTAACCGGAGCATAGAGGCAGCCTTGGATCTGGGCTCCCCACCCTCGGTTCCCGGGCACTGCCTGTTCCCTGGCCTGCCACGCCTGCACAGTACACCCAAGAGAGCTGCCCAGTGCTGCCCAGCTCTGGATGCACTCTGGTCCCACCCTGGTGAACAACTGGCTGTGTGATCTTGGGCAAGGCACTTCCTTCCCTACACCTCACTGCCCATCTGGCCCTTCCTTGCAGGGCTTACCGACTGGGACTCTGTGAGTTAGTGTCCCAAGGGATGCTTGCCACCTCCCTCATGTTACCTGGGCTGCTGTGGCTGCCTACATTCCCCACCCCCCTGCCAGCCCTCTCTCCCTCCCCCACGCACAGCTCCCTCCCAGTCTGGAGCTGCTGAGAGGAACACTGGGTACAGAGTGTGAGCAGGGATAGTAGGTTTCCTGTGGTTGCAAAAGGAACATCGGGACTTTCCCTGTGGTGCCCGAGCTTGTGGGAGAAGTGGGGGAGGAGGAGGCAGGGCCAACCTCGAAGGAACCTCTGCTCTCTTCCCTCCCCTCCACAGTGCTCCCAGCTCTCCAAAAGCCTGGTACAGTTTGTTACGCTGGGGCCGGAATGTACCGTGTGTTTCATATGGCCTCTGTCCAGTCCTACACTGGCCGCTTTATATTTATACTTCCTTCTTCAGCTTTGGCATCCTGCTGTCAGTCAGTCACCCCTGCTCTCATCTGCCCACCTCCCACCTGGGCCCTGCACCCCACCTTGAGTCAAGTGGGGTGCAGAGAACACCCTGGAGGAGAAAAGTTGGACTCCGAAAGGGTAAAACCCCCAGTCCCCTTTCTCTCTCCCATCACCCAGCCCTGCAACAGCCTCCAAGGTCATGGACCCTCCAATTTGGGTCTGATGGTTCTCTGGGCCCTTGAGGCCGATCCTCTACTCCTTGCCACTCTTGTTGCCCCAAGCGCTTCAAAAATATTCCTGAGTTGGGCTGGACAAGTGAGCTGAAGGCTCTATTTATGTTGCCTCCCCAAAAGCTTGGCAGACCTGTTAATCCGTGATCCTCCCCCATCAGTCACAGAGAACACGACAGAGGTGGGGCGGGTGGGGGATCGGAAACCCCCCCTCCAGGAATCACACATTCCTAATAGAAGCTGCAAAATGGAATTTGACACTTGGTGACTTAATGATTTTCTGAGTCATGACCAGTTTAACTTCCTCAGAGCGGCTTCAACAACGTTCAGAGATTGATCGGGCCTTCCTCCCCCAGGAGCTGGTGATATTATTATTCACAATAATAGCGAATATCGATTGCTACCAGGGACCAAGTGTTGGGCTTCAGGCTGTATACACACAAGCTCATTTATTCTTCGCAACCACTCAGGGGGGTGGGTGCTATTGTTAGCCTCCTTTGACACTGAAGGAAACTGAGGCTCAGAGAAGTGACAGAGCTGGGACTCACATTTAACTCTACCATCAATGCCAGCATTTCTCAATGTTCTGCCAGACTGCTTAGATCCTGTACCTAAATTGTAAATCTTCCATTTCTCAGAGTCTTATTCCCTTCCTCCTCAAATGATTCCAGGAAGTTTGCCTCCTCGGAGTCCGTGCATGCCTTGAGGTATATAATATGACAGCCAGAAAACTGTTTTCAGCCCATTTGACAGGCTGAAGTGTAGAGGCCCCAGAGGATACTCAGTGGTGGAGCTGGATGGTCAGGTTTGCTGGCTGAGGGCATCCTCAGTTGTCTCTCAGGCTGCCACTCACCCCCTCACCTGGGAATAAACTTTGCCTTGTTGTATTGATCTGGCATCGAATCCAAAAACCAGAGGCCGAGTCTCTGAACTCGGGTCTATCTGTGGCACCCAGTGACATGGAACCATGTGAGCATAGGGTCCTCTCTTAGGACCCTTGCACAGCAGGACTTTGGGAGAAAGCCCCACCATCATGTCAATCCCTGGGATTTGTGTCAGGCCGTGTACGTTTCACTGACATATCCTAACTCAGTGTGATCTTAACGTTCTTCTAAAGTAAGGAGAATAGTACTCGCTTTCCTGATGGGCAAACTGAGGCAAGAGCAGCTCAGCTGCTCACCCAAGAGCAAGAAGCTAGGTTTGTGACTGTGATATCTTGGGTGCTGCATTTCATAACACAGGGCCTCTTCTGAGCTAAGAGAGGAAGAGTTTCTCAAGATGTCCCAAAAATCTTGTGACATGTGTCCTTTCACCCAGCCCTACCACCCTAGGAAGGGACCACAGCACCACATGGCCTACACCACCCTTATCTACCCCTGGAGGCTGAAGCAGGGGCACCAGACATCCTGTAGCGAGTCGGCCTGTCCCGGTCTCTGGCTTCCTGTCTTCTGCGGCTCTCACGGGCACATTTTGTCCCCTCTGAGCCCGGTTCTTCCTCTTTCATCCTTCCTCTCTCATCCTTCTCACTGAGAGCCCTGTTTATATGCCTCCATCCATCTGTGTTTGAGCTTCATTTTTGCTGTTTACGTGTTCGTTCTCCTGGGAAGTGTCCGAGGGTCCCCTCTGACACCGACTCGTTTCCAAGGAAGCATCTTCCATTCCTACCCTCACCTGCCCACCTCACCCCTTGCCTCCAGCTCATGCCAGTGTCAGATTGCCGAGGTTCATGCATTCAGTGGGTACTTAATGAGCACCTACTGTGTGTTCCAGGAATTGTATTAATTCCTGGGGACCCAAAGTCTAAAAGCTGTGCCGGAGCATCTATTAATCACCTACTGTGTGCACCAGGCACTGTGCTTCATCCTGGGGGGCACCAAAGCTGGTCATTGCCCTCAAGAGATCTCCGGGCTTCTTGGGAAGCGGCACAAAAAAAGATCATTACGGTGCCCTGGGAAGTTGGGGACTGGGTTTGGCCAGAGGGGTCAGGGAGGACTCTTCTGAGGAGGCTAGTCTTCAAGTCTGAGAGGAGCTAGCCAGGCAGAGCCAGGGTGCAGGGTGTTCCAGGTAGAAGGAACGGTGTCTATAAAGACACACCAGCGTGAAGCAGCCTGTGTTCTCCAGTGGGCACTTTGAGTTGTTTGGTCTGGCTTGCTCATGGAGCACAGGTTGGGGAACCCAGGGAGATGAGGCCAGAGACAGGCAGGCCCAGATGGTGCAGAACCTCATGTTCCAGCAAAAGAGCTGACCTTTATCCTGGAGCAGCCGGAAGCCCAAGCAGCCTCATGGCTCCCTGCAGCCTGGGAGCTCCAGGGCTGGGCCTGGGCCAGGCCCAGAGCCCTCTCTCGAGCCCTCATTAACCCACATTTACTGCCCTTTGGCTTAGTGAGGGCTGTGAGAGAGTCAGACACTGGAAAATAATGCTGTTTTTAAAGCACGATCATTCATTCATTCATAAATATTTAGGAAGCTCTGATGTTTGCCAGGTGCTGCTTTGAGCATTGGGAATGGGTCCTTAAACCCTACAGAGATCCCAGCTCTCAAGAAACTTACATCCTTGGCAGTTGGAGAGGGAGGATAGGCCATAAACAAATAAACAAATAAAATAAATAAATTAGCAAGATAATTTCAGATTGTAAAAACAGAGTGCTGCAGTTGGGGGTAATGGGGTAGTCTGGGTAGTCAGGGAAGGCTGCACTAAAGAAAGTTACATTTGAGCTGAGACTGAGATGACAAGAACAAACCGGTATGTGAACATGTGGGGCTGAAGAGTCCAGGCACAGGAAACAGCACATGCAAAGACCCTGAGGCAGTAAGGAGCTTGGCGTTTTCCAGGTTTAGAAAAAATGCTGGGTTCAAATTCATTACTCTACAGCAATTCTATGCAAGGATTATTGTACCCATTTTGTAGAGATGGAGACTGAGGCTCAGAATGGTTAAGTTTCTTGGCCAAAATCATAACTGGTAGTAAAAATTTGGGCTCTAAAGCCACTGTTGTTGTTGTTTTTTTTTCTACCAAAGTATCAAGTACAGCAACCATGTGTCCTAAATTATTTGGGAAGGTCCAATTTCCAAAAATTTGTTTAATTGTTCTCTGGACATTCATCGTGGACATTCTCTGTTCCAAATCATGACTTTGAGCCCTGTCTCTGCCATGTAGTACCAGTGGGATCCTAGGACGAGCACTTCATCACCATAAGCCTCAGTGTCATCACCTGTAAATAGGCAGAGTAATAATTCCAAGAACATAGGCTTGCTGAGAGGATTAAATAAGATAATCCATGTAAGACAGTACAATGCAAGGAACACAACACACATTCATTTCATTCAATTCATGATAGTTTTTTATTGTTACCTTGGGAAACTGAGGTCACCTGCCGAATGGTCTTGTCACCATGGGAAGCCTCTGATGCATGAGACAGCCAGGGGAGCTGTGGGAAGAGAGAGAGAGCAGGAGAGGGTGGCCAGGGGTGCCTCTTGCCTGTGCTCAGTTGCTTACTCCTTGAGCTGGGATCCCACACTGACACATCTTGTACTTCCCGTTTCCAGGGAAATTCCTCGCCACTGGACCACACCCGCCCTTGAGGACCTCCCCATCTCTTTGGGCAGAGCAGAAGCCAGACAGAGCCCGGGACTGGGAAGTGACAGTCTTCAGCCCTGTGTGTGCCAGGAGCCCCCAAGGGGCAGGCGCCTCACAGCAGGAGGACAGGGGGCCGCAGAGGGAGCCAGGTGTGGGCTGCTGGGACAGAGCTCTTCTCAGAGGAGGTGGGGACCCTGTGGAGTACGGGACTCCTGCCCTTCCAGCCTACACGCTCCAGTTAGCAGGAAAGAGACCCCTCCCCACCCATCTCCAACCTTCCCCAGCTTCCTGCTCTGCTGGGAGGCCCTGTCACCATGCGCGCGCGCACAAACACACACACACACTCACACACACTCACACACACTCACATTCATACTCACACCCCCCTCCCAGGCACCCCTGAGAGGACCAGCTGCAGCTGGGAGGTGGGGGTGGGGAGAGTACTGCCAGGGTTCTCAGATCCCCAGCCTCCCTCTCCCACCCCTCCCTCGCCCCCAACTGCTGAGCTGCTTCTAGGTTTAAAGCAAAACATGATTCTGTCCTTCCTGCTGCTCAGTGGCAACAGCACCGCCTGGGATTATTTTTAGCATGGATGCAGGGAAGGCACATTTCTCCTTGACTTTCACTGGGGACATCCCCCACCCCCCAGCCAAGACTTGGCCTGGGGAGGCCAGTACGGAAACCCCCCTCCCAGAAAGGGGAAATGGGTGTGTTTTCTGTTCCTTCAGCTCACCAGAACAGGAGCTATAGTCAAGCTTGGGGTTGTACTGATGGGAAATTCTAGGTTCCAAAGCCCACGGGTTCCACCCCATCTCTGTCTCTGTGTCCCTATACATCTGGGGAGCAGGAAGTGCACGGTGTCTGCAGCCAAGATGCCCAGTCTGTGGGTGCTGGGGCCCAAGGGGAGCCACTTGGTTCCAGGCGGCACTGTGGACTACATGGGGGCACCAGGCATTCTGGGTGGTGTTTACACGGGTGCTTGCTTTATAATTCATTAAACTGAGCATGTCTGTTCTATATATTTCTCTGTATGAGTGTCTTTTAATTTAAAAAAAAAAATTTTTTTAAGTAGGCTCCACACCCAACATGGGGTTTGAACTCACCACCCTGAGATCAAGAGTCCCATGATCTACTGACTAAGCCAGCCAGGCACCTCAAGTATGTGTGTCTTCTAGATGCTAGCATTACTTTATTGAGGTATAATCTACATACAGTAAGAGCACAAATCTTAAGTTTACAGCTTGATGAATTTTGACAAGTATATAGACCTGTGCAACCGTCACCTAGATCAAGATTTTGAACATTTTCCATACCCCTATACTCCCTGGGACCCCCTCCTAGCCAGTCCCCACCCCCAGGGGCAACCTGTATCTGATTTCTACACCATAGGATGGTTTTGTGTATGCACCCACATTTGTGTTTTACAAGGTTGAAAGAAATACAGCTGCTATCATAGAAGAAGGAAGCGGGCAATACAATCTTTAACATGAAAAGGGGGTCTCAAAATAGAAGGGGTATTTCTATTTGAAAAAACTAAGGAATCACTGGCATGGGAAATGGGAGATTCTAGGGCCAGCCCAACCTCTCAGGATTGGAACAGGAGGTCTGGGGACACTTCTCTGAGCAGAGAGGCAGTGACGGGGGAGAGCAGGAGTGAGGGAGGGAGAGGCTTCCCCGGGCTCCCCCTGGGTCCATTCCCCCCACCTTGTTCTGCGTGTGGTCCTTGCCCCTCCTCCAGCCCCCTCACCACAGCAGTTTTCTTCAAGGCCAAGGCGCTCTCAAGGGCATCTGCCCAGAGACGGGCAGAAGTCAGGGCCTCCGTGCAGCTATGTTATTTATCTCTCCTGCCTTCCCTTTCACTGTCTTTTTGATTTGGGCCTCCTTCACCCTATGTCCTGCCCGGGGAGAGGCTGAGGCTCTCAAGGTAGGGTGGTACCAGAGTCATGGAGCTCGTCGTTCCTTCTTCCCTTCATTTAAAAACACTTATTTGAGCTTCTGCTTGGCACTGAAGAAAGGAGGATGACTAAGACAAATGTCAGCTCACAGGGAGTGAAAGGTAGCATTCCCAGGTGAGGCAAGGCCTTCCACCTTGCCTGGAGATGAAGGGCTCAGAGAGGCAAAGTGACTTGTGCCACACCACACAGCAAGCTGCTGACAGAGGGAGGCGAAGAACAGGGACCCTTGACTCGGGCCTCCCTACTGGGGATGAGAAAGCGAAGGAAGCAAAATCAACAGCCTGACTCCCTGGCTTTCTTCCCCGCAAGCTTTCTGGAGTAGCAGAAAGAGCACTGACCTGGAAGTCAGGAGACCTCATTTCTGTTTCTAGGTCTTAGAAGCACTTCCTCTCTCTGGGCCCCGGTTCTCTTCCATGTTCTGGAGGAAGGCAGCCTCCAGAGGAGCTTTACATTTCCTTCAGCTCTTGTTTTCTCACTTTCTTGAAGGTACCCTGCATTTCCGCACCTCAGTGCCTTCGCTGGGGTTTCTCAGCCTCCTGGAATGCCCCTTTCCCTTCCCCTCCCTTCCTCTGATATTCTCCCGGTCATCTATGACCTAATTCACACGCTGCACCCTGAAGTCCCCCACAGCATTTGGGATCTATTGAGTGGTCTCCCCTATGTCTCTGCTACCAGAACAGACAGAGCCTCCCTCATGCTGCAACTCTCCTGTCCTAGGGCAGGGCCTCTGCCGCCAGGAAGGTAGTTGTTTTTGTCAGCCACCCCTGGAGGAGTGGGGTGAATTCCTTGCTGCCCCCCAACCCCACTTCCACGTGCCCCTTTCAACTTTCCGAGATGGAGCTCATCCTTCCTCAGGGCCTCAAAGAGATCGTGCCTTCCTGCTAGGCAGATCAGCCAACCTGGGGCATGAAACTGGGGCACTTCCGGCAAAGGTAGCCACCCTGGGAGGTGACCCCAGGAAGAATGAGGACAGCCAGGGCCTCTGCCGGAAGAACGGCTGCCCCACCTCATCTGTCCCGTCCTCCTTCACAAACACCTGGGCAGAAATCCTCCCTCACAACAAACATACGGCTCCTGTT
Organism: Halichoerus grypus; assembly: GCF_964656455.1. Lineage (NCBI taxonomy): Eukaryota > Metazoa > Chordata > Mammalia > Carnivora > Phocidae > Halichoerus > Halichoerus grypus. The sequence goes on from NC_135720.1 coordinate 112,759,439, forward strand.
CCCACAACCACACCCAAACCCACTCCTACCTACCTGCCCACAGACGGACTAGCAACTTTGCAAAGATGTACCCCCCTGCACCCCCTGCTCCCCTGCCCCTTCCTTGGGCGGCACGGCGCACGCGTGCACATTCATCGCGCATGTGCACATGGGCACACGCAGCCGCACACAGGGGTCCCGGTGCATACACACGGGTGTGTACACGGGTAATACGAGTGGGTGCGTGGGCAGGCAGTGGTGCCCACATGCGCCTTGGGTGCACACACTCTCTCTCCCATGATGTGGGGCTCTTCTCCACCTTCAGCTCTCAGGTGAGCTAGCTCGTACTTGCCAGCTGAGGCTCCTCCAAGGTAATGTGGGGGGAGGACAGTGCTCCATTGTTGGCTTCTGGCTGCCTCGGATTTATCTCAAGCTAGGCTCTTTTGTCTTAATTTCTCTTACTATGGGTAGCCGAGGTGTGGTGGGTTCGCTCTGGGCAGCACCTCGCTTGGCTGGCTGACGGGAATGGGGGGGGGGGGTAAGGTTTCCATCACTTCTGCGAACAGATGTCTCCAAGGAGCCATCGTTTTGCGGGACCGGTAGACTTGAGGCTGAGGCTGACCTCCTTGCTTCCACTGTCAGGCTCTTGCTTCCATTCCATCCATTCTTCCCGATGCTGCAGGAGCCTTAGGCTCATAGTCTCTTCCTGCAGAGAGGTAGGAAGGCTTTGCAGAGGGCGGAGTCCCAAGGTTGATGTGGCAGTTCTGGGGCTGACAGCAGGGTCCCAGGCAGGCTGGCCCCCTCAAGTGGAAGGGGGGAGCTTCTCTTGGCCGCCTCCAGGGCAGCACAGCAGTAATCCAGAGAATGGTGAGGTGGAGTGGTTGCGTTTGACACAATTACCTAATCTAGGGGTTGGGCAGGGAGCAAGCTTGGATTCCGTGACACCCAATTTGGCTACTGTCACTGAGCATACAACATGGGCCTGGCTCGGTGCTGGGGTGGCTGGGGAGGGTGAAGGGGTGGATACAGAAATGAGTAAGACACAGCAACTGTCTTCTAAGAGTGCATGTGTGCCTGGGTCTCATGGTACCACCACGCGGGTGGAACAACCCAGAGAGTGGAACTGGGGGGCCGCCCCAGATCTGTCCTCTCCTACCCCATCCAGTCAGTCCCCCATCCCCAGGGTGATTCTTGTTCCATCCTTCTCATGCATTCTCTCCTTTCTCACTACCACAGCTTCAGCATTTCTTACCACCTCCTTCCCGGGGCTTCTAGTTGGGGGAAGGGGGGTCCCACCTCCAGCCTTATATCATCCCTCACTCTGCTGCCAGAACCAGCTGCCTCAAACACACAGCTGGTTCACCATCACCATCAGAACAAAGGTCTAAAGGCCTGACATTCGAGCACAGCATGCATGACCCCTGCATCTCTCAGCCTGCCCTCCACTGCACATTAGGTCCCAGCCTCCCGGTTCCCCTAACCAGCCATGCTGGTGTACGCATCTGAGACTTTGTATGTGCTGTTCCTGTTGCCTGGAATGCCCATCCCCTCCTTGACCTAGCAAGGACCTCCTCATCTTTCTAGACTGAGGGGGTCTTTCTCATTCCCTATTAGAACACATTTTAGGGAGGCCTAGATGGCTCAGTCAGTTAAGCGTCTGACTTTTGATTTTGGCTCAGGTCATGATCTCAAGGTCATGGGATAGAGCCCTGCATCAGGCTCCACACTAGGTGTGGAGCCTGCTTGAGATTCTCTCTCTGCCCCTCACCCCCCTCTCTAAAAAAAAAAAACGAAAAAAAACACCAAAAAAACCACATTTTAACATAATGCTGACAATAATGACTTAAAAGCCAACATTTCTACATAGCAGGCACAATTCTGACTGATTTATATATTACATGTAGACAGATAATTATATTTATTAATATATATTAGCTCATTTTATCCTTACAACCTTGATAGGTACTGTAATTATCATTTCCATCTTATAGGCAGGAAAACTGATACACAGAGAGTTTAAGTGACTTCTTTACCTAAAGTGGAATGCCTGGGCTCCTGGGCGGCTCAGTCGGTTAAGTGTCTCCCTTTGGCTTATAGGTCATGATCCTGGGGTCCTGGGATCTGAGTCCACACTGGGCTCTCTGTTCAGTGGGGAGTCTACTTCTCCTACTGCCCCTCCCCCCCCACTTGTGCGCATGCTCTCTCTTTCTCTTTTGCAAAAATAAATGAAATCTTTAAAAAATTAAAAACAAATAAAGTGGCATGCCTAATAAGTGATAGAGTGGGATTTATACACAGCCAGTTCAGCTTAAGAGTCCGTACAGTTCAGCCCTGCACTACACTCCCTCACTCACTGTCTTAAATATTTGCCATCTAACTTACGTAGCTTTTGAGCAACCAGATTCAGTTAATGTTTGATGAATGAATGAATGAATGAATGAACTCATTAAAATTTAATGAAATGAAGAAGTAGGGCTTATCTTCATTCATGTAAGATGTCTGCTATGCCAAAACTATTTTATTTCATAGGACATAGAAAAAAATTTTTAAAACTATATTTTGAGAGTAAAATCCCATACATCCTATTTTCATTTTATCTTCTTGCCTTTTACATGGAATTTATATGGATTTCCAAGCCTAAGTTTTTTCAAGTCAGTGAAGAGAGAGGTCCTCAAGACCTTCTAATGACCTGCTTACCATGACGTCCTGCCCATGACACAGGCAGGTGTCAGCTCCATACTGAGCAATCTCTATGCTTAAGTCGCCAGGGAGACAGATCCACTGAGAAGTGACCTAATGCCAAGTGAATTATGGCCGATGCTGGAAGAACATCCTATCTCTGCACCCAGGCCAGGGACAGAGTTGTTCCAACCAGGGATGTCTGTGAGGGCTTTCTGCAAGAGGTGAGATCTGGACTGAGTCTTGAAAGATTTTGATAATTGGAGAGAAGGGAGAAGAGCATGGAAGTCCAGAGAACTTTTGGACCCCCACGTTTGGTGGTAGGAAGAGTCGGGCAGCCAAGCAGGGGGCAAGAGAGGATGTGGTGGGAGGTGAGACCACCAGGCCGGTAGGTAACCATCCTTAGTGGGGTGGCAAGAGGCTGAAATTGCCTTCATGTTCATCCTGGTTGACTGTACATTTTTGGACAAGTGGTTGATTTTTTTATTTTCATTTTCTGTCCTATATGTAAATTAAGCATTCAAACCTGGGGAAAAGCTCAAATGAGAATCCCCAGGGCAGGAGAATGTGCTGATGCTACATGCTGATGCTCACTAGCTTCACCACCCAACCAACCAACATCTTCAGTCTCCCTATGCTCACTTCTGAAAGGTGGTGGAGCTCTGCTACTTGCTGGCTTGGCAGATCATTTGACTTCTCTGTGCTACAATTTCCTTAGGTTGTTTTTGAAGATCAAATTAGTGAAGACACATAAAACATCTAGAACATGGTCCAGCTTCCAATAAGCGCCTGGTAGACATCAGCTAAAATGAATACTGTAGCCAAGGATCTTCCTAACGATGCAAATCTCACTGGGTTATCCCTCTTTTAGGCCACAGGATTTGGCCTTCAATGCCACCTCTCTCTAGTCCCAGAGATCTCCCCATAGGTGTGGTTCCTGTTGACCTAAGCAATACCCTCCTCATCCACCAAATGCCTGAGTCAGTCTCCCCCTCTTTTTGCCCCTGCCCACATAGGCCCACTAGGCTGATACACTGGTTTCTTGGGATACGATTAATTCTGATCTGTGCCTGTTGGGCCCGGACAGGGGAGCAAAGCTGCAAAGAAACCTGAGTAAATGCTTTCTGGGAGTTCATAGGGCACAAGGCCAATTTCAGTTTGAGGGTCAGCCAGGTTCCAGGCATCAGAACTAGGTCCCCAGAGAGTAGACATTGGTGCCTCTGTGTCTCCTCGGGGGCAGCCAGCTCCTAGTCCTGCATGTACCCAGGCTTGGGAAATACCTTTGGCTGTTTGCACGACAGGGTCAGAGCAGCATCCAGCTATGCAGTAACAGCCCAAAGACCTCTGAGAACTAGGTTGGGATAGGATACAAATCTGGCTCTTCCCAGCAAAGGGGCAGGTGGAGAGGGATTAGCTTATAAAACAGAGCCTTGGTGGCTCAGCTGTTAAGCGTCTGCCTTCAGCTCTGGTCATGATCCTGGGGTCCTGGGATCAAATCACGTCAGATTCCTTGCTCAGTGGGGAGTCTGCTTCTCCCTCTTCCTCCCCCCCACCTCCCCCCCTGGGGTTATGTTCCCTCTCTCGCTGAAAAAAAAAAAAACAGAGCGTGGGCCCCTTCCCCATGCCAGGCCCAACTGGTTGCAAACCAAGAGGGCCTTGACAGTTCTCTTTGAACTCTTAGGTTCACCTTCCCCCCTATCTTGCCCTTCTCACCCACTTCTGGGACTTTCTGCCAACACCTTCCACCTTGCAAAAGCTTTCTCTTAAATCCCAGGAACCAAGAGTTTCCCTCGATTGCTGTGTTTTTGTTTTTTGGCTTTTGTTTTTTTTGTTTGTTTGTTTTGTTTTTTTTTTAAAGATTTTATTTATTTGACAGAGAGAGACACAGCGAGAGAGGGAACACAAGCAGGGGGAGTGGGAGAGGGAGAAGCAGGCTTCCCGCGGAGCAGGGAGCCCTATGTGGGGCTCGATCCCAGGACCCTGGGATCGTGACCTGAGCCGAAGGCAGATGTTTAACGACTGAGCCACCCAGGCGCCCCGATTGGCTTTTGTTTTTTAACAACTTGTGCCGTGGTGAGATTTCTCGTGTGTTTATACTACTGTGGTGCATTCATCAACTTTGGAACAATTTCAGCCATAGCTTATTCTAAATGGTTTCAGTATCTCTTCTGTCCCAGCCACCGTTTCTCAAAGATGGTCTGCACTGGACCACTCAGGAGTTTGCTAACAGGGCCCCACCCAAATAAGAATCTCCCAGGAACTCAGGAGTCTGTGTTTCCAGCAAGTTCCAGGCTGTCTCAGTCCCACTGTACCAAGACCACTCAGCCAGTGCTGTGGGTGCTTCAGTGGCAGGGCCTGGATGTCACTCACCTCTGTGTCCCCAGTCTCCATGGGGCCTGTTTGTTGAATGGAACATTCACTGGGGACTGAAGTCAGCAAAACTGGGGCCACCTCCCTTCCCAGGCTCCTAAAGTCCTGATGCCTAAAGGATGACACTCGCACCATGAATTTTAGGCATCAGCTGGCAGAGGAAAGAAACTCTTTGGGGGCTTTGAGGGACTCCCCCAAATTCACTAAAGAAGACTTCAGGGAAATCACTCGTGCTGACTTAACCACACTGGACCTCTGTTCTCTATAAAATGCAGATGAACATTTCTGTGGTGAGGGCTGAGGGGATGAAGTCAGCCTCAAAAGTTAGAAGTTCTGGGTGTCACACTTCTCTTTGGGGTTAGGTGTAGGGGAAAAAACAACTGAGCAGGTGAGAAATTATTACTTGCAAGCTACTTCCTAGAAAATACAGAAAGAAACAGACAGATAATATACCGGGCTAATAAATAAGCACACACCTTGTGTGTGTGGGTTAGATCAACTTTACTGAGGTGGAATTTACATACAATGCAGTGTATCCATATAGGTGCATTGTTTGATGAATTTTGACAAATGTGTTTACTTGTGTAACCTCTATCACAATATAGATCATTTCCATCAGTCTAAAGTTTCCTTGTTGGGGTGCCTGGGTAGCTCAGTCATTAAGTGTCTGCCTTCAGCTCAGGTCATGGTCCCAGGGTCCTGGGATTGAGCCCCGCATCGGGCTCCCTGCTCTGCGGGAAGCCTGCTTCTCCCTCTCCCACTCCCCCTGCTTGTGTTCCCTCTCTCGCTGTCTCTCTCTCTCTCAAATAAATAAATAAAATCTTTTTTAAAAAATAAAAATTAAAAAAAATAGAAGTTTCCTTGTTCCTTTTTGCAATCGATCTATCCCCACCTGGCCCAAGGAGCCCCAAATCTGCCTTCTGCTGCTTTGGATTAGATTGGCATTTCCTAGAATTTCAAATACAAGGAATCACCCAGTATGGACTCTTTGTCCTTCCGGCTTCTTTTGCTCCACATAAGAGCACGAGATTTGTCTGTGTTTTTGTTCCTATTAGTAATCTGTTCCTTTTTTATTGCTGTACTGTGTTCCATTGTATGGCTACACCGCAATTTGTTCACTCATTCTCCTGTTGATGAAGATTATGGTTGTTGTAGTTTGGGGCTATTGTGAAAAAGTTGCTGGGAACATTCTTCTACAACTCTTTTTGTGAACATGTTTCTCTCTCTCTTGGGAGCAGAATTGGCGAGTTATATGGCAAGTTTATGTTTTCGGTTTTGTTTTTTATTTAAGTGGTCCCCCCCCCCATGGAGCCCGATGCAGAGCTTGAACTCACAACCGTGAGATTAAGACCTGTGCTGAGGACAAGAGTCAGCCACTTAACTGACTGAGCCACCGGGGTGCCCTGGTAAGCAGAGGTTTAACTTCAAAAGAAACTGCCAAACTGTGTTTCAAAGTGGAAATGTATGGTTCCCACCAGCAAAGTGTGAGAATTCCAGTTGCTCTACATCTTTGTCAGCTCTTGGTGTTGTTGGTCTTTTTTAATTTTAGCAATTCTGGTTAGGCGTGTAATGGTCTCTCCCTGAGGTACACATATGCCCACCCCTCCAAGTTCATCTGGAACCATTCCTCCTGCCCGCACACTTCTCCCCAGTTGCTCCAACCATATCTCTGTTTCTCCCATGCTCTAGGCTCCTTTCCCGGAATACTCATCCTCTTGAAGTTTCCATAACTGACCCCTTCTCATCATTCAGATCTCAGCACAGATGTCACCTCCTCGAAGTCTTTCATCATCCTCTCTAATGGTGTCCTCAGCACTTTTTATCCCATTTACCCTGTTTGTGTTCTTTGTAGCAGTGAGCACTATCTGAAAGAATCTTATTTGTCTACTTGTCCTCTGCCCCATGAGAACCTTAACTCCATGAACAAAGGAATCTTGTCTGTGTTATTTACCTAGAACAGTGCCTGATAGATAGTAGATGTTCGATATATATTGCTGAATGGCTTTGCAGTCCAAAATATGCATTCAGCATATTGGCCTTTGAGGTCCTGGGATTTAAAGGGTATGCACATCAACAAAATACAAATATTTAAAATATAAATTATTTGTGTTGTCTGGGGCTTATTCAATTTTGCATGTAAATATGCTTAGAAATCTAAAAATATAGAAAAATAGAAAGAAGAGGAAAATTGACCATCGTTTCACCAAATTACTGTGATTTAAAAGTGTAAAACATTTCACATTATTAACTAGTTTTAGATTTTTTATTTATTTTATTTTTTGTTTAAAGAGTTTATTTATTTGAGAGAGAGACACAGCGAGAGAGGGAACACAAGCAGGGGGAGTGGGAGAGGGAGAAGCAGACTTCCAGCTGAGCAGTGAGCCCGATGCGGGGCTGGATCCCAGGACCCTGGGATCGTGACCTGAGCCAAAGGCAGACGCTTAACAAATGAGCCACCCAGGCGCCCCTAGATTTTTAATTTTTTTAAAAGTTAGCTTTTGAATAAGTAATATTTGCACATAGAGAAAATTCAAACAGTATATCCTTCCGGAAAAGGCTGCTCATATACAAACTAGGTATATCTATTTGCATTTTTCCCCAAAATAGCACCATACTGCATACATTGCTCCGCACCTTGCTTTTTTCACTTAACAGTTTATCTTAGAAATCATTCCACATCAATAGGTGTATCATTTAAGACTATATTCAGCTGTGAGTGACAGAAAATTGAAAATATCAGTGCCTTATAAGATTAGACATTGAATTATCTCTCATTAATAAAATCTAGAAGTAAGTATCCAGGCAACACTAGGACCCAGCAATGATCAGATTCCTTCTGCCTTTTGCTGTGACATCCTCAGCATGGGGCTCTACTTCGTGGTCCAAAATGGCTGTCTGAGCTCCACGCATTAAGTCTGCATCTAGCCAGCAGAAAGAGAAAAGGAAAGAGAGGGACATGCTTCCTCCCATTAGGGATACTTCCTATGACATTTCTGTTCAGCTCTCATTGGCTGGAACATAGGGACACATCTAGCTGTAAGGGAGGCTTGGAAACATTTCTTTTTTCTTTTAAGTAGGCTCCATGCCCAATGTTGGGCTTGAACTCATGACCCTGAGATCAAGACTCAGAAACTCTACCAACTGAGCCAGCCAGGTGCCCCTGGGAAACATTCTTTATTCCAGGTAGCCATGTACCATTTGAAAATCAGGAGATGAGGGGAAGAGATTTTTTTTTTTTAAGATTTTGTTTATTTAAGAGAGAGCGAGAGAGAGCATGAGCTGGTGGGAGGGGCAGAAGGAGAGGGATTAGCAGAGTCCCCACTGAGCAGGGAACCCAATGCGGGGCTTGATCCCAGGACCCTGAGATCACGACCTGAGCCAAAGGCAGAGGCTTAACCAACTGAGCCACCCAGGCACCCTGAGGAGAATGGATATTGGGGGATGACCAACAATCTCTTCTATAGCATACATAGATTTGCCTCATTTTTAAAAATTGAATTTTTTATAGCCAGCTGTCCAACAAAAAGTGGGAGCCCTTCAGCAAGCCTCATGTTCTGCACTTCCAAATTGAAGTCTCCCTTGGGTGTATGATTGGTAGAGTTAGGTTACATGTCCATGTTCTAGTTGCCAGGGAGGCTGGGAATTTGAGTTCTGACTTTCAGGTTGAGGACAAAACTCATAAGAGGGGAATTCTCCCAAATAGATAAAAGCCACTTAGAATATGGACCAATCCTCCTGTCAAAGACAACTGCCTATGCTAGATTTTGAAATTATAAAATATTTTTTAAATCTTTTTTTTTTTTTTTTTTTTAGATTTTATTTATTTGTCAGAGAGGAAGAAAGAGAGAGAGCACAAGCAGGGGGACTGGCAGGCAGAGGGAGAAGCAGGCTCCCCACTGAGCAAGGAGCCCGATGCAGGACTCGATCCCAGGACCCTGGGATCATGACCTGAGCCAAAGGCAGACACTTAGCCAACTGAGCCACCCAGGCATCCCAAAATATTTTTAAATCTTAAAAGCATCAAAAATCTAACAAGATAGTGAGGAATTACTGAACCAAGATACATGAAAAGATAGGAATGCAGAGAGATCAGAGTTGCCAGATAAAATACAGGACTTCCAGTTATATTTGGATTTCAGATAACCAACAAATATTTTTTTTTTAGTGTGTATCCCAGTCAAATTTGAATTTCAGATAAACAATAAATTATTTTTTAGCATAAGTGTGCCCATGCCATACTTGTGAAATACTCATACTAAAAAATGGTTTATTTTATTTGAAATTCAAATTTAACTGGATGTCCTGTATTTTTATTTATTAAAGCTGGCAACCCAAGCAGAGAAGTGAGTCCAGCACTTGGGGCTGCTTTTGTCCACAGGCGTTTGCCAATTTGAGTCATCAGAGAGGTTGAGCTGTGCTTTCGAAAGCTTATTAGGATTAGGGGTACAAAATTGGAATGCAGGGCTTACCAAGGTTGGAGACTCTGATAAACCACCCCTATGGTAGACTATTACTTTGATAATCTGCAGTGAACCATGGCTATGGGTATTCACGCTCCGTGTACTCCCCTTGACTCTGGGCTGGCTCCATGACCCATTTTACCCAATAGAATGTGATGGAAGCAATGTTGTACCTGGTCTGGTTGAAGCCTTAAGAAGGTGGCTTCCATATTTTGACTCTGGGGGAAGCCAGTTGCCATGTAATAAGTCCAACTACCATAAGAAATGGGAGCTAACTAAGGAATTGGTGATGTGTAGCCAGCTGGATTTCAGAATTGCTATGGGCTTGTGGCTGCTACGTGTCTGCCAGTTCCTCCTTTTTGAATAGGAATGTATTTTAGGATTTTCCTTTCTCTGCCTCACCATTTCCTGTGGTGAGCAGGTCACTTGTCTCTTTAGTTCAAAGGTTGTCAGGTCCAGAGGAGGATCACTTAAGAAATCTCATTCAGGGGCGCCTGGGTGGCTCAGTTGGTTAAGCGACTGCCTTCGGCTCAGGACATGATCCTGGAGTCCCGGGATCGAGTCCCACATCAGGCTCCCTGCTCAGCAGGGAGTCTGCTTCTCCCTCTGACCCTCCTCCCTCTCATGCTCTCTGTCTCTCATTGTCTCTCTCGCAAATAAATAAAATCTTAAAAAAAAAAAAAAAAAAAAAATTATAAAAAGAAATCTCATTCAAACCTAGACTTGATTTAGATGATGAAATTGTGGACCTCGAACCCAATCCTGGTAGAGCAATGGGGTGAGATTTTGGGGGATTAAAGGGTGGTGAGAATATTTTGCATAGGGGAGAAAATGAAACATTAGGGGACAGAGGGAAGACTGATAGGTTGATATTTGGTGGCCCCCAGTAAACCATGTATCTGTACTCACATCATTATTAGTTCCCTCCCCTTGAATTTGGACTGGCCTGTGACCTGCTTTCACCAACATAACATGGTGCAAATGACACTGTTGGTTCCAGATCTAAACCTTTAGAAGGCCTGGCAGCTTCCACATTTGCCCTTTAGAGGAAACCAATCACTATGTAAAAGTCATTATCTTGAGACAACCATACTGTGACAAACCCAACCTAGCCTCATGGAGAGACCATATGGAGAAGAACCCAGGACCCTCGCCAACATCCCAGCTGAGGTCCCACTTGCCCTCCCATGTGAGTAAGGCCATCTTAGAAGTAGATCATTCAGGACTCCTCAAGCTGCCCCAACTGGTGCCACACACAGACCAGTTGTCCCTGCTCCAAACTGCAGAATCATGAGCAACTAAATAGTTTTTAAAAAATTTTTTTAATTTTAATTTTATTTATTTTTATTTTTTTAAAAAGATTTTATTTATTTATTTGACAGAGAGAGACACAGCGAGAGAAGGAACACAAGCAGGGGGAGTGGGAGAAGGAGAAGCAGGCTTCCCGCGGAGCAGGGAGCCTGATGTGGGGCTCGATCCCAGGACCCTGGGATTATGATCTGAGCCGAAGGCAGACACTTAACGACTGAGCCACCCAGGCACCCCAATTTTAATTTTATTTTTAAAAAATATTTATTTATTCGAGGGGGGAGGGGTAAGGGGAGAGGGAGAGCGAGTCCCAAGCAGACTCTGCACTAAGCACAGAGCCCGATGTGGGGCTTGATCTCATGACCCTGAGATCATGACCTGAGCTGAAACCAAGAGTCAGTTGCTTAACTGACTGAGCCACCCAGGTGCCCCTAGAATAGTTATTGTTTTAAGTCAGGAGTAAGCAAACTATGGCCCATAGATGGCTGCCTTTTCTTTCTTTCTTTCTTTTTTTAAACAGCTTTATTGAAATACAATTAATTAACATACCATATAATTTACCCACTTTTTTAAAAAAAAGATTCTATTTATTTGAGAGAGAGAGAGAGAGTGAGAGAATGCACAAGCAGGGGGGAGGGACAGAGAGAGGAGAAGCAGACTTCCCACTAAGCAGGGAGCCTGATGTGGGGCTCAATCCCAGGACCCTGGGGTCATGACCTGAGCTCAAGGCAGATGCTTAACTGACTGAGCCACCCAGGCACCCCCAATTTACCCATTTTAAGTATGCAACTCAGTGGTCTTTAGTACGTTCACAGATATATGCAACTATCACACAACCTTAGAACATTTTTACCACCTCAAAAAGAAACCCTGTACCCTTTCCCTATGATCTTCCTATCCTTCCTTCCCCTACACTCCCAGTCCTTAGCAGTCACCAATCTACTTCCAGTCTTCTGTCTTCTCTGTTCTGGACATCTTATATGAATGGAATCATTTAATACGTAGTCTTTTGTGATTAGCTTTCTTAACTTAGTGTAACGTCTTTGAGGATCATCTATATCGTATCTTCAACCAGAAGCCATTTTTAATGGCTAAATAATATTCCATTGTATGGATGTACCACATTTTTGTTTATCTGTTCATCAGTTGACAGACATTTGGGTGTTTTTGACCATCAGTTGCTAGACCTTTTGGCTATTATGAATGATGCTAATATATATATTGGTGTACAAGTATCTGTTTGAGTCCCTGTTTTCAGTTCTTTTGGGTATATATCCAGGAGTCGAATTGCTGGGTCATATGCTAATTAGATGTTTAACATTTTAGGAAGTGCCAAACTATTTTCCATAGAACTTGTATTATTTTACGTTCCCACTGGCAATGCACAAGGCTTCCAATTTCTCCACCTGCTCACCAATGCTTAGTACCCTTGTTGAAAATCAGTTGACCACAGATGTGTGGGTTTATTTCTGGCCTCTCAATTCTCTTTCATTGATCTAAATGTCTATCCTTGTACCAGTACCAAATATTAGTTACTGTTGCTTTGTAATACATTTTGAAATCAGGAAATGTGAGTCCTTCTTATTTTTCTATTTACTTATGTTTTTTTAAGTAAGCTCCACACCCAATATGGGGCTTGAACTTACAACCCCCAGATCAAGAGTCACATGCCCTACCGACTGAACCAGCTAGGTGCCCCTTGTTCTTCTTTTTATTTATTTGTTTGTTTATTATGTATTTATTTTTAAAGGTTTTATTTTAAAATAATCTCTATACCCAACATGCGGCTCAAACTCCAAACCGTGAAAACAAGAGTTACATGCTCTACTGACTGAACCAACCAAGCACCCCTTGTTTTTCTTTTTCTTTTTTAAAAAAGATTTATCTATTTATGAGAGAGAGAGAGAGAAAGGATGTGGGTGGAGGGACATGGGGAGAGGGGGAGAGAAGCAGACTCCCCACTGAGTGGGGGAACCTGACTCAGGGCTCGATCCCACAACCCCGAGATCACAACTGGAACCGAAATCAAGAGTCGGACACTCAACCGATTGAGCCACCCAGGCACCCCATTTTTCTTTTTAAATACTGTTTTGGCTATTCTGGGTCCTTTGTATTTCTGTATGAATTTTAGAATCAACTTGTTGATTTCTATAAAGAAGTCAGATGGGACTCTGATGGGATTGCATTGAATTTGTAGATAATTTAGGAAGTATTCCCATCTTAACAACGTTAAGTCTTTTGATGCATGGACATAGAATGTCTTTCTGATTATACAGGTCTTCTTTAATTTCTTTCAACAATGTTTTGTAGTTTTCAGAGTATAATTTTGGCACTTCTTTTGTTAAATTTATTCTTCAGTATTTTATTATTACTATTTAAGATTTTATTATTAATTAATTAATTTATTTATTTTAAATTTTTTTTTAAATTTTATCTATTTGAGAGAGAGAGAGAGAGAGAGCGCTAGCAGGGGGAGGGGCAGAGGGAGAGGGAGAAGCAGGCTCCCCGCTGAGCAGGGAACCCAATGTGGGGCTCAATCCCAGGGCCCCGAGTTCATGACCTGAGCCAAAGGCAGACGCCCAACCAACTGAGCCACCCAGACTCCCCAAGATTTTATTTTTAAGTAATCTCTATAACCAACATGGGGCTGGAACTAATGACCCCAAGATCAAGAGTCGCATGCTCTACCAGGACTGAGCCAGCCAGGCGCCCCAGTGTTTTATTCTTTTTTATGCTATTATAAGTGAAATTTTTTCTTAATTTCATTTTTGCATTGTTCACTGGAAGTGTATAGAAATATAATTGATTTTTATTACTGATCTTGTTTCCTACAAACTTGCTGAATTCACTTATTATTTTTTTAAGTAAGCTCTACACCCAGTGTGGGGCTCAAACTCACAACCCCAAGATCAAGAGTCACATAATTCTACTGACTGAGCCAGCCAGGTGCCCCTGAATTCACTTATTAGTTCTAACAGTTTTTAAGTGAATTCCTTAGTATTTTCTTTTTTTTTTAAGTTTTTATTTTTTCTTTTCAAAAAAGATTATTTATTTATTTATTTATTTTAGAGAGAGAGAACGAGTGTGAGAGTGTGAGCTAGGGGAGAGGGAAAGGGAGAGAAGCAGACTCCCCGCTGAGCACAGAGCCTAACACAGAGCTCTATCTCAGGACCTTGAGACCATGACCTGAGCTGAAATCAAGAGTCGGACACTTAATGGACTGAGCCACCCAGGCACCCCTCTTTAGTATTTTCTATACACAAGATCATGTTGTCTGTGAGTAGATGTAGTAGTTTTATTTCTTCCTTTCCAATCTGGATGCCTTTTACTTTGTATTTATTGCTTAATCATCTGGCTAAAACCTCCAATACAATATTAAATAGAAGTGGCAAGAGTAGACATCCGTGTCTTGTTCCTTGTCTTTTTCTTGGAGAGGGTTATCTAGTCTTTCACCATTAAGCATGGTATTAGTTGTGGGTTTTTCACCAATGCTTTTTATCAGCTTGGGAATGGCTGCCTGGCTTTGTAAATAAAGTTTTATTGGAACACAGCCATTCCATTCATTCATGTATGGTCTATGGCTAATTTGAACTATAATGACAGAGTTGAGTAGTTGTAACAGAGACCATATGGCCTGCAAATCTAAAATATTTACCATCTGGCCCTTTAAGAAAAAGTCCACTGACATCTGTTTTAAACTGCTAAATTTGGGGATAGTTTGCTGTGAAACAATGTATAACTAAAACAACTCCCAATCTTTTGACTAGAACCTAAAAGAACTGCAACATTGGGTAAGGAGGAACCATAAATAAACAAACCCTCCCACAGACTGTTGTCCAGCTTCAGGTCATCTGGGAAAAATCAAAAGCCCTGAAATTGAGTTAAGGTGATCCTAGCTTGCTAGTGTCCCCAAATGCTTGCAGAAACAATGGAAATCCTTTTGGGAGGAAGATATTGTTATTGTGGGCTCAAATGATTTTTCAAATACAATGTCCAAAATATAACCAGGTACATGAGGAGATAAACCAACATGAGGAAGAACCAGTAGTAAAAACTGACAATTGAAGCAGACCCACAGGGTCTCTAGATTGAAATTAACAGACACAAGCCATAAAACAACTACACTTTCTCTTTTTAAGGAGATGAAAGCTGAGACTTGAAGATTATAGCAAGTCACAAAGAGATATAAGAAGTGACATAGCAGATCTGAAAAAGACTCAAATAGAAATTTTAGAACTAAAAAAAAACCAAACCAAAAAGCAAATTAAGAGCTTGATGGATGGGGTTAAAAGGAGAATTTTTTTATTTTAATTTTAATTAATTAATTTATTTTTTAAGATTTTATTTATTTATTTGACAGAGAGAGAGACAGCGAGAGAGGGAACACAAACGGGGAATGGGAGAGGGAGAAGCAGGCTCCTTGCTGAGCAGGAAGTCCGATGCGGGGCTCCATCCCAGGACCCTGGGATCTTGACCTGAGCCGAAGGCAGATCCTTAATGACTGAGCCACCCAGGTGCCTCGAGAATTTTTTTTTTTTTTTTAAAGTAGACTCCACGCTCAACATGGGGCTTGAACTCATGATCCTGAGATCAAGAGTTTTATGTCAGGCGCCCCAAGAGGAGAATTTTTTAAAAACCTGAAGACAGAATTAGTGAAGTGAAAAACAGTCACAAGAAACTTTTAGAACAAGGCATTGAAGGACAAAAGATAGAAAAAATAAATAAAAGAAAGGGATGTAGTGAGAAGGTCTAATAGGTATTTCAACTGGGGGCTCAGAAGGAAAGAGGTGCAGAAACAGTGAACATACAATGGCTGAATTTCTTTTAAAATTAATGAAAAATTATGCAGATGCGATAAGCAGCCATGAAATGACATATATTCACTCCACTATGTGTTCTGACTCTTAAAACAGTGCATCCTCGGGGTGCCTGGCTAGCTCAGTCCCTAGAGCATATGACTCTTGATCACAGGGTCGTGAGTTCAAGCCCCATGTTGGGTGTAGAGCTTACAACCCCTAGTATATCCTTCCTGTACAAATCTGCCTTTGAAAGGATTCTGAAACCAACATAAAGGTAGCTCCATAGCTGATGGAATAGGGCTTGTGTGGGCTGAGTTCAAATACAAGCTTTGCCACTCCCTGGTGCGCTACCTGTAGAAGGTTGCCAAACTTCAGTTTTCTCGGCTAATAAATAGGACTACAGGCCTACCCCACATCGTCATTGTGAGAATCAAGTGATACAGCGCACGTGAATAAACCTAGTGAACGCTAAGTGCTTTAAAAATGAGATATGGTTTGAGCAGGATCACAACATTCCCAGGGGCACTAACAGTGACAGGTAGGACTGGCTACAAAATTTGCAGGTCCCAGCGCAAAATGAAAATGCAATCCTGAAAAATTATTAAGAATTTCAAGACAGTGACAGCAGAGCATGAAACCAAGCGCAGGTCACATGCCCCTGAAGCCAGCCTTGGTAACAGGCCCTGCAAAGAACCGCTCTGTGCATTAGGAAAGGGCTGTCCGTCCCACACCCAGGTGTCTGCAGCCATAGCCCACGTTATCTTTGAGTTCTGAAGGGCAGCAGTGTTTGGGGAAATTGCAAGCACACGTGTTTCCAAATGCCAAGGAGGGCAAGTGCAGTGACCGGAGTGGTTTTCTGAGAGAGTGGGTGGGGCCAGCCAGGCTGCCATCAGAACTGTGGAACTGACTGTTCCCCACAGACTCTGGCCTAGAAAAAAAAGCCTGCAGCTGTATCTACAGGGCCTGTTGTTTGCTGCGGTGTGTTACAACACAGCCTGGCAGCCTCCGGGACCTTTCTGTCTTCCTCCTGGAAGAGCCTGGTCCCAGAGCATGTGACATGACCACACTGCCCTGCAGATTTGCCCATATTGCTCCTCGCTGTTCCCTCAATTACCAGGCTTTTCCAGGTCTGTGTGCTTTTTGCTCATGCCATCCTCTGCAGTCTGGGAATCCCCTTCCTTCCTCTTCCACATCCCTCCATCTGGCAAACACCATCTTTGAAGACTCCATCTTTTAGGACTCAGCTCTAGTGTCACCTCTTCAATGATGCCTTTCCTGCCTTTCCCAGGAAGAGCCAATTGTTCCTTCCTTGGAGCTGTCCACTGTAACCCAAGTGGTACTGACAGGTAATGTGGATGTTACTATCTCCTTGGCTAAAGCCTTCAAGGGCTGGGACAGTGTCTTCTCACCTACGTATACTCTGCACACAGTTCTTGCTATTAGTAGTTTTTTTTTTTAATTATTTGAGAGAGCGCATGCGCACGAGCAGGGGGAGGAGGAGAAGGAGAGGAACAAGCAGACTCTGTGCTGAGCCCAGAGCCTGACAGGGGGCTCAACCTCACAACCCTGAGATCATGACCTGAACCAAAACCAAGAGTCCCATGCTTAACCGAGCCACCCATGCGCCCCTATTAGTAGATTCTTAGTCAATTGGTGTTGGAAACTTTTAGAACAAATCATTGAAGGATAAAAGGTTGGGTTTGGATTTAATCAATGTGTTGTTGAATTAATGTATGAATAAATTGTTGCAGTGCCATCTGGTAAAAAGGGAAACTTTTGGCATTAAGTCAGGGCCCTTGCCCTTGAGGAGGTTTCAGTGTTGGTTCTATTTGTCCTTTCTGCAGGCACTACCTCCTGAAGGCGGGGAGGATGATTTGTTGAAGAGGCTCTTCATAAATACCTAAATGACCAACATGACATAAGGCAGAGAGCAGATGTGGAGATAAGAGATGTGGTTTCTGATCTGGTTATGAGACATCAGGTTTCCAAAGGTGACTATTAAGTTCCATACCTATGGGACTTTAGGTTTGTTTCCTCAAAAGTGAGGGGATTGAGTTAGTTATCCCCTAAAGCCTAGGTGCAGCCTGCTCAAGCCCCTCTCCTGAATCTCTCTGAGGAACTACTCAGGGGCAGCCAGCCTTCTGGCTGGAGGAATTTGGCCACTCCTGAATCGGAGTTTGCTCAGCAGGTCTACCCTTTGCGGATGACAGGGGTGGGGTGGGAAAGGGGGATCAGAAAACACAAACGTTTTTTTAAGGCCCTTTGGCATTTCAGTTGCCTCGTATCTCATGCTTGAAAGACGGAAAGCCACGGCCAAGCACGGTCTTCACAGTCACTTAGTGTCCATGGGAAATGCTACGTGCTAAACTCATTCTCAAGATGGGATTTCCCCAGGCTCAACTGGGCATTTTTGACTTCCTGGCGCTAACCTAGTCTGCTTAGCTGACACAAACAGCCCGGCCTACCCTACTCCATCCTCTGTCGGTCAGGCCGGGTAAACAGACCGGAGGGCAGAGTTTTCAGAGATGCGATTCAGATGTGAAATCAACTAGCTTGTTTAGGCATGAGTTTCTCTGGAGGTGAGAGATGGTGTGAGGGGGCGTCGGTCAGTTTCCTCCATCCCTTCCCTCCGGCCCCACAAAGGCCAAGGGCCAGACACGTGGGCTGGCGTGGAGAGGCGGAGTTTACACTAAGGCGGAGGTGCAAATGGGCGGGGGCGGGGTCTCATTTGCATGGACGGCGCGCGGCCACCAATCCGGACAGGCGGAGAGACAGCCCGCGCGCCTTTTGGGGGCGGACTGACAGCCCCGGGGCCCTATGGAAGGCGGGTCCTGCGGCCGGCGGGGGCGGGACCGCGCCGGGCGCTGCCCGGGGGATTCGGGCCGGTTCGCGGGCGCTGCCAGTCTCGGGCGGCGGCGTCCAGCGCGCGGACGGCCTGCTGGGCGGGCTGGGGGCCGAGTGGCGCGCGGGTGAGGCAGAGAGAGACGGGGCCGAGGAGCAACCACGGCGACAGGTACCGGCGCCATGGCCGCAGGGATGGGGCGGGCGGCCGCGGCGCCCCGGGAACCGAATTCCCTCCTTTGCGGTCCGGGGGCCGCCGCGCTGCTTCGGCGCCCCCTCACGCACGGTTTCCCAGCCCCCCGAGCGGTGCCTCGGGGCGAGCGGTGCCGGGGAAGCCTCGAGGCGAGCGCGCTGGATGCCCCTAGCCCAACTGCGGGGCCCCTGTGCGCCCTGCCGGCCCTCGGGGCCGGTGCTCCCTACGGGAGGCGCGGACTCGGGCGGCCGCGAGAGCCGCTCCCCGCCCCCGCCGCGCTCCCCCTTGCGGAGGCGAGGCCGGTCGCGCCCGCTCGTCCTCACCCGGCTTTTGTTTCCCGCCCGAGGTGACAGGTCCCGGCTCCGGCTCCCGTCGGCGGTCCCCGACTCGCCCGAGGCCCGGCGCCTGTGACCGCGACCGCCCGGAGCAGGCTGCGGGACCCGCCGAGAGCCGGGCGGCGCGTGAGCAGCAGCTGCTGCGGGCGGGAGAGAAACTTCGCCTTCTGGGGCCCGGGCGGCGGGCGAAGTCGAGCCGGGGTGAGCCGTGCGCCGGGACGCGGCGGGCGTGATGGAGCCGCGCACACCTGGCGGGGCCGGTGGCGGGCGAGGATAACGGAGTGTCCCACTGCTGCGCTCCTCGCTTTCGGTTTGCGCTCCCCGGGCGGTGGGTGTGGATGCGTGTTCTCCGCCTTCACCTGCCGCCATGGGACAAGTGACTGGGATACAGCATCCCGGTTCTCGGCCGCTCTTGGAGGGTGCCAGTGCAGCGCCGTTCTAACAGGTGATTATTCTCGTGCCAGGTGAAAGCCCGTTAAAACTTGATTTAGGGCTCATTATTCGGTTCACTCCTAGAACGTTAGAACTCCTTCCACTGATGTCTGAAAAGGTGTGCTCGCGACAGTATAGGAGTCAAACCCAGTACTGATTTAAAAACAATTTGAGGGGTCAGCGTGTAGATTAATTGCCTTCTTTCCGTGGACGAGCCCGGAGGAACATTGTAGTCTTACTTTAAAAAATCGGTTTCTGCAGTGGTGGCGAAAGCATGGTAAGGTACAAAGTTAGTAAATGGGGAATGCAGAACTGTAGATATCCTTCAGTGTGGTTCAGGACAGCGTGTACAGCGTTTGGCCGCCATTCAGTAAATTCTGCATGAAGTAGTTTGAGCTCGTGGTTTTGGATTTACTTTTCAGGGGTATGTTTTCCAGTGGAATAAGGCTTAGCATTGAATGGGAGCTTTCTTTGCCTCGCTGAGGGTAGACAGGAGTGTTTATTTTCATTGTCTTACCATTTTGTTAGATTGTGGACAAGGGAAAAGTTAAGGCATATTTCAGTTAAGTATTTTTAATAGTCTATGGAATTCTGCCCCCCCCCCCGAGGGTTTTTACTTTAGAGAATTAAAGTAAGTAGCTGTTTCTCTTGGTGTTTGAATCAAAATTCAAGGATACACTTGAAAAATTTTTTATTCTTTTTGGGAAATCTTTATTTGTCATACTTTCACTTACATTTTCTCTTCGTCTCTCTCCCAACTGACCTCCACTTAATCTACAGTTATGGCCCTGACCAATGTAGGGCATCTACAGAAAAAATACATTTAAAAATAATATATAACAACTATTTTTAAAATGTAGTTTATACATATTTAAGTTTATTTGTAACACTTGATTTAGCTTAATTTTTTTCTAATGTGTCTTTTATATCCATTGGGGATGATTTATGTTTAACAGAAGTGTAACTTTTTAGGAACAAAGTTATAATTTTGATTTAATTATGCTACTTTAGTAGTAGTTCACTGAATTGTGATTTTACTATTTACCTAGCTAATTAGTAACACCATTTAAAGCTGAACCCTTTAACCAATAGGCTAGTTGTGACTGGGATTTTTAAAAACAAAATCAAAGATGGTCTTTAGAAAATGTTTTATATCTCTAAAAACAACAGGCTTAAATGTTATGAGGTCTTTGTCTTTCCAACATTTAACAAAACAAATATTTTTCTGAATCTTTAATTTTTTTAGTTGTGGTAATTTTAGGTGAATTTCTTTTTTTAAAACATAATTTTAACCAGTTCAACATGAAAAACTTAAAATACTGGATTAGGCAACTAATTAAATCTTCAATTTTCTGTTTATTCTTGGATTGGAAAAGAACACATATTTTGGATTATTTAGTTTCTTAAAGGTTTCTTAGAATGACTCAGTCTAGAGAAGAAAGAACATCCTCTTTCTGTAGCTATAGAAGAAGTTATTGCTATTAAAGCTGAGTTGTCTTTTTGATGCTCAGGGTAGATTGGTTGAACAGTGACTCGTCCTGTAGAGTGGGTTTTATTCTGTATAAATAGTTGTAAGGAATCTTGTAAGTCTGGGGCTCCTCATCGTTTTGGATGATTTAAGTAATTGTTCTTTAAAGTCTATAGGAATATATTAGTTTTAACTACTATGTGTAATTTACTATGTATAGTAAGTATTATAATCTTTATCCTAAGGTAATGTTTAAATATACCACATGATAAATTAAATTTATATTTCATAGTTTTATTTACACAAAAGCATATTTTAGGGACTTTATAAAAATGTCTTTTAATTAAAAACCCATTTTCAAATTCTGTTTTTAGATATTTTACTGGGTTTTTTTGTCCACTTTAACTTGTGTAGACCATATCATAAAATTATCAACCACATTTCAGTTTCAAAATTAAGCATAAGTTGAATTCTCACATCTACACGTTAACATTGTGTGTTTAAGTCATTTATCCTCAGGTGTGGTTCCTTTTGAGTTTGGGGGTAGGCAAATATTTTTGAATGAATAAAGCCACAAAAAACAAGGCCATTTATTAATAGCTAATTTGAGGATAAATCAGATGACACTTTTAGACATGAATATGGCTTTGATAGTAATATGCATGTTATACCCAAGGATATCTCTGTACAGGCCTTTACTATAATTTTTCATAATTCCTAAAGAAAAAAATCTGTACATATATATTTTTAAAGATTTTATTTATTTATTCATGAGAGAGAGAGAGGCAGAGGGAGAAGCAGGCTCCCCACGGAACAGGGAGCCTGACTGGGACTCAATCCCAGGACCCTGGGATCATGACCGGAGCCGAAGGCAGATGCTTAACTGACTGAGCCACCCAGGCACCCCAAGAAAAAAATCTATATTGTACATATTTTGGCACACCAAATTCTGTAATTATTTAATACTGAACAACTAAATATGGACATTTTATGATTCTGAAACTATTTGAACTTCTATTTTTTTTAATCTTTTTTAAGAATTTATTTTTTTTTAAGTAATCTGTACACTCAATGTGGTGCTCGAACCCACAACCTGGAGATCAAGAGTCACATGCTCCACCGACAGAGCCAGCCAGGCATCCTGAAACTATTTGAACTTTTTAACCTAGCTGATTAATAATTAGATTTTGGTTTATTGTACATTTCTGAATTTTCTACAGTGCATTTTTTTTTTCACATGATCTCTGGCCGGTTTTATTAAAGAAAAATTTTGCATGATTTACTTTTTACCAGTCTTTTCTGGCATGCTCCTAATGCTATCAGAATCGCCTGGATCAGTGATAACCAGTGTGCATACTCTGTAGTATTTTCCACATGCTGTGCCCAGTTCAATATTATTGCCACTTTAGTGATGGACACCAGTTTTGGCCAATGTGACATAGTACTCTATTTCAGATTTCCTCAAGGCAGGCAGTTGTTGGCTAGGATGACCAGTTTTGCTTGGCCGTGTACCCCATCATGTACTGTCCACTTACATTGAGTTGGAGCCTAGAGATAATCGACTCCAGTGACTTTCTTCTGTGCAGCCACCATCTTCTTGCCTTACGTGCGGGACAGCCCCCAACAAAGAGCAGTTGCCAAGATGGCCAAGGAGGGAGAAAGAATCTACAGTATATTTTTAACTTCCAATAATATGTCCCCAAAGTGTAAAGAAAATTAAATCTACACACATAGGAGATTGGTTGTTGGTATGAAAGTAACTATTGATTTAAAAACAGTAGCCACTGAAGTGTGATTTAACTTGCAAAAAAGACACATACCAAGTAAAAGACTCTTCTGTCAAAAGAGCCTATTATGGGCCTTCTGCACCCTGTAACTAATCTGTATAACAGGTTACTAAGGATATTTTAGCAATATTTGAAACACTAAAATTCAAGTACTCAAAATAACTTATATCTCACAGTTTGTTATGAAAAGAATTGGCCTGTACTCAGCTGAAACTTAAACATGTAAGACTATAATCCTTAAATGGAACAAGTTAATTTTATGCTTAATTTAGTATTTACTTCTAGTCTTTTGGAAAACATCTAGTTAATGAGAGTGAAGGACCACCAGAGGGAGTATGGGGTCTGCACATTTGCTGTATCTGTTTCCTACTCTTGGTCTGGAAGAAAAACACTTTAAAAATAAGAATAAGATTGTAATTCTCTAAAACAGGAAAAAGATAATGAAAGTTGGGGGTTGTAGCTGTTTAGAGCTGTGTCATTTTTGTAACAGTTAATCGAGGCTGTTTTCCTTGTTCTTTTAGAAAATGGTACAATTATTAGAAAAATAAAAATGATGTAGTTTCAGAGTGAGTAATGGGTTAAGTAAATAATTACACATCTGCGAAAGTTAGGGAACATCCAAATGCTAAGAATGTTTTTTAAGATTAAAAATATAGTACATTAGAATTGTGTGTTCTTGAAGTTGCTCATTTTGGGGGAGGAGGAATAAAAGATGAACAAAGATCGAGCACCTTTAGAAGAGGGTGGTTTTCTCCTTTTCTAGTTGCAAACCCTTCCTAAAGCAAGCAATGGTAAATTTCTAGAACCATTTGTATCATTCTGCCTCCATCTTGGCAATTTATAGGTGACGTTAAATGAAGAGCCACTTCTAGTCCCCTGAAAAGGATCATCTGATTATCAAAAGCAGGGTTGGGAATTTCAAATTGATCTCTTCAAAAATCAGATTTGCATGTATGTTCCTTAATGTTACTACCTCTGGAAATTAAAGAATCTCCTCTACTTTCAGCTGAAAATTACACAGTGGAATTTCAAAGTCAAGATGTGTTTGTCATAGACTTAATGCTGCAGTAAATTACTTTTGGGGATGGAGAAAACATCCTAGAGATTGAGTCCTTTTCAGAATATAGTCTCAATGAAGATGGAATGGTCTTTACCCATGTTAAGTATTAGCCAATGGATTATTTCCCTATTTAACTTTTTTAAAAAGCAAGACAGTAAGATAAAAACTTGTAATTTTAGCACATATTTTGGGTTTTATCCCTGGCATAAAAAATTATTATGTAGTGGAGGTAACATTTAATGTTTTGAAGTTCTAGTTTGGGGAGGGAATTTGTTATGAGAAGAAGGTATTTCATTGAAGCAGAATGGGGTAACTTATATGGAGAGAAATCTGTTTCTCTTTTAAATTATTCTTAGGTTAAAACATAATACTTATTAAGACAAATTAAACGGACAGCTTTCCCATCTTAGATTTATTTTCACTCTGAACTTTATAAGTTTTTAAAAAATATCTTTGTTGGTTCCAGGTGAACTTCTCAGAATCTATTCATTTACACACACACACACACACACACACGTAGATAAAATATCTATTTTTTCTGTATTTTATATAACTATATATTTTTGCTATATGTGCAATCAGTCCATCTATCTATACTATATGACTTTACAGGCTTATTTATATGTGGGAACCCTCCCCTTTTTAAATGAAATCTTAGTGCTTTAAGGGGAATAAAGTACATGTTCACAAAAAGATTGATGTAAAATGTTCATAGCAGTTTTTTTCACAATAGGAATGAACTGCTTCACACAACATAAATGAATCTCAGAAATGTTATTCAGAGCAAGAGAAGCCAGGCACAAGTATGTACAAATGATGCCATTTATGAAAAATATAAGAACAGGCAAAACTTTAGGTGTGGTGATAGAAATCAGGACAGTGGTTTCTGGGTAAGGGTTGTGGTTGACTGGAAGGGGCAAAAGGGAACTTTCTGGGGGAGATAGAAGTATTCTGTAGCTTGACTTGGGTAATAGTAATTCAAGTGTACACTGGTTGGGTAACTTTTTATTTTCATATAATTTTTAACTTACAGAAAAGTTGCAAGACCTAGTACAAGGAACATCCAGATTCACCAGTTGTTGGTGTATGCGCTTGTTCAAACTTACTGAGCTGACTACTTAAGATCTGGGCATTTTACGGTATGTAATTTTCACTTTAATGAGGAAAACTACAACAATTTGTTGAAGAGGACAATGATCTTGTTATCTGCAAAAAGTGAAATACCTGAATTCAGACTTCAGTATTTTCATAATGATGGAGAAAAAGAGAATTGCTGACAGTCTCTTTTGTCTTTACGTATATGTATTTATGCTGCTTCTCTCTGAAGTTTCCTGGTGACATATTTTGTTAGAAGAAATAAGATTCTGAAAATGATTCAAGGCAGAACTGCCAGCAAGGAAACCCTGCTTGATTTTGTTATCCTATGCAAGTCACATAGGGAATGAGACTGATAGCTAGCAATAGCTTTCTGGGAATTGAAGGTGGTGATTATTCCTGTTAGAAGAGTTGCACACCTACAGTGTGCTATGTTTTGCACAGACATGTATAGTTTTTATTGTCTTGGAACTTACAGATGAAGAAGAGGTAAACAAGTCTAGTTATCATTTTTTAGGTGGTGCTATTTATCATAGGGAGGAAAGATATGTGCTTGTAAACCACATATACTATTCTTGTTTATCAGTGAGTGGTAAATCTAAGCAGTCAATTTGTTCTCTATTAGTTGCAGTACTGTCATAGTCTAGTAGAGTGATATGATTTAAATTATATCCATTTAGGGCGCCTGGGTGGCTCAGTCGTTAAGCGTCTGCCTTCGGCTCAGGTCATGATCCCAGAGTCCTGGGATCGAGTCTCACATCGGGCTCCCTGCTCAGCGGGGAGCCTGCTTCTCCCTCTCCCACTCCCCCTGCTTGTGTTCCTGCTCTCGCTGTCTCTCTGTCAAATAAATAAATAAAATCTTTTAAAATAAAAAAAAAAAAAAAAAAAAAATTATATCCATTTAAATCCTAGCTTAAACTATTATTGTTAAAAACATTCAACTTTCCCCCTCTACTTATTAGTTTATATAATTTTAAATATATGGGGTTTTTTTTGCGTTTTAGGGTTAGGTATAATTTATGGATATTGGTTTTTTTTTTCTTTTTTTAAAGATGTTCTTTTTTTTTTTTTTTTTAAAGATTTTATTTATAATTTGTGAGAGAGAGAATGAGAGACAGAGAGCATGAGAGGGAGGAGGGTCAGAGGGAGAAGCAGACTCCCTGCTGAGGAGGGAGCCCGATGTGGGACTTGATCCTGGGACTCCAGGATCATGACCTGAGCCGAAGGCAGCCGCTTAACCAACTGAGCCACCCAGGCGCCCTGGATATTGGTTTTATTTTTTAATCATTTTCCTTTTTTTTTTGCATCTCCATAAAAAAGTTGTTTATTTGATTATTTACTAGAGTGTAAGATGTTTGAAATAATACTACAGCTAATCAGCACATTCAACAAATTAATCATTGATACTGGGGATAAATGTTTATTTTGCCTTTACTAACCAAAACCGTATGTTTATATGGACTATATATTTTCTTCAACAAAAATTATAAGTTCATTGAAGAGAAAAATAACAAATGTCCAACATCAACCAACACGGATAAGAGGATTTTTTCCATTTAATGAACATACTTATATTCCTCTAAAATGACACAGGATCTTTTCTCCCTTTCATACACATTAAACTTCATTGGTCTATTGAGAATGAATAAAACATTATTTGAAAAGATTTTGTACCTCTGAAACAAATAATACATTATATGTTTAAAAAAAAAAAAAGAAGAAGATAGCAGGAAGGGAAGAATGAAGGGGAAATCGGAGGGGGAGAAGAACCATGGGAGACTATGGACTCTGAGAAACAAACAGGGTTCTAGAGGGGAGGGGGGTGAGGGGATGGGTTAGCCTGGTGATGGGTATTGAAGAGGGCACGTACTGAATGGAGCACTGGGTGTTATATGCAAACAGTGAATCATGGAACACTACATCAAAAACTAATGATGTAATGTATGGTGATTAACATAACATAATTTAAAAAAAAAAGAAAAGATTTTGCCTG